>NC_139023.1:39275098-39620645 GCF_964662115.1 Mustela nivalis | reverse complement strand
CACCTTTTAACAGAGTGTAAGAAAATTGAGTAGCTTACAGATAACAAGACTGTAGGTAAATAGTGAAAGGAAATTTTGTTATGTTACGATGTTGTGGGTTGTAGAAGACGGGGTTTCTTTCTCTTTAAATATTCTCTGATATTTTCCTCAACATTCTATCATAGGCTCTCTTCTCACTTCTTCTGTCATCTCCATAGAAATCATTCCCTCCAGTGACAGTACTCGAAATCTATATATTGTTACTCTCAATTTTCTCAGCCCAGATTCCTGGGCCTATGTTTTCAAATATCTTCTTAGTATTTGAACAGATGGCATAGGCACCTGAAACTCAACAGTTGCAAGACTAAATTCACAATAGTGTATTTTCCCTAAATGTTCCCTTCTTTTTTTAACAAAAACATGGTGATTAGTATCCCTCATTTGGACCAAATCAGGTATATATGTGTCTTTCCTGACTTCTCCATTTTCCTTAATCCTGTCTCTATACCTATAATTTCGGTATATTAATATATTATAAATCATATATTCTCATTTTCATTGGCATTAGCTTTACTTAAGTCATCATTTTTATCTAGTTTGTGATACATCTCGACTCCTAGTGGGTCTTTCTGCCTGTTCTTTCTCCCCCTGTGGTCTATTTCAATACTGAAGTTTAAACTGTACTACAAAAACTCTGTTGTAATTAATTACCTTCAACCTAAAAACTCTTCAATGACTTTTGATTTTTCTCAGGATAAACTCAAGACCCTGCAGTGTGGTAAAAGAGAAATTCCACTTCTATTCTCTTATAGCTTCAATTCTTCTTCTTTTTTTTAAAGATTTTATTTATTTATTTGACAGAGATCACACGTAGGCAGAGAAGCAGGCAGAAAGAAAGGGGGAAGCAGGCTCCCTGCTGAGCGGGGAGCCCGAAGCGGGGCTTGATCCCAGGACCCTGGGATCATGACCTGAGTCAACCCACTGAGCCACCCAGGTGTCCCTCATAGCTTTAATTCTTAAAGTTCTTTTTCTTATTCATTTCATACTCTAGATTTCAGCTCCATTATAGAAACTGAGTTCTCAGAACATTTCCTACCTCTAATGGTTTACACATTCTGCTCCCTCTGTCAGAATCCCTTGCAAGCATTTATTTATCGTACTAATTCAGGTTTCCATATCATAGTATTCCTCACTCTACTTTTTCACTTATCTTCTGTATGTGTGTGTGTATATATGTAGAATATACTTTATGTAGAATTATATACTTTTAAAAAGTGAGAGTATCCCTTCTATTCCCAATGTCTATGCTGTTGATGATTTATTGACATTTATTTACAGTGGACCTTTACTTTAAAAAGAGGGTGGAAATATTTAGAATAGGAGGAAAACCAGTAAAGAAGCACAAAGATATATCAGAATGATATTAGAGAAAGAGAGAGAGAATAGGAGATATTCCAGTCTTGTAATTAAGACATTGTTTAATATGTACATCTGTTTTTGTTTCTTGTTTTGTTTACTGATACAGAGTCCAAGATACAAGTCTGATAAAGGTAAGAATTTAAAGCTAGGAATTTATGTAATATTTACTTAATATTAAAAATAAATTTTGTAAATATGGAGTTTCCTTAAAAATCACATGTCTAGAATGTTAGAGAGACAGCATGAAGCAAGCTGTGCAAATACTGACTTCTTAAAGGAAACATATAGTGCAAGTGATGAATATCGAGACTGACAAGGGAGGAAGTAAATTCAAATAAAATAACAAGATTTCCATCTTGAGTAATTGGGTAGATAGCAGTGCTCAGGCATAGAGGAGGAGAAAGAAGAAAAGCAAAAGAAGGTGGAGAGAAAAAATGAAGAGGAGGAGGAGGAAAAAAGTTACTACTCTTTCCTTAAATCCCATAAAGTAAGGTAACAATTCCCTACACACAAAGATGGAAAATCTTATAAAAATTAGTCATTTTCCTGTCTCACGTTTTACCCATTTTGAGTTTATCTTTGGGTACGGTGTAAGAGAATGGTCGAGTTTCACTCTTCTACATATAGCTGCCCAGTTTTCTCAGCACCATTTATTGAAGAGACTATCTTTTTTCCACTGTATATATTTTCCTGTTTTATCGAAGATTATTTGACCATAGAGTTGAGGGTCCATTTCTGGGCTCCCGACTCTGTTCCACTGGTCTATGTGTCTGTTTTTATGCCAGTACCATGCTGTCTTTGTAGTAAAACTTGTAGTAAAGCTTTGTATTAAAGCTTGAAATCAGGTAACGTGATGCCCCCAATTTTATTTTTGTTTTTCAACATTTCCTTAGCAATTCAGGGTCTCTTCTGATTCCATACAAATTTTTGGATTATTTGCTCCAGCTCTTTGAAGAATACCGGTGGAATTTTGATTGGAATGGCATTAAAAGTATAGATTCCTCTAGGCAGTATAGACATTTTAACAATGTTTATTCTTCCAATCCAAGAGCATTGAATGGTCTTCCATCTTTTTGTGTCTTCTTTAATTTCTTTTATAGTGTTCTGTAGTTCCTCGAGTACAGATCCTTTACCTCTTTGATTAGGTTTATTCCCAGGTATCTTATGGTTCTTGGTGCTAGAGTAAATGGAATCGATTCTCTAATTTCCCTTTCTGTATTTTCATTGTTAGTGTATAATAAAGACACTGATTTCTGTACATTGACTTTGTATCCTGCCACGTTATTGAATTTCTGTATAAGTTCTAGTAGTTTGGGGGTAGAGTCTTTTGGGTTTTCCATATAAAGAATCATGTCATCTGTGAAGAGAGAGAGTTTGACTTCTTCATTGCCAATTTGGATACCTTTTATTTCTCTTTGTTGTCTGATTGTTGTTGCTAGGACTTCTAATACTATGTTGAACAAGAGTGGTGAGAGTGGGCACCCTTGTCATGTTCCTGATATCAAAGGGAAGGCTGAAAGCTTTTTCCAATTGAGGATGATATTTGCTGTGGGTCTATCATAGATAGATTTTATGAAGTTCAGGAATGTTCCCTCTATCCCTATACTTAGAAGCGTTTTAATCAGGAACGGATGCTGGATTTTGTCAAATGCTTTTTCTGCATCAATTGAGAAGACCATGTAGGTTCATCTCCCTTTTATTATTGATTTGTTCTGTCACAATGATTTATTTGTGAATGTTGAACCATCCTTGTAGCCCTGGGATGAATCCCACCTGGTCATGGTGGATAATCTTTTTAATGTGGTGTTGGATGCTGTTTGCTAGGATCTTGTTGAGAATTTTAGCATCCATATTCATCAGTGATATTGGTCTGAAATTCTCCTTTTTGGTAGGGTCTTTGCCTGGTTTGGGGATCAGGGTAATGATGGTTCCATCAGAATCCCAGAGGAAAACATAGGCAGTGATCTCTTCGATATCAGCCACAACAACTTCTTTCAAGATATGTCTCCAAAGGCAAAGGAAACAAAAGCAAAAATAAACTTCTGGGACTTCATCAAAATCAAATTTGCACAGCAAAGGAAAAAGTTAAGAAAACAAAGAGGCAAACCATGGAATGGGAGAAGATATTTGCAAATGACAATACAGACAAAAGGTTGATATCCAAGATCTATAAAGAACTCCTCAAACTCAACACACACAAAAAAGATAATCATATCAAAAAATGGGCAGAAGATATGAACAGACACTTCTCCAGTGAAGACATACAAATGGCTATCAGACACATGAAAAATGTTCATCATCACTAGCCCTCAGGGAGATTGAAATTAAACCCACATTGAGATATCACCTTACACTAGTTAGAATGGCCAAAATTAGCAAGACAAGAAACAACATGTGTTGGAGGGGGTGTGGAGAAAGGGGAACCCTCTTACACTGTTGGTGGGAATGCAAGTTGGTGCAGCCTCTTGGGAGAACAGTGTGGAGATTCCTCAAGAAATTAAAAATAGAACTTCCCTATGACCCTGCAATTGCACTACTGGATATTTACCCCAAAGATACAGATGTAGTGAAAAGAAGGGCCATCTGTCCCCCAATGTTTATAGCAGCAATGGCCATGGTTGCCAAAATGTGGAAAGAACCAAGATACCCTTCAACAGACAAATGGATAAGGAAGATGTGGTCCATATACACTATGGAGTATTATGCCTCCATCAGAAAGGATGAATACCCAACTTTTGTAGCAACATGGACGGGACTGGAGGAGATTATGGTGAGTGAAATAAGTCAAGCAGAGAGAGTCAATTACCATATGGTTTCACTTATTTGTGGAGCATAACAAATAGCATGGTGGACATGGGGAGTTAGGGGAAGGGAGTTGGGGGAAATTGGAAGGGGAGGTGAACCATGAGAGACTATGGACTCTGAAAAACAATCTGAGGGGTTTTAAGTGGTGAGAGCATGGGAGGTTGGGGGAACCAGGTGGTGGGTATTAGAGAGGGCACAGATGGCATGGAGCACTGGGTGTGTTATAAAAACAATGAATACTGTTATGCTGAAAATAAATTTAAAATAAATTTAAAAAAATAGTCATCTTCAAACTTAGAAAATATAATGAAAAGTTAATTTCATTCAGAATTTCAACAATAAAAATAAAGCATAAAATATCTTAAAAATAAACCTTAGAAAGAATGCGCAAGACATAATCAAACCAACAGTAAAATTTACTGAAAAACTTTTTTTTTTTTTTTTAAAGTTCAATAAATTGGGGCACCTGGGTGGCTCAGTTAGTTGATCTTCTAACTCTTAAATCTGGCACAGATCATGATGTCAGGATCCTGAGATTAAATTAAGCCCTGTGTAGGGCTCTGTGCTTAGTGGGGAGGCTGCTCCAGATTCCTTTTCTTCCTCTCCTGTGCCTCACCTCTTTATCTCTTTCAAAATAAATAAATATTTTTTAAGTCTCAATAAATGAATTTCACCATTTTCTTGTATGACCTGCTTAACTAAATATTTGCTAAAAAAAAAATATGTTGAATGAATGGACAAATTAACATAAATTTCTCAAAAGGAAAGAATTACTACCTTGTCCTTATCCTTGGAAGCTTCCTATGACAGAATCTGAATTCCCTTATGAATAAGGAGGTACACTAAGAACAGAACTAGGAGCTTGTAGTCCTTATAATCCAATATATCCATATGGAAAGATTTGACACAGGGATAGCCCAACATATATTATTGATTTACCTTTCCATTGTGTTCTGCTGTTTCTTGGATATTTGACTTGGGTCAATTTCTAAGCTTTGGAAGACTATAGACATAGAGATTAATATAGAGATATAATTGTAGTTAAGGATACACAGATATAGATATAAATTATATCATGCATAAACTACTTGTTACATTCTCTAACACATAGTAAAGTCACCATAAAAAGTATTGTTGTTATTGTCATAATTATCTTTTTTTTTTAAGATTTTATTCATTTATTTGGTGGATAGAGATCACAAGTAGGCAGAAAGGCAGTCAGAGAGAGGGGGAAGCAGGCTCCCTGCTGAGCAGAGAGCCTGACATGGGGCTTGATCCCAGGACCCTGAGACCATGACCTGAACCAAAGGCAGTGGCTTAACCCACTGAACCACCCAGGAACCCGTGTCATAATTATCTTAAATTATGCCTATGTTTGGTACATTACAACTTCTGATCTGATATCCATGAATGTTGCCAACATACAAAGACCTCAGTTTAAGTCTAGGCCCTCCACACACACATATTGTGACACTGGTAAAGCCCTTACTTTCCCTAAGCCTCAGTTTACTCCTTCTAGCTGCAGAAAAATTGTTTAACTCAGTATTACAGGAAATATGTATGTGTGTGTTTAAGACTGTATTTATTTATTTGACAGAGCCAGAGCGATAGAGAGCACAGGTAGGCAGAGAGGCAGGCAGAGGGAGAGGGAGAGGGAGAAGCAGGCTTTCCACTGAGCAGAGGGCACAGTATGGGGCTTGATCCCAGGACCCTGAGATCATGACCTAAGCCTAAGGCAGAGGCTTAACGAACTGAGCCACCCAGGTGCTCCTGAAAATATGTTTTAATCTAGAAAGAAATATACAAGAGTTAAAGAGGCATCATTATTTTATAATCATTACCATATTTCAGGAGGAAGTTCCAGTAAAAGCTAATAGGAGTAAGGCAAACAATGGGGTTCAAATGCAGAGAAGGTGTTGCCTTTTCCAGTTGCCCAATACTTCTTAAGTCAAAATTAGATATTTTCAATAAAATAAAGGGAGGTGTGAAATAGTATGATGAGGATAAATTCATTTTCCCAATGGTCTTAGAAACCACTTATTTCTTTTTAAAAGTTCATGAAGAAATACGAACAGATTCTGCATATTCTTCTTAGGTCATCTCTGACAATGTTGTTTAGTAATGCTTAATCAATTAGAAGCTAATTACAAAAGTTTGTGCTATAAAGTGTTTTTAAATATTTGACCATCACAAGAATATGTGGTTTGTAGTTCTCTGTAGTTTCAGTTGTACGGAAGTGGTTGTGCTTAAGAATGGTTGTTGTAAGGTGCTCCAAGTGCTTTATGAAATTGTGGAATGACTGTACTGGACACTTAAACTAATCATATAGTGTATGTTAACTAACAGGAATTTAAATAAAAATTTTAAAAAAATGAATAATTCATACTAATACTGGCATCTGGTTTTCATTGCTGAAGTCCTGTGCCCATATGTGAATGGTAATATTTGATGGCACTCATAACCTCACTATTGCTTAAATGCTTCTTACTGCCACAAAATATCAGGTAGGAAAAGGTGCTTAATCCTTACTGGTAATGAAGATAAGAAAAATTCAGTCTTAATTTAGGATAAAATATGTGGTAATTTTCATTGGTTTTGGATATTTCATTTGAATCAAAAATTCATTTATAGACATGGATTTGAAGACCAAGAAAAAGATGAAGACAATCTTGCCTTGCTTGTGCTCCTTTTACCCTAGTTCCTCAAAACTTGAGTGAAATATCAATACGAAAATCATGCTGTAAACTGCTAAAAAATTTCCCTATAATAAAAGTGAGAACAAACTCAATTGCATAAGCTTTTCTTTAGGAAACATTCTAAAATTTAATTTATTATGATTGAGTGAACATTTTCATCATCTATAAAGTTATTAGGAATCTTTTATTATTATAATATGTATAATTTGCCAAAACCTATCAATCATCCTTACTTAAAAAAATTGTTTGTCAGAATATTGTTAAGACAAATATACAACTTGGAACAAATTCAATGACATCTTCACTGAACAGAAAACTCCTATTATTAGGATGATTGCATTACAGCATCTTATTCTGGGAAGAAATTTTAGAGATCTCAGGCTGATTTTTTCTTTCTCGTTGATTTTTAAATAATATGTCTTAGTACATGATAAAACCAATCCTTCTTGTGTGGGTTGCTTATTTCTTCTCAATAATTAAATTTTTTTCAGGGCACCTGAGGGGCTTAGTTGGTAAGTGGCTGCCTTCGGCTCACGTCATGATCCTGGAGTCCTGGAGGCCCTGCTCAGGGGAGAACCTGTTTCTCCCTCTGCCTGCTGCTCCCCTTGCCTTTGCTCTCTCCCTCTCACTCTATCTCAAATAAATAAATAAAATCTTAAATAATAATACCTTTTTCTACAAATAGGCATCATTTATGTGGCTGTGTCTTAGCAGGACTAATAAAATGAATGGGACATGCCATGGGACAGGCTGTAGATAAGGTATAAGTTGGTACCATTAAGAAGTATGTAGATAAGAGAAAATTAAACTGCATAGAAAATAAGATGATGGATGTATTAGTCAGGGTCCTATTAGGGGACAGAAATCACACCAGTATTTAAACCCAAGATGTTTAACATAAAAGTCTATTAACTGATTAGTGCTAATTAAAAAGGGTTAAAGAGCATGCTAAAGAAGGAAGTAGTAGCAAATATAAGCTATTAAGACTGAAGCAGAGTACCTAAGAAAAGAACAAACATGGGAGAATCTTGCTTCCCCCCAAGTCTGAGATGCATTCATTAGAAAGCATATATTGTCACTGCAGTCTCTGATGGAGAAGTTTGCTGAGATGCCACAGTCAAGGGCTGAAAATCAGGAAACTGCCCAATGGGACATGGGTAAATCTTGATGAGGATCTTTCTAGGGTGCTGGTGAGAAGCACAAAGAAACTTCTCACGGATGTGCCAGCAGAACCTAGTAGGAAGCTGCCTACTGGCATAATGCTGAAACTCACAGGAGAGCTGCCTGCTGGAGTGCCACTTGAATCTGCTGGAGGCTGAGAACCAGTGGGAATTCAACTGTATTCTGGCAGTCTTGCTGGGGAAAGAAAGTCAAGCTCCCTGGAAACAGGGAGGTAGTCCTGTTATGCCTGCAGTAGTCTTTCCACTGCTCTCCACTGATAAATTTAACATTGTGTCAATTAGCAAAGGAGAAATGTTTACAGGTTTCACAGAAAAGTGACATCTGGCATGGTGGGATTTCTGCACTTTCAAGAACTTTAACCATAAAGGTAACAGAAAACTCATTTAGGGCAGAAAAGCAGCACAATGATTCCAGTTGAAGGGGACTCCCAGTGTACAGTGTCTAAATACATTATATCAAAATAGAAGGTACAATTAACAATTAAGTGGTTTGTAAATTGCCACTAAATTGCCACATACAGGGACACTGGGATGGCTCAGTCACTTAAGTATCTGACTCGATTTTGGCTCCAGTCATGATCTCAGGGTCCTGGGAAAAAAACCCACCTTGGTCTCTGAGCTCAGCAGAGTCTGCTTGAGATTATTTCCCTTTTCCCCTCTCCTTATCTCTCTCTCAAACAAATAAGCAGATTTAAAAAAATAAACAATAAATTGCCACAATCATAGTATCATCTTTCAGGAGCCCCGGGGAAGTGTTTCCCAGACTTTTTCTATTATGGTTGGCCTTCAACCCCGGTGTTTATTTGCCTACCATGAGTAGCCTCTCAGTGACTCCGAGCAGCTTCTGCATGTTACCACTGACAGCTTACGGTCTGGTAAAATCTTTAGGAGAATACCAGCCTTTGGTATCTTGACTTCTCAAGCCCTGATGCACTGGTTATGCTAAATTTCAATTTTTGACTTCCAGCACTTTGGAAGGATTGGTTAAGGTTCTCTTCCTCCTAAGATAGTTCTTGCTCAGTATCTCCGTGTTCATATACCCTTATGAGTAGTTTTTTGTTTGTTTCTAATTTGTGCCCTAAGTCTCATAGTCCCATTAATCTTACCATCTCTCTCATGCCATTAAAGGGGAGATACGTTTGTTTTATATTTTAGTTTGTTTCTATTTTCTAGTTCTTAGTGGGAGCATTATTCAGGAGCATGCTAATACATCATAGATATCATTCATAAAATATGAAAATATTTCAGAAGAAAATTAATTACATGCATGACTTACATAAAGCTTATGATTTACAGTTAAAAATTATTTATGAAAGGTGCAAAATGCAACCTCTAAAAAGTTTATTTTTTCCTCTTCTTTACCTTTGTTGATATTAAAGCAGGCTTTCGTCCATGTGGTCTTATAATTTCTGTGAAGAAACATGTTGGGTAGCATTCAACCCAAAGTCCTAAATTTAAAGATATCATTTATCATTCTGTTAACATCTCTTCTGAAGATCCAATTTGTTCATATGCTGAGGCAAAATGTTAGCCTTTACTGAAATATAGCAGTAGTGACTTACACTTTTTTTTAGTGACTTGAGCCTCAAGAGATTTTAGTAAAACAAGACTGCTTAAGTCAGGCCAGTCTGTCGTAAGAGCAAAAAGTATAAGCCATTGCATTTTAATTTATTTTAGATTTTCTGCTTTCCTGAGTGAGATATTACTGAATTTCGAGGTTGCTTTTCAATTAAGTGTGACATGTAGAATATAATCATGCATCCATTTAACAGTGTGTTCTTAGCCTAATGGGGGTCTCTCTTGTTATGAGTTGGACTTTGGTTCCTAATAAAATATAGAGAGGGTTTTTGTTCTCATGTTGCCCTGTATTGAGACAAAGGAGTAAATTTCAATGCAAATGAACAGAGATAATAATTAAAGACAACATATGAGGATGGGCTTGACAGTATAAGTGATATCTTACATGCTCTGAGAATATGGCCAAAATGGACCCCCATGAAGACAGGTTCTTATTGTAAGCATATGAATTTATATTTAACTTGTATTCAACTAGCATCATAGATAAAAAGTATAGTCTATACATTATGAGTTTACTTTTTCTTCCCAAAAATACAAACTGGGAATTTCTGGCTAAATTTTTCAAGAGATTTCAAACAAAATGATTACCAACATATATTCATTCAACAAACATCTTTATGATTTTACTTCTAGGAAGACACTATTGGCCTCTAAGGATACAATGGTAGGGAAAACACAGTGTTTACCCTTACCATTTATTAGAGGAAATTGGTTTTCATCAATTTTTCATGCAAATTTTAAATTTCAAACCATAAGTGATAAAAAGAAACTAAGCAGCATATTCTAAATGTATGTAAGAGGGATAGCTGATCTTACTGGGAATTGGGAAAGGCTTTCTTGGGTGAGTGCTTTGAGTTGAAACATGAACAAATTCCACGTGTATCATGGAGGAGATTGAGGTGGTAGCACCGTAGGCAGCAGAAAGAAGGATGCACAGATGAAGTAGATGAACAATCTGTCTGGAATGGAGAGAGTCCAGAGTGAAACCTGTTTCATCAGACTACACCGGGTGACCTATCTTGATAACGAAAGTGCTTCTAACTCAGGGAGGGGGAGTTTAGTAAGATAGAGAATGGAGATAATGTGCTGCCTCTAAACTCGCTGTGGGAAATGGTCCTGCCTTTGTTCCATTCATTTTTCTTTTACATTTTCCCCTGGGAAAGAGGCCCGTTGCACTGAAGTACTTGTTAATAAAACTCAAATTAAGCAAGTGGGTCTAAATAGCATGAAGAGAGGACTCGGTTCTTGCTTCACTGTGTAAGCTACATAGCATACCTTCCTCCCACACAGGACTGAGAGATTTGTTATTCTGCCTCAAAAGAAAATCATCATCTGAGAATTCAGTCTCCTTCAGTAATTGTTTTCACTGAAGAGATTCACCTCCTTTTTGTCTATGTCTCATTCTCCAATCAAACTATGTTTAGTGATGATCAACACAGGGCCATAGAGTCCTAGTCTTCTCCCTGAAACTCAGGGCAGCTCTTTAGGGTTCCCCCACCTTCAAAGATGCTTTCAGTGTTGGTGAGAGAATCTTCCGCCCAGTATCTCCTGATCAGTCTTGTTTCTTCTACTGCTTTCCCCCAAACATTGATCACAGGAGTGTTCACCAAATAAATGACCTAAGCACACATGTCCATCTTTTGGGAGAACATGTGATACTTTTCAAATGAACATCTTCTTGTTGATCAGCTATTACAGCGTGCATAAAAAATAGATGCTTATTATTCTGGAATGTGTGTTTAAAGCTGATCCATATAGCATGGCATGGAGATCAATGCTGGGATTTATCTAACTGTACTGAAAATAAAAAGGCAAAAGTTTAAGTCTGCATGCTGGACCAGGCTCACCCTGACAGAAATGAGAGATGAATAGTTACCAGATATATTTATCCCTACATTACATCCTCGTAATGACTAAAATTAATTAACCCCACCAGTATGATGATTCATTATCTTGCTGGCTGATTCCACAGCACAAAGTGCATAAAATGCTCAGAAAACAGCTGTAACTTAAAATCCAATAGGACTTCCTCTTTCTTTGTACCTTAGTGGAAATGTTCCCAAACATTTTGGGAAATAGGAATCGAATTCTACAAAATACTGAGTTATGAGAATGGAACCATAAACTCTTCCAGTGAGTCATGGGAAGTGTTGGTAAAGTCAGATACTCCAGCTTCCATCCCTTAGTTATACATATCTGTACATACCTATTGCAAAAATAGGAGTGTATAATGGTAACTGATTTAGCATATATACAGCATTCTGGAAAAGGGTGACCATCTTCTCAGAACACTAACTTCAACCTGATACCTCAGCTATGCATTCACAAGGCTATCCCATCATTCTCTTAGGTTGATCCATTAATTCTATGTTCTTTGTTCCACTTCTTGTCAGGAAATTTCAGAATTATTTGTACTATTGTCATGACCCTTAGGAAATTCTCATTCATATTGTCACATATTGAATATTTGAATTATCTAGTATGTCTCACTTGAATATTCTCTTAAATCCAGTTTAAACTTTAAACACTTGAACTTATAAACGTTTTTTTAGAGTTTCCAACAAACAAAAACCTCTCTCTGCTTACATCACAGAAAATGTTGGTTGAACATTTTAAAAAAGGTATATCTTTGCTCAAATGCATGATACATCATTATGGGATAGTTCAAATTCATGAGAAGAACTGTTTGAAGAGCTATGCTTAAATAACGACACTAAGGGCATCTGGGTGGCTCAGTCAGTTAAGTGACTGACTCTTGATTTTAGCTCAGCTTATGATCTCACAGTTGTGAGATGGAGCCCTACATAGGGCTCCACACTCAGCAAGGAATTTCCTTGAGATTCTATCTCTCATTTTCTCTCTTTTTGCTCCTACTTCCACTTCCTCTCTCTCAAATAAATATATATATATATATATATATATATATAGAGAGAGAGAGAGAGAGAGAGAGAACTATCCTAGAGAAAATTTATCTACACCTGGACCTGACTAACTGAAACAATTCTAGGCTTTGAACTGATACGAAAATGGATAGAACTTTTGGTTTACTGGAAAGAGATAATGTATTCTTATGTGGAAGAGATGTTAATGTTGGGGCCCAGAAATCAAACTACGGTTGTTAGCTCCCAAGATGGTCCCAATGATCTCTTCTTGGTATTTATGTATTTCCGTGAGTAGTACCATCTCACATTGTATCAGACACGTTGTATTCTATGAAACCAGTAGAGTCTGGCAGAAATGAGATGTGCAACTTCCAAGAGTCATATATAAAAATAATGTGCTTTCCCTAACACCTTCTCTTTTATCATTCATTTTGATGAAAGGCACCTACTATGTCATGAGGATATTCAAGAATCTTACAGAGAACTTCATATGGTTAGGTATAACAACTCCTGACCACAAATGGAACTAAATTTGCCAGGAAGTGTAAGTGAGCAATCACGGGGTGGATTTTCCAGTCCAATTTAAGCTTTCAGATGACTTCAGCTCTGGCTAACATCTTGGCTGCAATTTTCTGAAAGACCCCAAACCCAAACCACCTAGCTTAACCTTCTGTTTCGTGACCCTAATAAATAATAGATGAAATGATAAATGCTTGATATTTTAAGTTTCTGGGTTTTAGAATAATTTATTGTGCAGCAACAGATAACTGAAGTAGATGTGGAAGTTCTAAAAAGGCTGAGGATGTGGGAATACTGGAATGAATACAGTATATCTTTAGAGGATGCCCTTCACCTCCATCATCAGGAAGACACTGGTGAGAGGTACACTACTTCTTAGCATCACTAAGAAATTTAGTACCAGATCTTCTCTTGAGTCAAAGCTGGCAGTAGGTCACAAATATTGGCTTGTTCATATCCAAGGATAATTATGCACCACTTTCCTCCTCTACCCCAAAAATAATACCAGCCCAGTGTAGTTACTTAAATGCCAAAAGACACATGCTACAGTGATCATAGAGACTAGTGAGACTAGAGGAGAAGCCAAAACATCTTGATCCACAGGGAGTCTTGAAGACAATTAATAGAGCATAATACATCGAGGGGTCAAAAACAACAACAACAACAACAACAACAACAACAACAAAAAAGCAATAAGATTTATGCTTAACATTTCTAACAGGGAAAAAATATATATAGAATCAAGAGGCTGACAGTAATCACCCAAATAACAAATCAAGATCCCTTGCTCAGTTCCTGGACTCAACCCAATTTTTAGGTGCAATACTCATTAACTGAAGAGATCAGGTTCCTAGGAAGTACAAACCAGTAGCATTGTGATTAGTATTACTTCATTGTGTAAAACCTTCAAATACTTCTCCAACGTAATTTACCACCATTTACCTGAGGAATGTAAGCATCTTCTTGATACTTCTTCCCCATTAGAGTGGTGATTTATGGGGGGAGATAGGTAATAATGGTTTTGTGTCTAAAGTTTGGTTCATAGTGCTTGCATAGCATAAGTAGAATCACCAAGTGATGTAGGTAATTAAGGTTGATATACTTGTTAGTTGGAGTAACCTCCACATTGCAGTTATACATTGTATCAATTATAAATTGCTGATTACACAGAATGAGGAGCAAGAGGAAGCTAGGATATCCATGACCTCTGCAAGCATTATCATGGAAGGAGTAGAAAACCACTAAGTAGACAAAATGACTTGGTCAGTGGTCTTTGGTTTTTACCATTGGCCACTCTAGAACCAGCATGATTAGCACACAAACAAGGTGGCCAAAATGGTAAAAGTGAATCCTATGCATGAGCCCAAAAAGATGAACTCCTACTTTCCAATACTTACGTACTACTTAATATTAAATTATCCAACAACAGAGAAAAACAAGTACACTTGTACACTATTCTTTGGAAGACTACTTGATTACCCAATAAGTTAACTATGTTGGTACCTTTCTATCCTGCAAATTCCAGCAACTTATCCTCATCGGGTGAGATATTTATCTGTAGTAAGTGTCAAACTTCCTGTACAAAGATCCTCATTCAATACCACTATCTATATGCTCACTGAAAAACTGATCCACCAGCATGGAATCTGACACAACAAATCATCATACCATTAGACAGTCAACTCCAGGATCCACCTGTGATATCACTTACCATACCATTCTGAAGCTTTTGGTCTCATAGCATATTGGATTGGGCTTCTAATGGCATAACTCACATGCCATTTGGAGATAGAATCTGAAAGAGTGTGTTGGCATCCTTCATGGTGTAACCAAACATTAAATCAGACACCTGAATATGGAACAGTGTGTCTAATGAAAATAATACAAAACAAAACCAACAAACGGACAACAAACATTGGTTCAAGAACAAAAAGAAGGAAGCAGGAGTGGATTTATTTATTACCTCTCCCAAAAGCCAATTGGGAGATGTTTGTGTATGAAGTTCCTGTAACTCTGGGATATGAATGATTTGAGTTTTTAGTTTATAAACAGAAACACTCTTGCCATAGGATGTAACAGGATAACATTAAGATACAAACTATGGCTATTTTCGGGACTATTTAAATTTCTCAAGAGCAGGATCCAGCAGACAAGAATTAGAACCACTCTTTTGGTAAGGCAATTGACTCTGAGGAAGAAGAGGAGGGAAGAATGCTTATTTCAATGAGAGTAGTGAGGGATTCGTGTGGAACCCTGGTTATCCATTTTTCCATGTCTTAATACTCCCTTTTGCTATTGCTATTGTGAGTGAACCTATGTGGCAACTCTGTCCTGAGATATAGAATCCTTCAGTAAGTTATTTTGGCTTGAAGACTAGTCATAGGTATGGCTGAAACATTCTGGCAACTTCACTGCAATATGAATCTCTTTCTTTTCTCTATTCTTTCCACTCTTGTTTCTCAAGTTGTCAGACTGTCATTGTAGTTTGAAGGTTCTATCTGACATCTAATAATTTACTTTTTTAAACTACTTCTTATGAGCACATCATCCCTCACTGGTCACTACTTTACTGAATTCTTACAGGAAAGCCTATCTAAAACTTTCACAATTATCAACTATTGGTTCATAATTTTATATCCCTGACTTTTTATGCAAATATCCTCTCTGCAACTTGATTTTAGTAAGGAAGGAAAAATGATACTCAAACTAGTTCCCTAGGTATAGTATTTATGCAACTAATGATTTTTTTTTTAAGATTTTATTTATTTATTTATTTGACAGGTAGAGATCACAAGTAGGCAGAGAGGCAGAGAGAGAGAGAGAGAGAGAGAGGGAAGCAGGCTCCCCACTGAGCAGAAAGCCCGATGCGGGGCTCGATCCCAGGACCCCGAGATCATGACCCGAGCCAAAGGCAGCGGCTTAACCCACTGAGCCACCCAGGCTCCCCACAACTAATGATTTTTGATGTTGCTACTGAATTTATGCAGTGGTAGTATCATAGTCAACGAGGTTTATCTGAGGTGTGATTATTGCTAATTGAAAGGAATATTATACATCATTACCTTGTCTTAATCACTAAAATCAAACTTCATTTGTGCCTGTGTTTATCCATATTGTAAAATACCAACTTTAATAGCATACCATGCATATGAAGTAAAAGTGGTACATTTGAAAATAGCATACATTATTAATTCCACAAGTATCATTCAGAAAGTTCTTGGTAATAAAATGAACTTATTAGCTATTTGCATTGAATGCAATCTCATGAGCCATAAGAAAAATGCGATTAAATAGACATGGGGTAACATGCCTCTACTCAAAAAGCTGTATGTTATAATGACTGGTGAAACACTTGGAAAATATATTTGTACAAGGCAATAAATTAAATAACTTAGAGCTGGAACAAATAAGCACCTATATAATTATCTTGTCATTTATTTTCTTTTGGCAGATATCTACAAAATTAAAACTTACCATGGTCATAATGCTGACATACATCCCAATATCATGTCCAATATTATGTCTCCTGGGCAATCCATCAGCCAAGACCAAGGTCTTAATAATACATCTTGACCCATTTTACAAACGAAGACTTAACATTCATAACATATTAATGAAAAGAAGATAGACTTTCAAGCCAGATGACCTGAAACTTATTATATGCTAATTTCATAACCTTGGTTAAGGCAAGTAAACTTTCTTAAGCCCATAGTCATCATCTATAAGGTAATAGGAATGCCCATCTTAGACAGCTGGGTGAAAAATAAGTATAATGTTCCTGGCATGCAGCAAGCTCTTAAGTGATTATCATTTGTCTCTATTGCTCTTGTTAACCCAGCCATAAACAATAATGTAGAAATGATATTTATAGTACCTTATAAAAGTACCTTCTTTAAGAAAGATCGACCTCTGTCTTTAGGAAATTAAAGTCTGGGAAAAGATTATGTTAAATATATAACGATATGACACTTCCAACTTTTTTTTTTTTTTGTAAACAATTCAAGTTTAAATGTCAAAGAAGAAAATTATTTGTCCCAGGTGTTTAGGACAAAGCTTATAGTAAAATATAATTTTGTTCATTCATGAAACTTTCAGACTTCTCACAAACCATGGATAAAGTTCTATTAACATAGAACTAGTGGTACTTGATCTCTGGCTTTTTTTTTTTTTTTTTAGAGGAAAAAAAGTATAAACTACCTTTGGATTTTTTTTTTAGTAAAATGAGAAAGTTTACTAAAAATAATAATTTTTAAGTATTAGATGATAAAATAGAAAATATGTTTCAATTGAATTATGCATTTCACATTTTTTTATTTAAATAAAATAGGTGTACAATTTTGTAAGTTTATTACCAAAAATAATACATCTAACATGAGGCAAGATTGGCTAAAAAGAAGCAGTGGAGGATTATCAAAACCACTGGCTCACAAAACCACAGCATATGTTCTGTGATGCCTCTTAGGAAAATGTTTCAAAGTGTTCTTGTTTGATTTGTATATCATCTCTCTTTGGAGAAATGATGCCATTCTGCATATGTTTGTCTTTGCTTTAGTAATTTATGATTACAAAATGAAAGTTTTGACTTGGAACAACAACAAATAAGTTAAAGCATTTTTTCTGTGTCATAGCAGTTTTCTTTTATCTATTTGGAAGGTAGAATGACCTCAACAATAATAACAGATTTTAATTATTTGAAAATGTTTGAACACAAGAAAGTGTGACAAACAACGACAATGTGAAAAACCCATTGACAATTAACTTATGGTTGGAGACATCAATGTTTATTTGTGATCATTTATCAGAGAAATTATGTCAAAATACACACTTTCATATTACACAATTTTGCAGATTTCAATTTTAGTGTCAGAATAGTTGTGCATGTTACTTTTTGAATTAGAATGTTTAATTACACAATGATTTTTTAGAATTATTTAAGGTACTGTGTTACTTTATATTTATTTCTACGTAAGCAGGTAATAGAGCCTGAGATTTAAAGTCGGTAGAATGCACTTGGATTCTGGCAATGATATTTAAACTTGAAATACATGGATGTCATAAAGTTAGTTATTTTAACATATATTCTCACAAACAGAACTTAGTGCATTCTGTAAGGCACATAACTAGAGGTGCCTCCACAGGGTGCGGCCCAGAATAAAGATGGCGCCGGCTTGCCGTCTCTTCCGGCCAACAAGGCGCCAATTTCACAGTTTCGGTTCCTGAAACCTATGGCACTTCCTCCTCTCGCCCGACACGCCTTACCCAGCAACTGCTACTTGGCATAATCTTATTGGCTCTTCCCCCTCTGTCCTCACTTCCCTTCTGCTGCTCTATATAAGGTGTGCCCCTGCACAATAAAGTGAGATCCTGCTTCGACAGATCCCCCGAGCCCAGTGTCTTCTGTGGGTGCGTTCCGGGTTCGTGACACTCGCCATCCCGCTCAGCCCCAAGGAGAGGCTTCCGGCTGGCCCGGGCGCCTCCTCCCCTCGGCGGGGAGCACAACACATTCAATGAAAATATTATCCTAAGAGGGAATCCATATTTACATGCCTGAGAAATAATGATGTGGTATAGCTTAACAAGCTTATGAAAATTAGTATTCATACTAATTCTAATTATTCATACTAATTCTCTAAGTTGAGGTGACCAATCTATAGTGTTAAAGCCCATGTCAAGAGGAGAAACTAACTCTCTAAATGTACAAAAATCTTCTATTTATAGCATATTTTCAAAAATATGCTTAATTGTACCAAGCCATTTGCATTTAACTCAAATATTATTGAAATATAATGGAAAACATATGTGTATATATGCATGTGTGTATATATGTATATATATACATGTGTGCATTTGTGTATGTGTATAAATTTATTGCTAAGATTCATGTACTCAGCTAATATGTAGAAAAATAAATACACAAATTTTCAGCTTCTAAAAAAAAGAACAAAAATGTAATTTTTATTACATGGAAAAATAAATGACCAATTTAGTGCAGTTTATATAGAGAATCTGGCAGAATCAAGGGAGATTTTAAAAAGTACACTCAACCTTTGGAAAGACTCACATACCTACTATGTGTGGAGTCTCAGTTTGGTTAGAAATAAAAATGTAATTACACTGCAATATTAGTAAAATGCTCACAGTAAAATTTAGTTACCACATTAAAATTTAATAAACTGTATTTGGTACTTATTGTAGTTGAACAAGGGAAAGGAAAAGGGGTCTTACTTATCAACAGATATAAGATCCAAGGAGATTGAGTTAATCAAGCTCATTTTTAAAGGACTCATTTATGATTAAAGGGTAGGGAAATGAGCAGAAGGCCATGGATTTTTCATAGCTGTCTGCTCAGAATGGTAAGGCTCATATTTCACTGATCTACATCTATGTAGGAAATTATCTATTAGCTTCCATTTGTTCTGTTCACTGTCTTTACTAGACGTTTAAAGACAGAAACAAATGAAAAAAATATACATTATTAACTCCTATAAATCTGCTCACGGTAGTATAAGTAATTTGAATATACCTTAAATACTTGCTGAAAGAATCTCAGAAGACCTCACAAGACTTCAGAGTTTTGATCTCCTTTAAATCCAACATTTTCTTCTCCCCGCACCCCTGCCCATGGCCTGTCATTATTTGTGATCTGTTGAGCAGTGTCAGAAACCACTTTTAAATGCTTCCATATAAAAAATTCTTCATTGTCATACTTTATTCTGAAAATTACGAGCAATTGAAATCTTTTCCAAAGAAAATATTTTAGAAAGATATGTACTCCAATTTTTCAAATGGCTCATGAGGGAATATAGCCATAATCTATATATTTATACAAATCATTCATAACCTAGCTAAAGATTAAACATCTTGATGCTTAAACATCTCACTATTTATTGAACAATAAAGTAGGAGGTGTTTGTTTGTTTGGTTTGATTTAATGATTTTTTGTGGTACAGACTTAAATCTTTTGAATGGAGAACTGAAGATATCAAAATGATTAATCCCCAAATCATGTTTTCCTCATGCTCCATCTCATTTCTAAGCTAGTGCTGTGCCTTAGCATAACCTCTTCAACATCTAGATAACTACCTTAATTATTCACAATATTTTGCATGTTTTGCCACAGGCACCATATTTTTTTTTTTTAAAGATTTTATTTATTTATTTGACAAAGATCACAAGCAGGCAGAGAGGCAGGCAGGGAGAGAGAGAGAGGGAAGCAAGCTCCCCGCTGAGCAGAGAGCCCGATGTGGGACTCGATCCCAGGACCCTGAGATCATGACCTGAGCCGAAGGCAGCGGCTTAACCCACTGAGCCACCCAGGCGCCCCACAGGCACCATCTTATTTAAATATTTAAGATGATCTCCAGAAAAGCCATTGCTATAGTGCTAATTTTTATAGTAATTATTAAGAAGTGATAATCTTCTCAAATCATTTTTTTGTTTAAATTCTAATGAAATTTAAACATCTTAAGAATTGTGAATGGCAACATGAAGGGGCTACACTTGTGGAAAGCCCATTTGCAGAGGGTGGGATCCCCTGGATTTCCCTCTATGCCTCCAGGCCGCCAAGAGTTACCAAAATGGTCTATTGAAGTGTAGAAGCATGCTGAGAATTTTTTACAATTAATTTATTTTTTTTAAATATGTTATGTTAGTCACCATACAGTACATCATTAGTTTTTGATGTAGTGTTCCATGCTTCATCATTTGCATATAACACCCAGTGCTCCATGCAACATGTGTCCTCCTTATTACCCATCACCAGGCTAACCCATTCCCCTCAAACCACTCCCCTCTAAAACCCTCAGTTTGTTTCCCAGAGTCCATAGTCTCTCATGGTTCATCTCCCCCTCTGTTTTCTCTCCTTCATTTTTCCCTTTCTTCTACTATCCTCCATGCTATTCCTTATGTTCCACAAATAAGTGAAACTGTGTGATAATTGACTTTCTCTGCTTCACTTATTTCACTCAGCATAATCTTCTCCAATCAATTCATGTTGATGCAAATGTTGAGTGGTCATCCTTTCTGATGGCTGAGTAATAGTCCATTGTGTATATGGACCATATCTTCTTTATTTATTTATCTGTTGAAGGGCATTTCAGCTCTTTCCACAGTTTGGCTATTGTGACATTGCTGCTATGAACGTTGGGTGCATATGGCCCTTCTTTTCACTACATTTCTATCTTTGGGGTAAATACCCAGTAGTTCAACTGCTGAGGAAGGTGGATCACATGCTTCTGGAGGGGGGTAGGTTGGAGGGCACCCTGCAATGTCTAGGGTCCTCATCAGTTGTGGAATCCCCAACATTGCTGCTGAGTGATAAGGAACCAAAAGTGATCCCAAAGCCAGGCACTAGTTTTTTCATTCTATAACTATGTATATCTTTGTTTATATAAATTCTGTTTGTTAGATCTGTTATGAGTATTCCCAACCCTTAACCCAGTGACAGGCAAAATACAGTATTCTTGAATTCAATATATTTTTTTCTCATTAAAGTTTCAAACCAAAAAATAAAAATAAAAATAACTGCATTTACTTAATATATTTATAATTATTGTTTTAATAAACCATTGAAAAAAAATCATATGCTTATGTATGCTATGTATATTTTCCTCCAGCCCTGACAACTCAAAAATTTATTAACTAAATGTTATGTTTAAAACAGTGGCAATGTAACACTATACATTAATATCTAGAACATTTTAGAGAGTAAAGAAAATTAATTTTAAAATCTAATTCATCTTGGAACTACTGGTATAATTTAGATATCTGCTTTTATTAAATTGCCTTAAAGTATATACCTTGGATGTTTTAGTAATAGTTACTTTAAGGCTTATATACTGTCTAATTCTCAAAATAGAATATATTGCCTTTTTAAAAGATTTTATTTATTTATTTGAGAGAGAGAGACAACAAACAGAAGGGAGAGGTTGAGGGAGACGGAGAGGGAGTCTCCCTGCTGAACAGGGGAGCCCTGATGTGGGACTCAACCTGGGACCCTGGGATAATGACCTGAGCCAAACTTAATGGACTGAGCCACCCAGGCACACTAGAATACATTGTATCTTAAATATCTTTATATCTCTCATGTCATATTATATTTAATCAGGCAGTATGTAACTGACAACTATTCTTTTGCCTTTTTCTAGTACTCACACTTAGGAGATCTGAAGGGAGAATCCAGGGTATAAAAGCTAAAACAGTAATTTAGAATTTGGGAGTTCAGTATCTGTTTTCCACCATTTACAATTCAAAGACATCTTGCTGCCTTCCCACTCCCACCCCCAGGCACCAGAAGCACATAATATTACTAGAATGCTCTAGTAAAAGACTTACATTTTGCTTATATCTACCAATAATGTCTCTCTGGAATTACAAAGTCCTAATACATATGAACTTATATGTGTATGTCAAGAATAAAAAGACATGAAACTTTTGTACCCAAAGGAGAATTACATATACAATATGTATATTGTATATACATATATATAGAAGACTCATGTCAATATCTACAATATCTTGAGATAACCAGGTGGCTTAGACCAAACCCCATAGGTAATAAATAACACAGAGAGAAACAAACAAGCATTTTGCCTGTTAGCCAATATGTTTTCAGCCATTAAGACAATCTGCCTGTTAAGATCCATTTATTCATTCAATTATGCCACTTACTATGTGTCAGTTACTTTACAAGACAATGGAAAATATGTAGTGAATAAAATTTTGCAACAAGTGAAAACAAACAAAAAACCCAGCCTCGTTGATCCTAACTTTTATTTTTAGGAGTGAATCAAAACATCATTAGCAAGTTATATATATGTATATATATACATGTATGTGTGTGTATATATATATATATATATATATATATATATATATATATATAATTTTAGATCAAGACAAATATGTGGAGAAAGGTAAACCACATAAAGGGAATATAAAGTGTCCACAATAAGTGTGTTTGAAGGTTTAAACAAATAGACAGTAAAAAAGTCACATTGATTATATTTGTGTTTTAAGAGAACTACTCTATCAATAATTTATAAAATGATTCAGAGGAAAAAGTTGGAATATGATTCAGTGTAGAAAGTTTTCATATAGAAATATATTTTTTTAAATGAGATTTTTGGAGAAGCTTTCCAGTGGAAGAAATGAATCAGCTGGGAATTCTGCAGATAATATTAAAGACTAGCCAGAGGATATTGTGTTTGGCTTTAAAACAAACAAATAACAACAACAACAACAACCATAAAACAGCTCAGAGTCTAGAGAATAAGAACTGGAAAAGTTTATTTTGGAATATTGTGTGGCTTCTACTACTTTAATTTTTGAAAATACAGTTAAACTTCTTCGCTTTTGCACAATGTCTCCAGAAAATATATAGAAATGTAAAATGTGCAAAATTTGAATAATGAAACATAACATATGAAGTCATGCTGAGAGAAAAAGAGATAAAACCAGTGACTGAAATAATACCAACACACAAGAACTCAAAAGTTTACAAATCACCAGCATATACCTCATGTGTATACAGTTTGCTTCATGAATGATACACTTTTAAGAACTATAAAAATTGAAAGTTGAACCTCTGAATACAATAATGGATGATCAATAGCAATCTATGGTTAGATTCTTTGAATGTTTTTGTTTGTGTTTGTTTTTTGTCACACTGTGGCCTGCATTCTTTATGGGTTGTTGATAGTTTACTTCACTGTTCAGAGAGAAGATTTTCCTCAACTTTCCAGGTAGTAGACCCAGCCGCTGGAGTGATTGAATCATTATACATAGCATTAGATCTCTGATACAAATATCTGACAAGAAGATCAAGTAAGGTTACTGTATATTCAGAATGTATCTTTACCTTCTTGCATATGTTAAAAGAACTAATAGCATTAAAATTCACTCTACAATCATAAAACTAAGTCACTGGATTTCTTTGAGTCTTCCACACCCAATTTTCATCTATCATCTTCGTTTATAAATCACTTATTATTGATAGCAATGTGTTGAATATTTGTTTGCATCCAACAGTTTTCATTAACTATGTTTTTGCTTTTAAAAATGAAGGAAGAAAAAATCTGTGAAGGTGATTGCTTGGTTTAAGATCTAAGCAAATAATATACATTCACTTTCTTTGGAAAAATCTTTCCACATTTTACATAAAGTTAATGTATTTGGCTATATAATAAAAGCGAACAGTAATTCAGTGTTTATTACATAATAGTCATTATTCCAAAAAGTTAACATATGTTAGCTTATTTAATGTTAACAATAAACCATGGGGGTAGATACTTTTAGTGTTGTTATTCCTTATTTTAGGGAGATGAGACGTGAAGAGAATCCATAACTTATTAGATGGCTCCTATCAGAAAGTAGCAAAGGTAGGATTCTACCTAAGTGGTGTGACCAGTAGTGTGACTCCAGAATGTGCACTGCTATTAACCAAAACACGTTCATGGCAATGCAAACATGTGTTATCATCATTTGGCCAATTACCTATTTGGATTTATTTGAATGGCTCTAAAACTTTTGGAGTAGTAAAATAACACTATGCTGAGCATTCTGGAAACAAAATATTTTTATACATGTTTTATATGTTCTGAGAATATATTAGTTCAGGTTATATTTCTAGATTTTAGATTATGGAAAACAGTATTCTTTTATTCAAATTGCCCTCCATAAAAGTTGTATAAATATATTCTCCTGTAAATATGTCTAAGTGTTCTGATTTCTTTCTATCTACCATAATATTGTATATTTTCTTCTTTAAAAAACAAGTTTAAAATTAAGTTGTATTTCTATTTTGGGGCGTCTCTTTTTCTGTAGATCCCA
Source organism: Mustela nivalis (assembly GCF_964662115.1). Lineage (NCBI taxonomy): Eukaryota > Metazoa > Chordata > Mammalia > Carnivora > Mustelidae > Mustela > Mustela nivalis. Next base: position 39,595,757 of record NC_139023.1, on the reverse strand, counting down.
CACATCATAAAAACAACTTCATGGTTCATTGTCTCTATGCATCCATTCTTTTCCCAGGTAAAGGGGACAGAACTATGAACAGGAGCAGCATTTTCTAAAATGCTGACTTACTTGGAAGGTAGAAAGAAACTCACAAAAGAACAAATGCTTAAGAGTAGTGGAAGATTGTTATATTTTCTATTCATGGTGAAGTTAAGTGTAGGACAGAGTAGAGGCAAGTGATTTCCATTGTGAGACTGTGTAGGAGGACATGGAAAGACAGTCATTTAAAACTTTTCACCTGCTTTAAAGAGAAGATATGGGATGGTCTGAAATTGCTCCTGTGTTGGTAAGATTAAGAAAAAAAATGTAAAATATTAATAATCATTAGCTTGTTTCAACAAGGACACACAAGACTGCCTGTCAAGATTAGAAATCACATATTTAAGATTGTTTAGATAATATCATTGCAGAATGTATAGAATCAATTTATTATTTTCTCTTTTTAAGGTTTTTCACATTCATATTGTAACTATTGTTTAACATTTAAAAATTTTTCTGAGTGAGTTAAATATAATTCTGTACATGTAGAGGCCTGCCATCTGCTCTAACATACTGCAACTATAAGAATGTCCATGTAAATGCAAGTTAGCTTCAAAGCTGAATGCATATTCGTCTATACCATTGACTAGTCATTTACCTACCATACAGATTCTGGGGAGTTGTAGATGATTTCTCTGCCTTAAAAGTCAGCCTACCTCATTTCTCAAGTACACACTAGATGACAATTTTGTTTTGTTTTGTTTTGTTTTGTTTTGTTTTTACTCTTTGCTGGGGTCAGAAAGAGATTGATACTAAATTAGTGGCATTCATAAAAATTTTCCAATCAGTTTTATAGTAGAAACGTATCCATATTCTACCTTCTTTCACAATATTGATGAGTGGTTTATTATGTGCAAGTCTTTATATCAAGCTTGGGATACAGAGAATAAGACCCTCAAGGACCTTATTGATGCTTGAGGAGGTAATCACATGTATGGGTAGATGACTCAGTGTTAGAGGATATTATTGGGTGTCTAGGTGGCTCAGTATGTTAAGCATCAGACTCTTGATGTAGGCTCAGGTCCTGATCTCAGGGTCAAGATCCTGCCTCAGACTCCACACTGAGCACAGAGCCTGCTTCAAATTATCTCCCCCTCCTTCCTCCTTCGGCCCCTCCTCCCACTCTAAAAAAATAAATCATCAAAGCCATTGGTAGGTGAATAATAGGGAAATTCTACACAGTGGGATGCCTGTAAATTGCTTAGACAAAGGTAGAATGGAACTACAGGCAAAGGTTAAGAATGATGTAAAAGATACGCTCTGCTGGAAACAGCTAAGATATACTAAAAGGAGTAGGTTGAAGAAAGAGAGTAATTAGAGAAACATATATCATAAATGCCAGGATAAAGAACTGCACAAGGACAGCCAATGTACTCTGTGCGAAGAGAAAGGAAAAAAGAAAAACTTATATGTATCATGATTTGTGCTTTTTGTTTTGTTTTGTTTTGTTTTTGTTTTTGTTTAAATTCAATTAGCCTTTTCTATGCATTTATGAGTGGTAAAGAAAGTGTATAATTACATACAGAAGAGGTGAATTTTTAAATAAATAAAATATGTCAGGCATGTATAACATAATTGGCAATTTTAATGACCCAGTTTTGTCCTGAACAGAATAAATCGTTTTGCTTAAATTCTATAAAAATTTGCATTTAACAAGGAGATGATGTATGCCCTCAAAAACACCTATTTTTTTTTTTTAATTTCCAAATTAATGCAGAAAGTATTTCTGGGAACATTACATGGGTATGAAATTTACCCAGAAGATAAGAAACTCATGAATATATACTAGACTGTAGAGCACAGTGCAATGAATTTTCATTTGTGTCAGATAGCAACTTATTTCAACATTTGCCATATTCTGAAAAGAACAGTTATATAACAGGTAACATCTCTGTGGACCTAAATAAAAGGGAAGATTTAAATCTCCACAGTATATGTTCAGAATTATACAATGTACAAATTATTTAACAACAAAATTAAAATGGATTAGTTAGCTTTTTTCCTTTGTCTTCATGTTCTTGTGAAAGTAAATGGACGTTGGTTTAAATATGGGGTAAAATAGGTTCCCCATTTAATTTCAGGATGGTCTATGTGACCTAGGTGTCTCTTAGGAGTGAAGCAGAAAGGTAATCTCTTTGAAGCTCTGTCTCTTAGTTTCAGATGATGAATCAGCACTGAGCCTGACCTCTAGGGCAGGGATTTTTTTTTTTTTTCTAAAATGTCTGATGTCCTTCCTTAATTTTGGCCTAAATACTACTGTACTGCTAATTATGGTCACATAGTTTAAGTTTACTGAATATATTCTATTATGAAACTATGAGGCTGATAGAATTATGGGATACAATGTACATTATATCTATATAGACATACATATATATGCTATCATGAGCCTGGAAGGTAGTAACAACCCCAACCTACTGACCATGGATACCAGCACAGTGAAGTTTAGATCAAAATTAAGGAAGAACATTGGACATTTTAGGAAAAGAAAAATTTCACTGTTCCAGTCAGGCTTGGTACTGATATTAAAAATGTTCTAGTCTATCATAAAATTTCTATCATATTTTTCATACACGTGTATTTTTTCCTTATCTCTCTCTCCCTCGTTATTTAAATCTCCCTCAGTTTTCATGGATGGATGTGTGTGTGTGTGTGTGTAGACACATACCATCTCTTAGGAATCTCGTAAAGACCAATGGGACAAATCTATAGGCATGAAAAAAAAATAAAAACAATATAAGGCAATGACTCACATGCACACCACGTTCAATATTTGGACTCATTTTGGTGAGTTTCAGGATAGAAAGTGTCATAAATGCACATTATGTCTTATTTCGTATTAGTTCTTATTTTTAAAGATTCTATCTATTTATTTAACAAAGAGAGATAGGCAGAGAGCAGGCAGAGAGAAAGGGGAAGCAGGCTCCCAACTGAGTAGAGAGCCCAATGTGGGGCTCAATCCCAGGACCCTGAGATCATGACCCGAGCTGAAGGCAGAGGCTTAACACACTGAGCCACCCAGGCACCCCATTCCTTATTAGCTCTTAACATCCCTTGTCCAAACTGGCTAACCCTCTTCTGCTGGGAATTTCTCACTAATACTCTCTATTGCAGTAACCCCTGCTGCTGCTTAAGACCTTATACATCACCACTATTTTTATTCCATTGTTAACATTTTATATGCATTTTTTACTTTGTCTGTTTTATACTAGTCTGATTGATAGAAAGGATCTTTTTCTCTAGGAAAATGTATGTATTCAGGTATTTTTCCTTTTTTTTTTTTTTGTCCAAGGATGGTTTTCTCATTTAAATGATTTCATCATGTATTTACTATTTGTCTCTGTATTTTTATACAGAAATATTTCATGCAGAAATATTTTAATTTTCTAGTTTTATATCAGGCATTATGATAAACAATTGCAAAATATTATTAAGAGAGATGTCATACCAGCCTTGACTCATCTCAGTCTGATCACATATTTCCTACCCCCTCAGCCATGGCACCACACTAAGAATGCATATCACAGTGTTCTTAGTGGAATAGCTGTCACTCTTTGCCACAACTGTACTTCCTGGTGCCTAGGATAAAACATGCAGTGACTACCTATTTCTAAACTGCTGGTCCAATATGGTGGCCACTAGACACAGTGTTCATTAAGTTTAAATTCAAATTAATTGACATAAGTAATATTAAATATTATTTCCTGAGTAACACTAGCCTGATCTCGAGTGCTCAATACCCACCATTGATTACTGGTTAGCACATTGGACAAAGCATGAGTAGAACATCTTCATCATGGAGACCATTTTTTTGGAGAGTGTTGTTCACTGACCTATGTGTCAAGGGTTGCTGGTATCACCTCATAATTCTAAAAACATTTTTCTTTTTTCTACTATGAGTACAGATTAATGACTCCTTCCTTCCAAAACCCTTTAGAAAACTAAAGAAAAACTTAAAATTTTCCCTCAAATTTTAATCAACATTCTTTTTTCCTTTTTCTATTCTTTGTTGCCATTATTGCTGTTGTTACACAAATAAGCACTTCCTGTTGCAGGAGGTGTTTCTTTCTTTTTTTTCCCTCAAGTGGTTGTCAAAATGGTCTTCACCTACATGTCAGTGCCCAGTTTGACTTCCCTATATTGTCTGTTTTTTAATTAAAGCATATTGTGGATTAAAGCATATTTTGTACTTACAGTTTTCTTAAAATTCAATATTGCTGAAAAATAAAAGTGAAACTTAATTTTTTTACTGTTGAATTAGAAATAATTTTACTTATTAAGCCTTAGCTACACTAGAAAAACTTTTTGTTTATTTACCAACTATTCTATTTTCAAATCTATAGGAAATAAATAATAGCTTCTGCTACCTTCTAGAGACTATTATTTGAAAAAAAAAAGTATTTTAATCTTTATTAAGAGGAAGTTTGGCATTAGTACAAAACACTGTACTCTTGGTTAATTAAAAAAAAAAAAAATTCTTTAGGTTGGTAACAGACCCATACAAACAAAAACTGATGGTTGCCAGAGAGGAAGGGTATTGGGGATGGACAAAATGGGTGAAAGGGAGTGAGAGATGCAGGCTTCTAGTTACAGAATGAATAGAAAAGTTATGAGAATGAAAGATACAACATAGGGAATATCATTCATGGTATTGTAATAGGGCTGTATGATAGCTACAGTTGTGATAAGCATACCATGACTTATAGACTTGTTTAATCACTGTTTTAAATCTGAAATTAATGTTACTATATGTATCAACTTTACTTAAATTTAAAAAAATATTTAACCAAAAGTAATATATATCAAATAGGTAGTAATAAAAATAATGACATTAGTGGTGCCTGGGTGGCTCAGAGGGTTAAGCCTCTGCCTTTGGCTCAGGTCATGATCTCAGGATCCTGAGATTGAGCCCTGCATGGGGCTCTCTGCTCAGGAGGGAGCTTGCTCCCCCCTCTCTCTCTCTGCTGCCTCTCTGCCTACTTGTGATATCTCTCTCTGTCAAATAAATAAATAAAATCCTTTAAAAAATAATGACAGTAGTAATCAAATTATCAAACTCACCTTATCAGTGATTATGTGACAAGTACTCCTCTAAGGTTTTTACAAAATTAGCATATATAATCACCTCAACAACATTCTGATATGAATGTTATCGCTGTTAATTTTATCTTTCAATGAAAAAACTGGGGAGGGATTAGAATAAGACACCCTAGCAACCCCAAAATAGTTAGAAATGCTGTCAGTACAGAAAGCAAAGTGCAATAGCTTTGAAATTAGAAGATGCAAAACCAAGCTCTCCTGTTTCAATCATAATTACTTCATTGGTTGTTCAGATGACCTTGGCCAAGACATTTAACTCTATTTTTCATTTTTATCTTTATAATGGATGTATATACATATATGATTACCAAAATGATTTAATTTGATAGATTTTAAAATGGTGAAGGAACCAAAAAGATGGAAGGATCTTGATTAATCCTTTGTCCCACTCACCAATTCATCTGTTGTATTGAGAAGCAGTCTCGATAATTATTTTCTCACATACTGGTCTCCAGTATTAAAATCTTAGCGTGACCATCAGCGGGTAGGTCTAGGAAAAAAGTTAGTACATTTAATTTCAAAAGATTTCCTAATTTACAAACCTCTTATATGTTCAGTGATACAGGATGCAACTGTACAGTTTGGACACTGTGCAATTTCAGGGAATGCCAGTCATAGAAATTACAACCATATGCTGTGGCTGGAATACATAAGATTTTCTGAATGCGTTTTTGATGCTATCTCGTCTCTCAAAATTTCAATTGTGAAGTAGAAGTAAAAACTTACAGAATGTGTTTAAAAGAAATGTTCTTAGATGTGGATATACAGAAACCATGACTGTAAAATTTAGAACACATTTTCTTTTACTATAATCTGGATAATTTTTGTCTTCATTCATTAAATTCCTGGGCATCCAAAACAACTTCACATTTTAAAAATTAAACTTCACAATTCTAAAATTAAAATAAAATTTTGAACTGGAGCAAAGACTGATAACTATGACAAGATACTAAACACATTATGACAAGATAATAAACCCTTTTATGTAAACAATGTTTCAAGTAAACCAATAAACTAATCCTCATTTGCCCTTTTATAGTTATCTTTGTTTCTATTAACTGACAGAGTATGTTCTAAAGTACCATGCTTTTTTCCCTAAAATCTGCCATAACAGACATAAAATAAATAAAAACAAGTTTCTTAACATTTTATTAGAGGGATTAGTATTCCTAAATCTAACTCTTTTGATGAGCTCTGAGAAACTAGGTAGATAAAATGGCATCTCCACACAACTAGAAATAGGATTGTTACATACTTTGCAAAACATGCTTTCCTATGTCTTTTCTATTATCTCAAACATTTAGTTGATTTTAGAATATTTAAGTTGGAAGGGGAATAGAGGTGAAATGATTAATTGATTGTGTTATTCAGTTGGAGAAAAAAAAGTTTGAAGAATTTAGTGAAACTCTGCTTGTCAGAAGCATGACAAACATGAGACCCCAGGTCTCCAAAGTCCTGCTCTTATGGCTGTTTTAACCTAAACATGATGCCTCCCCACCCCCAGAAGAAAATCTAAAGTGCCCCATGTTATGGCATTTTCTATAGGTCTGATTGTATTTACACACAGGCAAGAAAAATTTTTCTTAACTGTACCAGGAAACCAGAGATTGCTATTTATATAATATAATTAATTCTGTTTTTCTTCAGGGCATCCACTTAACTGAGAGTTTACTTTGAATATAATAGGAATATCTCCTACCATATTTCCTTATAGATTTATTGAGCATAAGAGAATTTTCTCCATATAATAATTCTGTATGCAATTTGCCTCAAAAAGATATGTTTTAAAGAACGTCTTTCAATGCCTAAGTTATTCTGCTTTTGCTTTCCATTGGTATTTAAAAAGCAGTAACATTTATTCTTCTCCTACCCACTTAAGCCTCGATGTTGCATCACCACTTCCTCATATCAGGGAGATCATATGATGGGATTAGGAGGGAGACAAACCATAAGTGACTCTTAATCTCACAAAACAAACTGAGGGTTGCTGGGGGGAGGGGGTTTGGGAGAAGGGGGTGGGATTATGGACATTGGGGAGGGTATGTGCTTTGGTGAATGCTGTGAAGTGTGTAAACCTGGTGATTCACAGACCTGTACCCCTGGGGATAAAAATATATGTTTATAAAAAATAAAAAATTAAATTAAAAAAAAAAAAAAAGCAGTAACATTTCTTACAAAAAATATATCTGGGGCACCTGGGTGGCTCAGTTGGTTAAGCAACTGCATTCAGCACAGGTCATGATCCCAGAGTCCCCGGATCAAGTCCCACATCAGAATCCCTGCTCAGCAGGGAGTCTGCTTCTCCCACTGACCTCTCTCCTCTCATGCTCTCTCTCTCACTCTCTCTCAAATAAATAAATAAAATCTTAAAAAAAAAAAAGAAATACATCTGTGTTATATGTAAGGATAAAAATCTTCATATAAGGAAAATTCAGTGGTTTTAAATAGCTCATATGGAAATATGTATACATAATATTATATATATAACATACATATAATATAAATCTGTGTTTTATATGGAAATATTTACTGCTCTACAGTTTTAGATTTATGAAATTCAGCTTTTGCTTTGTAAATTTTAATGTTTCTAGAGAGGCAGTACAGTATGATAGCTAAGAACATGAACTTTGAAGCCAATTTTGTAAAATTCAACTTCTGACCCTATTAATTACAAACTGAGCTTAGGCAAGAAAGATAGTGTGTATGGGCCTCATCTTCCTCATTGAAAGGAAATAATAATAATGTGTTTATGTTCTGTGGATATTCACCTATATAATGTTCATCTCTATAATGTATAAAATTTTTTTTGGATTTTATTTATTTATTTGACAGAGACAGAGAGATCACAAGTAGTCAGAGAGGCAGGCAGAGAGAGAGGAGGAAGCAGGCTCCCACTGAGCAGAGAGCCCGATGCGGGGCTCCATCCCAGGACACTGAGATCATGACCTGAGCTGAAGGCAGAGTCTTTAACCCACTGAACTACCCAAGTGCCCCTATAATGTATAATTTAATGTTTATCTATATAATGTTCTCAGACCAGTTCAGAATAAAAATTCTGTAAGCTTTATTTATAATTATTATTACTGGTATGTTTGTCACAATAACCATGGTACAAAGCATGTGACCCTCTTCATACATGTGTATTTATATATGAAAACATATGTGTAAAAACATATGAAGCTATTATATATATTTATAATTCTATTAATATTAAGTAATATATTTATTTAATGGAAATGTATTTAATTCTATTAAATATTATGTAAATTATATTTTATATTATGTTTACATATAATATAATATAAATATATTTGTATTATATATAATATAAATTATATGCATAATATAAATTATATATATTTTATTATATAAAATATAACATATATTTCTGTTATATTTTATAAAATTATATTTTATTATAAATTATATCTTATTTTTACTTTTCAATATTGCACGTTTTGTCCCAGAGAGAGGACATGTCATTAGTGAGGGACAGGACAGTGACACATCAGGCAGAACATTCATTGCTAATTTGGAGTTTGACATGTAGTCAATAGCAATGATGTATCCTCACACCACGGAATCTAGTCAAACCCCATGGAATCTTGACTACATGTTTTATTATGAAAATCTAAATTTCAATTGATTTGTCAAACAGAAAAGACACTTCGTGTGGACATTCAAGTCGACACTGCCTTTTCATATACTATGCCAGATTCAGAATAGAGCCTCTGCAGGTTTATTCATTTCTCACCAGGTAAGAACTTTGATTAATCTAATAGGTCTCTGATTCCATTAGAAAGCTCTCAAATTCTTGTTATTCTGGCAAGAGGAGAAATCCACTCTCTCCAAGTTCTTGACATCAAGTGATTAATTCTGTATTCTAGAGAACGGATGAGGCAAAAGGGATTCAAGATGATTAGTATCCTTAAAATAAGCTAAAGGAACACCCAAGGTCATATCTAATTTAATTTTATTTATGTTTGAAAAGAACAATAAAATTCTATGCAGTTAATAGTTTCACAAAACTTACAAAGCTTTTGCAACTAGACTATGAGAAGTGAGTTGTGATCTATTTTAATCACTTTAAAGAGGAACAAAACATTATGCCCTAACCTATAGGGGTGGCTACTTAACTTTGTAACTACCTATGACAGAAATGAAGATAACTATATATTTTTATAATAGGCTTTTAGTTAAATTGTGCTACAAGCCCATAAAAATTAGCAGTGTTTATGAGTAGATTCAACTATAAACTAATAAAAACAAAAACAAAACAAAATCTTAATTTTTAAAATTTTGGTTGTGAATTAAACAAAGAAGAGTCAATGAAAACAATATTTTAGGATCATTATATACCAAGATATTTAAAGTGATACTTTTATGTTATCTCCAAGTTTCTGCCAAGGTCCTAAATGCAGAAGTCAATCCAATAGGTACTAAGTACCCCAGATTCTGAAGTGTAATACCACTCTACCCATGCATGACATGTTAAGAGACTATGACTCTGATTTAGAAATCACTCACTTATAATAATTTAGAAGAGCTAAGGAATATGTATGTCTTTGGAGGGAGTTGTCAGTACTTTGTGTGCTATCAACCTATTTTAAGCTAAAAAACAAACAACAACAACAACAAAAGAAACCAAAAAACCAAGACAAGGCTTCAAAGTGATTGCTCAGAGATTATGTATATCTTATTAAGTTTGGGAAGCATGTGGACTCTCATTGGCTGGGCTAGATGGTCATTAGATCAGAATGGCAAGAGACCAGAGAGTCAAAGTGGTCACAAGCTATGACCCACGTTTCCATATAAATGAAGTTTGAAAAAGCATGTATTCTATGAGCCAAAAGTAGGCCATACAGGAGGAAGCTGGTTGGAGATTTTTTTTTTTAAGATTTTATTTATTTATTTGAGAGACAAAGATCACAAGTAGGCAGAGAGGTAGGCAGAGAGAGATCTGAGCCACCGAGATGCCCTGGTTGGAGATTTCTTAAAAGAGAATCTACTCAAGGGTCGTGCCAGGAGCTGTAATTGACCCAACTTTGCAGGGACCATGGGAAGCCAAGGTCTTCGTGATAGAGTCAAACAATGCCAGCTGTAAGAGATATCTCTATGATACTAAGAATTGTAGTTTCCCATGCAGGGGACACTAGAAATGGGGTATCTAACTAGCACATAAAAGCATACAGTCAGGGGTCCCTGGGTGGCTCATTGGCTTAAAGCCTCAGCCTTCAGCTCAGGTCATGGTTCCAGGGTCCTGGGATCGAGCCCTGTATTGGGCTCTCTGCTCAGAAGGGAGCCTGCTTCCTCCTCTCTCTCTCTGCCTACTTGTAACCTCTGTCTGTCAAATAGATAAATCTTTAAAAAAAAAAAAAAGCATACAGTCAGAGAGAGTTGAGGATTGTACATATAACAAAGCAGTTTAGTTTTCCATCTTTTCCTTTTTCTTTTTTTCCTCATTGAGGTGGCTAGATAATAAATGAGTGAGGGACAAGGAGTAGATAAGTGTAGTGGAGAAGAAAAGTTAAACATCCAACACCCCAGTACAAACTTCCTAGCTTACAGCTAACTCAAGATGATGCCAGGAAAAAAGTGTACTTTTGTTTTGACTCTTAAGTATTTTATTATTACACTGGACTGGGTAGATCTTTATTAATGAAAATAAGATAATTTGTGTCTCTAAGAACCTGGCTAAAACATCAGCCTTGTACAGGGAAAGAACTAGACCACAGAAGACTGAAGAGGACAGATGGAGAAATGTCATCCTGTTCAATTTGACAGTTGCTTGCTGAATGAGTTTCACCCAGCTGTCATAACAAATGGCCACTGACTCGCGGGTTTAAAGTAACAGAAATAAACTCTTTCACAACTCAGGAGGCCAAAAGTCCAAAATCAAAATACCAGCAAGGTTAGTTCCTTTCTGGAGACTCAGTAGGAGAATCTGTTTTCCTTCTAGCACCTCTTCTAGCATCTGGTGGTTGCCACCAATCTGTGTGTCCCATGCCACTATCATGTTCTTCCTGCGTAGCTCTTTGTCCACATTGCTCATTTTCTTGTAGGGACACCCACTGCAATCCAATGTAGCTTCTTGCTAACTTGAATATAGTTTCTGAATAAGGTCACATTCACTGGTTCCTAATAGACATAAGTAGATGAGGGTCACTATCCATCCCATTATACATGTCAGATATTTATTACTAAGAGTTTTGAAATAGGCATATTTGATTTCATAGTTTTAACATTAACTTCCTTCTCTAATTTATAAAATTATACTTTCTGCCTTTTGATTTAGATGGGTTTCTTCATGATCTTAATAAACGGACTATTAATCAGGTGCCTGTAATTGGTAGAAGCAGAGTAGCAAAGGACTTACTTTCCAAGACTCTAAAATGTAGATCAGGAGGTGCCCGGGTGGCTCAGTTGGTTAAGCTTTTGACTTTAGCTCAGGTCATGATCTCAGGGTTCTGGGATTTAGCCTGGCATTGGGCTCCCTGCTCTGCTTATCCTTCTCCCTCCTCCTGTTCATGCTTTCTCTCTCAAATAAATAAAATCCTTAAACAAATTAAAAATATAAAGTGGATTAAGAGTCACTTATGGTTTGTCTCCCTCCCAATCCCATCTTGTTTCATTGATTCTTCTCCTACCCACTTAAGCCTCCATGTTGCATCACCACTTTTGAAGGGGTGGGGGGTGGGAGTTTGGGGTACTAGGTGGTGGGTATTATAAAGGGCACGAATTGCATGGAGCACTGGGTGTGGTGAAAAATAATGAATACTGTTATGCTGAAAATAAAAAATAAATTAAAAAAAAATTTAAAAAAATGAATTGTAAATAAAAAAAAAAAAAGAAAATGAGAATGATTATTAAATAAAACTTTATTTATAGACTCTAAAAAAATATATAAAGTGGAAATCAGATTAATGTAAAGAGAAAAATAATACAAGTATAGAATGGAACCTAATAAACATTTATAACTCTTTAAAAATATTAAATGAGCAAAGCAGATGATCATTTTAACTAATTTCAAAATATCTAAGATTTTTTGAGAAAGGGAAGGAATTATTAATTATTTATCATTCTGTTTTCAGTCAATTTACATTGAACACTATAATGTTATTTTTATAAAGAGAAAATTCCCATGTAATTGATATGATTCTAATTATACTTTTTATGAAATGAAAATTATAGATATATGAAAGATATTTGTGATCCTTTATTATATTGTAAATACAGCTTTTTATAATTCATTGGAAAAGAGGGAAACAAAGCTATGGTGGTTTGCAGCTCTGTTGTTTTCTAGAAGTGATGGGATCATTTCAACTCTCGTGTTGCTAGTGCATATGAATAAATAAAACAACAGCAAGAATACTTGGTCCTAGGCCATTTCAAAGCAAATAAGATGTTATTTTCTGTGCTTTCATGTGAAATTTATCGATTTTACTTATATGTCTTATCTTTTTATTTAAAGCAGATTGAAATTTCTCTGCAAATAAAGATATACATATTTTCCCAAGATATAAAGCATTTTTTTCTATCCATATTGAGAAGAGTACACAGAAACTTAGAATGGATCCATTAGATCTAAAAAGCATTATATTTATTCATTGTGGGTCTACAAGAGTGCAAAAAGAATTTTTTAAAACACACACATACACACGCACACACACACACTCACGCATACACATACATAGAAACACAAACACACATATGAAATCTTGGGCTTATCATTCCTGTCCTTTGCCAAATGTATTTAGAAAAGGAAACTTCAGTATAAAAGGTAGGTAATAATGTAACTAATGCTCTGCTATTGAATTCTCCCCCTTTTATTCATCTTTATCTCCCAATAATGGTTACAATAAAACTTTCATTGACTAAAAACAACAGTTATCTTGCCAGGCACAGTGTAACATTTACAAATCAAATGGGGAATAGTTTAAGGCATAACTGAACCATTTGAAAATAAACATGAAAAACTTTCAGGAATCTAAACTAAACTTGTCTAGAAAAATAAGTCATATATATATATATATATATATATATATATATATATATAAATAATCTTTTTTTCTTGCAGATGGTGATAGATTGTTTTATTTAATTTGATTTTATTTTTCCCAAAGTGAATTGACATTCTTACTTGTATGTCCTATATGCTATGTCTTCTTTATTTCTCTTTCTAATGGAGCTATATATGTATTTTTTTCCACAATGGTTTGTGAACATCGTGTTGAACCATGGATTTGCCAGTGTGGTTGCATGTCAGGGCAACTATGGAAACTAATACAATAAGAACATCTACTTTTCATACTTGTATGACAATGTGGCACATGCTAGTATGTCTGTGCTTCCTCTTCAAAGTGCATCCCTCAGTACATAAATCATCCGTCATTTACCCCTACCATAGTAGATGTTCACTAAACGATTTTTAGGATGAAAAACAATCATTAAATGGATTAATAAAATAAATTCAGCCTTAACGATATCATCATTTTTCCATAAGAGTGGCCTTGTTATAAGATAAGACTATTAAAACATAGTTATGTTGTATCAAATAATGTTATGGGCCTATTCTTTGACACATGTATCTAATTGTATAAGAAATTAAATTTATAATGGAACATTGAATATAGTCATTTATGTATGCTTCCCCATTTTTTATTCAGTTAATACTAATCAAAACAATGTAGAAATATTATAGGGTAAAATTTTGTGTAAATTATATTGTAGTAATGCATAGTGCACACTGTCATTGGCAACAACCACCCACCAGGGTTGTTTGAAAAAGAAAAATGTAATGGAAAAAGAATCAACATAAGCCAGGTTAACTAAGAAAAAAGACATTACTAATTATAAAAAATTTTTAAAAAGGGGCATCATTACAGTCAATAGATGTTAAAAGAATAATAAAGGAATATTATGAACAACTGTCCCATAACAAATGGTGTTGGGAAAATGGGACAGCCATGTGAGGAAGAATGAAATTGGACCATTTGGTTACACCAGACAAAAAAAAGACTCAAAATGGATGAAAGACCTAAATGTGAGACAGAAATCCATCAAAATCCTGGAGAGGAATACATGCAGCAACCTCTTTGACCTGGGCCACAGCAGCTTCTTACTATACACATCTCCAAATGCAAGGGAAACAAAAGTAAAAGTGCTGGTGGGGTTGTGGCGGGGGAGAGAAAGGGTGGCTGTGTTATGGACATTGAGAAGGGTATGTGCTGTGGTGAGTATGAATTGTGTGAGACTGATGAACCACAGACCTGTATCCCTGAAGCAAATAATACATTACATGTTAATTAAAAAAAAAAAAAGAGAGAGAAAAAAAATAAAAATATTCTATGGAGGAAAAAAAAAAAGTAAAAATGAACTATTTGGACTCCATTGGGATAAAAAGGTTTTCATAGTAAAGGAAATAGTCAAAAAACTAAAAGCAATGTACAGAATGAGAGAAGACATTTGCAAATGACTTATCAGATAAAGGTCTAGTATCCAAAAATCTATAAAAAATGTTAAATTCAATACCCAAAAGAACAAACAATCCAGCCAAGAAATTGACAGAAGATATGAATAGACATTTCTCCAGACATACAAATGGCCAACAGACATTAAACATATATATATATATATATATATATATATATATATATATATATATGCTTAACATCACTCAGCATCAGGGAAATACAAATCAAAACCACAATGAGATACAACCTAAAATTAACAAGTCAGGGAGGAACAGATGTTGGGCAGTATGCAGAAGAAGGGGAATCCTCTTATACTATTGATAGGAATGCAAAGTGGTAGAGCCACACTGGAAAATAGTATGGAAGTTCCCCAAAAATTAAAAACAGAACTACCCTATGACCCGGCAATCGCGCTACTTGGTATTTATCCAAAGGTTACAACATAGTGATTCAAAGGGGCAATGCACCCCAATGTTTATAGCAGAAACATCCACAATAGTCAAAATAATCAAATATAGACAGAGCCCAGATGTCTATTGATGAATGAATGAAGAAGATGTGGTGTATTAGTATGGTATATTACTCAGCCATCAAAAAGAACAAAATGTTGCCATTTGCAATGATGTGAATGGAGCTAGAGGGTATTATACTAAACAAAATAAGTCAGAGAAAGACAAATATCATATTATTTCACTCATATATAATTAAAGAAATAAAACAGATAAACATAGGGAGAGGGAAGGAAAAATAAAACAAGATAAAAACAGAGAAAGAGGCAAACCATCAGAGACTCTAAACTATAGAAAACAAAGTAAAGATTGCTAGATGGGTAATTGGTTGATTGGCATTAAGGAGGGCATTGATGGAATGAGCACTGGATGTTTTGTGCAACTGATGAATCACTAAATTCTAAGCCTGAAACTAATAATACAATGTATGTTAACTAAATTAAATTTAAATATTTTTTAAAACTCCCTGTAAATTGGAAATAGATGGAACTTTCTCAAATTGGTAAACAATAAACCTATAGTTAACATTCTACAAAACTGTAAGAAACTCAAAGTTTTCCTACTAAGATCAAGAACAAGGCAAATATAATCTTTCTCATCACTGCTTTTCAACATTGCACTGAAAGTCAATATTAATGCAATAAAACAAGAAAAAAGTAGAACTTATACAGACTAGAAAAGAAATAAAACTGTCTTAGCAAATAAAACTGTCTTAGCAAATAAGTAGAAAATCTGAAAGAGTAAAAAAATATTTCTGTAACTAATAAGCTATTATAATCACAAGTTTGGAGGATACAAGGCTAATACACAAAATCTATTGCTTTCCTATATATCACAATGGGTAAGTGAAATTAGAAATCAAAATCCTTGAGGAGAACACAGGCAGCAACCTCTTTGACCTCTGCCGCAGCAACATCTTCCTAGGAACAACGCAAAAGGCAAGGGAAGCAAGGGAAAAAATGAACTATTGGGATTTCATCAAGATCAAAAGCTTTTGCACAGCAAAGGAAACAGTTAACAAAATCAAAAGACAATTGACAGAATGGGAGAAGATATTTGCAAACGACATATCAGATAAAGGACTAGTGTCCAGAATCTATAAAGAACTTAGCAAACTCAACACCCAAAGAACAAATAATCCAATCAAGAAATGGGCAGAAGACATAAACAGACATTTCTGCAAAGAAGACATCCAGATGGCCAACAGACACATGAAAAAGTGCTCCATATCACTCGGCATCAGGGAAATACAAATCAAAACCACAATGAGATATCACCTCACACCAGTCAGAATGGCTAAAATCAACAAGTCAGGAAATGACAGATGCTGGCGAGGATGCGGAGAAAGGGGAACCCTCCTCCACTGTTGGTGGGAATGCAAGCTGGTGCAGCCACTCTGGAAAACAGCATGGAGGTTCCTCAAAATGTTGAAAATAGAACTGCCCTATGACCCAGCAATTGCACTATTGGGTATTTACCCTAAAGATACAAATGTAGTGATCCTAAGGGGCACATGCACCCGAATGTTTATAGCAGCAATGTCCACAATAGCCAAACTATGGAAAGAACCTAGATGTCCATCAACAGATGAATGGATCAAGAAGATGTGGTATATATACACAATGGAATACTATGCAGCCATCAAAAGAAATGAAATCTTGCCATTTGCGACAACATGGATGGGACTAGAGCGTATCATGCTTAGCGAAATAAGTCAAGCAGAGAAAGACAACTA
The DNA here is from genome assembly GCF_964662115.1 of Mustela nivalis. Lineage (NCBI taxonomy): Eukaryota > Metazoa > Chordata > Mammalia > Carnivora > Mustelidae > Mustela > Mustela nivalis. Next base: position 39,578,859 of record NC_139023.1, on the reverse strand, counting down.
TCATATGATCTCCCTGATATGAGGAAGTGGTGATGCAACATGGAGGCTTAAGTGGGTAGGAGAAGAATAAATGAAACAAGATGGGATTGGGAGGGAGACAAACCATAAGTGACTCTTAATCTCACAAAACAAACTGAGGGTTGCTGGGGGGAGGGGGTTTGGGAGAAGGGGGTGGGATTATGGACATTGGGGAGGGGGTGGGATTATGGACATTGGGGAGGGTATGTGCTTTGGTGAGTGCTGTGAAGTGTGAAAACCTGGTGATTCACAGACCTGTACCCCTGGGGATAAAAATATATGTTTATAAAAAATAAAAAATTAAAAAAAAATACAATATATTAGTAACCCTCAAAATTAAATAAAATACTTAGGTATAAATCTAACAAAATATTTACAAGATCTATTGAGTAAAACTACAATGATGAGAAAAATCAAAGATTTAAATAGAGATATATTGTCAAAACATTAGTTCTTCCCAATTTAATCTATGTATTCAGTGCAACCTCAACCAAAACCATAGCAAGTTATTTTATGGATGTTGTATTCTACAGTTTATATAGAAAAGAAAAATCCCAGAAGAGAGAACACAATATTGAAGAACAAGAACAAGTTTTCTAACTTACAAATTATATTATGTGATTATGTGATAATGTAATTTGTAAGTTAGAGAACTAACAATACCTGTATTCAACCCCAACTATAAAGCCACAGTAATCAATACAGTCTGGTATTGGTGAAAGAATGGACAAATAGGTCAATAAAACAGAATAGAGAGGCCAGAAATAGATCTGTATAAGCACAGTCAATTGATACTTGGCAAAGAAGCAAAGGTGTAACAATGAAGCTAAGATCATCTTTTCAACCAATGGTATTGGAACACACATACATGCACAGGAAAAAAAAATATGTGTGTGTGTGTGTGTGTGTCTTATATCCTTCAACAAAATTAGCTCAAAGGAATTATAGATCTAAGTGGAAAATGCAAACTATAAAAACTCACAGATGGTAACCTAGGAGAAAATCTATACAACCTTGGTCTTGACAATAACTTTTTAGATATACCAGAAACATAATACATGAAGGAAATGATGGATAAGCTGGACCTCTTCAAAAATTAAAAATTTCTGCTCTAAGAAAGACACCGACAAGGGAATGACAAGACAAGCCACAGACCGGGAGGATATATTTACAAAACACGACCTGATAAAGGACTGTTACCTCAAATATACAAAGAATACTTAAAATTCAACAATAAGAAAACAAAACCCCATTAAAAAATGGACCAAAAACTTACCAAACCCTTACCAAAGAAGAAATATAAATGGCAAGTTAGCATAGATAAGACAATCTGCATTATATGTTCTCAGGGAAATTCAAATTATAACAATGAGAAACCACTACATGCCTATTAGAATAGCCACAATTCAGAAATGGTGCTGGGGATGTGGGGCAATAGGGAGTCTCATTTATTGTTGGTGGGAAGGAATAAAGGTACATAGCTACTTTGAAAGACAATTTGACAGCTTCTTACAGAACAAAAAATACCTTTACCATATGATTAGTAGTTGCACTCCTTGGTATTTATTTAAAGCATTTGAAAACTTAAGTTACAACAGCTTTACTCATAACTGTCAAAACTTGGGGGGAACAATCGAGATGTCCTCTAGTACATGAATGAATAAATAAACTGTGGTACTTCCAGACAATGAAGTACTAAAAAAAAAAATAAAATAAAAGTGAAAGAGAGTGAAACTATCAAACAATGAAAAGACATGGAGGAAATTTAAATGCATATTACTAAGTGAAAGAAGCTAATCTGCAAAGGCTACCTACTGTATGATTCTAACATTCTGGAAAGGACATAACTATGGAGACAATACAGTGCAGTGTTTGCCATGGGTTAAGGGGGAGCATAGGATCAATAGGCAAAACACAGGTGATTTTTAACATTTTTAACAGATGAAAATTCTCTGAATGCTACGATAATGATGGATACATGTCATTATAAATCTTTTTAACTCCTAAAATGTGCAAAAAAAAGACCATAATTAATATAAGATGTGGACTTTGGGTAATAATGTCAGTGTAGATTCATCAATTATAACAAATGTAACACTCTACTGGAAAAATTTGATAACGAGGGAGGGTATACATATGCTGGGGCAGGAGATAGGTGATAATATAATTTGTAAGAAATATATATTTAGTCATTCAGATGACCAAAATATATTTCTTATGTGTATTAGGGTCTTTATCCACAGTTCCTGGCTCACAGCTCCAAAAGCCCTTGGAATTTCTTAAGTGTTGGAGCAATACAGGTATCTTTTGTTATATTAATAAAGGTGACTTTTGGACCCCACCGAAGGGCAGAGGTTGGTTGCCAAGAGGACCAACAATGTAAGTATAGGGTTGGAAATTTTAGTCCCACCCCTGGAGCTCCAGAGAAGGAAGAGGGGCCTGAGTTGAATCAGTAGTCAATAGCCAGTCAGCAGCCAATTATCACTATGCAGAGCAGTTTCAGTGAAAACCTAAGAGAAATGAGTCCAGAGAACTTCTAAGTTGGTGAATATGTGGAAATGTGGGGAGAGTGGAGCACCCGGAGAAGGCACAGGAGTTTTTTACCTTTCCATGCCATCTCTTTTATTTGGCTGTTCCTGAGTTACATCCCTTTATAATAAACTGGTGATCTAGTAATTAAAATGTTTCTCTGAGTTTTTTGAGCTCCTCTAGCAAACTAATCAAACCTAGGACGAAGTCCTGAGAATGTCTGACTTATAGCCAGTTAGAAGTACAGGTACCAACATGGACTTGTAACTGGTGTCTGAAACCTAAGGAGAGGGTTACTGAAACCTCTAATCCATAGTTGGTTGGTCAGAGGCACAGATCAGCGTGGGGCTTGCTATTGGCAACTGAAGTGGGGGGTTAGGAATAGTCTTAGAGGATCAAACTCTTAACCTGAAGAACCTGATACCATCTCTGGGTGGTAAGTGTCAGAATTTAGTTCTCGGACATCCAAATAGTATTCAAAAACTGCTTAGTGTCTTGTATGTGAGAAAAGCCCCCACCCAGGTTGGAACTGGGAAACTTAACAGAGGGTATATGAGAAATCTTTGCACCTTTTATTCTAGTACCTCCTAAAACTGCTTTAAAAATCATCTATTAAAAAAGTGTTATATAAGTTTTTTGATGATTGTTAAAGAATGGGAATATTTCTGGATAACTGTTCTATTTCAAATAGTGTGTGTGTGTGAGTGTGTGTATGTCCCCTCAGGAATTACTATTTTTAGTAATTGATAGCATTATCTCAAGTTCTTTTCATGGAACATTCAGCTATGCCTTGATTTTTTTAATAATAACCACAAATTAATGAATATAACCTTTCATATCTCAGTAACATTTTTGCAAAAAGATAGTTTAGGTAAAAGTAAAATAACAATGTTATGCTATCATTATTATATATTTTTGAAGATATCTAGCTATATCAATAGATAAAAAGCTCAGAAATAGCTTGGCAGTTCTCAGAAATAGAGTTAAAATTTTAAGGAACAAAATGCCATGTTTTAAACAATGAATCATCACTGAGATAAAATCCTCCATCAAGTAATTAGTAATTCCTATTATATCATGGTTCTTATCAACATATGTCTAAGAAAGAGAAAAGCTCACAATTGCATTTTAGAAATATCTGTCTTTAGTTCGATCTATTTCAACATCAGCAGCCCAGTCTACTCACATATCATTAGCAGTTATCTCAGAGGATACAGTTAATTATCACAATTTCTTTCAGATGATGAATACTAACCAGAATACTTGCTCTGTTATGAGATGGAAAACTATGCTTTTGATATGAAAAAGATACCGTTAAAAGTACAATGCAGTGGCATCTTTATGCTTTGCTAATGCCTGCCTGAAATTTTGCTCAAAATTTTTAACTGCCTGAAAACTATGTTTCTCTCTCTCTCTCTCTCTCCCTCTTTCTCTCTCTCTCTAACTAATTGTGGCCAAACTACTAGTGATTCCGGAAGACATCAGTGGAATTTTTAAATTGATGCGCTCATTTAAACAAGACAACTTTCAAATTGATCTTCTGTGACATACTGAGCTAGAGCATTTTAATGGATACTTACTGAAAGTTACCTTTCTTCTTTGTTAAATACATTCCAGTAAGGAAGTTTTCTGTTTGATTTTCACTGAATGTTAAAACAGGGAAATAGGGTGGTTGAAGCATGTTGATAGAAACTAATATCACCTTCGAAAAGAAAAAAGTGATTATTTTTTAAAAAAGTCTAAGTAAATGGGAATTTATGAGGTCACTTTGATGTGCAATCTTATTATCAATGAAAGTACTATATATGGCATGAAAGTTTTGGAAGACAAAACCCATCGAGAGTGTTTTGTCTAGCATTACACACACACACACACACACACACACGTGTGTGTGTGTGTGCATACTCTATGTATGTATAGTATAGTATATATGTGTATATATTTTATTCAGAGATATATAAAAGGAACACATTTCCACATGTCATTTCCACATGTCAGGGTTTTAAATTCAACAAAAAACAGTAAGTACGCATCTATTGTTTTATAATCCACATACTGAAATTGAAGTATAAAATAGAAAAATGCATTGTAGACTAACCACTTCTTCTAAACAATAAAGGAAAAGTACATATTTTCATATAATTTAAACTGGGAAATCTTAGTAAACATCTTTAGTCTTTCTTTCTCTTTATAAAAGTTGTTGAAAACTGCTCTGCTCTATCACTGAATGGCCAAATGTTAAGAAAAAGATATAATAATATACTGGCATCAATCTAAAGCTGACCAAACATGAAATGTAATATAATATAATTTAGAAGGAGATGAGGCTAGGTGTTACTACCTACATTAGATTGTTATTTTCTACTTATACCTTTAATGGGGTCAGAGGATATAAGGAATTATTCATAATTTCTTCTCTCTTCCTAGGAGAAAATATCTCTTTACTTAAATTTCAAATAATTATGCATGAAATCTTATTACAACTTTCCAAGTATCATTTTCCAAAGTTTGTAAGTGTAATACATCATAAATGATGATACAGTAGTTCATTTTAGAACCCTAAATTATCAATAAAATGATATTATCTAGTGATCAGATATTGCCTTTGAGTTTTAAAAGCACTTTCCTTTATGTTTCCTTAGTTGGTTCTCAAACCAACTCTTAGCTAGGGAAGCAGGACTCTTTTTAAGACTACCATAAGAGAGAGAAAAGCTTCATAAGGTTACTCTAATTTATTGAAGTTATAGAATCAGGAAATAGGAAATCACCTTTGAAGGAGTCCTCTGAATCCTACTTCTACCACATCTGTTATTAAACAGATAACAGTATATTCATCAGTCATTGGAGATAATGGCAGTAGTGTGATGAAGTGATGAACAATGTATGACAATAATAAAGGATGAAATATTAGTGGAAGGTGGAATGAAATTATGAAAGAAGTATGTAGAGATAGTTGAAATAACAGTGAATAAGAAAAGTTGTGGTCCAAAGGGATCCACAAGCTATGAAGTTGGGTTCTGAGATAGTTGCTTCACATTCTTCTCAAACAAATCCTTATGTATGCATCAATTCCACATGGACAGCCCCTATCCCTCCTATTCCTGAGAAAAGACAATTGGCAGAAATCAAATTGGAAACAAATATCAGAAGACTGAGGTTTTGTAGTCAGATGGAGAAACCAAGATTTTATGATGGGATTCTTTACTAAAATATAAGCAGGATTTAAGAGACCAGAAAAAGAACTAGTTAAAGATGTTAAGCTACTCAAGAATTAATAGCAGTAATAACCTGCCACCTTTGGGCTGATGGTGCAGAGAAGATGATGTTACTAGAGCCCAGTGGGAACTGGAGTCATTGGAAAAGGTCCATTTGCTGGAATGGTCTTCCTGGAGTAGTACAGCTTTTTCTATAATCACAGAAGTAAAGCAGGAAGGCATCAGGGGGAAATTTCTTAATCTTTGTATCATTTCTGCCTTTGAATCTAGCTACAGTTGTATTCTAGTGCTTGGACCTATCGATGGAGTCCTTGGGGTTAGCCTTATGGGTCATAGGACTCAGCACATACGGAGCTGGATAGACTAAGGATAGTCCTTTGTCAATGTCTTAACATAGGGAGTAGATTTGACATGTTTGTGCTCCCACTTCCAGACGTTTTTGGAAACTGAGCACTCAATACAGTTATCATAGACCCATCCCATTCTGCTTATCCTCACTCTGGTCGGTTAACCCAAATAGACTCCCATTATCTGATTAAGTTGCTCTTAGGAGAAGACAACAATGAGGAGTAACTCTCTGGGGGCACAAGCCACACAAAAGAAGAACTTTCAGAGCAAACACTTCTGTTACTGATAGAGCATGTTGTAGGAGGAGGAAAGTATATTAGAGAAGAATACCATTCTTTTCCTTACCGATGTACTGCCTATCTTTAAAGGAGATAACCCGTGGCTAAGAACATGAGCACTGCCATTCAAATCCATTTTTTTTTTTCATTTCTGAATGCTCTGTTATTACACCCACTTTGAACACTTAAAAGTAATGTCCCATCTTTCTAAGATAGCTTTGGGCTTTCACAAAATCATGGTGATTGTGAAGGCAGACAAAACAACCTAATGCCAGGCCATTATTTAGTATTTTTATTGTTCACAGACATATGCTTACTTTTATAGTCTCATTGTTGATTTTCATGATTAATGGATATATGTCTCTTTCTGGTAACTTTTGAATAAATTGTAGCTTTGGTCATCAGATGGTCATAAGTGTATGACCAGCCTGCATTAACTGCCTCGTAAGGCTGGTATGGATCAAACAAGATAAGCTATGTAAAATATCTCAATAATAATGAGATTAAATATATTCTGATTCCTGAATTTATTATTTGTTCCCACGGCAAAATGTAGCCTTGAAATACATAAATGGTAACAAGAAAGTGTGACTGTCATATAACCATAAACTACTGGAGATCATAAACATTTTTGGCTTATGAATGAAAAAAGGAAAGGTTGCCATGTTCAGGTTCTCTCAAGAAATCATTTTAAAGAGATCATTTCAGGATGAATGCATGCTAGTCCAGAATCAATGAAGATTTTGCTTAATCTCCTTATTGATTTATCAATCTATAAATTTTAAAATATTGTTTTTTAGATGCTTTGGTCTTACAAGTTCTGGAATCAGCAAAGCAGAAAGCACATATGCAGCATCTGACAAGATTATATGTGAACTGAGTATCTAGCATGAATATAAAAAATTCGAATAAGAAAACTGCCATTATAAGACTCACCATAATAATAGAAAACAAAGTTATGAAGATACCAGTCCAAGAAAACAAGAGGTACTATAATAGAAAAGTATACTCCCCACACATGGAGTTAAAGAAGATACATAGTCACAGCTTGATTACTGGGATAAGGGAATGAGGTGGTGGAATATTTTCTCATTAAAGACTTCATTGCACAAAGCTGAGAGAGAAAATATCAGTTTTTTGGTAATGCTGATTATTGGCAAAAGAGGGTAAAAAATATTCAGGATTTTGGCAGAGATGGAAGGAGGGATATAAGTGAAGTTCTAAAAATTCCTATTTTTTCTCACTTGCTAGCTATCATCAATTATTATTAATTAAAATTTATTGGTAATTATTCATGACTGTCATGAAGGAAATTTTGTTGACCTAAGTAAAAAAGAGCAAAATTATAAGATCATTTGAAGAAAGTTGTGCAAGAAGTCTGAATAGAAACAGTCAGACATCCAAAGTAGCTACTCTAAGGAGTCACAAAGAAGGAAAATCCCACTTAAAATAAAAGGTTCGGCAACTGAAGATTCAGTTCCAATGATATTCCCTGACTGACAGAAAATTCAGTGCCAGCTCTTTGTGAAGCTCACAAATGCTGCTTTCTATGCCTCAGACGGAGAGTAGATTTAAGTAGAAACCATTCTACACAACAGCTTAGAAGACAGGATGAATGGTTCTTAAATAGAAAAAAGGAAATGCTAAGAAATGTGAACCAGGAATTACAACATGGTCAAGATTCAAAAGGAGTTAAAATATGAATGAAAGGCTTTGGATAGGCATGTGAAAATGATCACATGGGAGAAAAAGTTCTGTATTACTGAATAAATAGTATCCAGGTAGCTCTTTCCTCATGTGGTGATTCTGAGAGTTTTGGAAAAATTTCTCCCTGGGACCCTCATAAACTGCTGGCATGAATGTAAAACTATATAATCTCTTGGGAAATATTTATCAGTTTCTTAAAAAATTAAGAACAGATCTATCATTTGATCTAACCTTTCTACTCCTAGCATTTTCCAAAAGAAAAAGGAAATAAGTATATGTCCATAGATTGGCATATAATTGTTAATTGCAGCTTTATTTTTGATAGTCAAAAATTGGGCAGACCAAATATGTATGTTAAAATACTAGATAACCAATTCATTCATTGATTGTCCACTGCATCTCAAAATGATGATTATCCAAATGATACTGTGATATGCAAATTACCCAAGTGATAATCAACTGCTTACAAATGGATAAAGAGTTGGCATATATCCATAAAATGAAATGCTATTAATAAATAAAAAGGAAGATCTATTGGCGCATGTGAAAAGATGGATGCACCTCAAAAAAAGTCTGTCATGTAAAATAAACCAGATGAAAGAGAAATATATACTATTAATCAATTGTATATAAATCTCAAGAAAATGAATATCAATTTATAGTGATAGAAAATGAATGAGTGGTTTTTTAGGGATAATGTGGTAGGGAGAAGTGTGAGGGAGGGATTGATTACCAGAGGCATGAGGAAGGTGATGGAGGAGATGGATATACTCTCTTAATTGTAGTATTTATTTCTATTGTGTATGCATAAGTCAAATTTTACACTGTTAATATGTGTTATATATAGGCAGTTCATTGAATAAGAGTTATGCCTTAGTAATCCTGTTTAAAAAAATAATTTGAGGCTTTTTACTCATGGGGTGATTCTGAGACTTAGAGAAGCTATAGCATCCCCATACTCTGCAGTCCAAAGATAAGGCAGCCACAGAGAAATGTGTTTACCTTGCTTAACAATCTCCTAATTTCATCTCTAGTTTGGACTGCTGGTCTGGCTAAAGAAATCTTCAACTGAAGTATTTCACATTCATTTGTTCATTCATTTATTCTTTCACTCATCATCACAAACAATTATCTATGCGAGGCTCTGTCTCAGATACTTCAAATTCAAATTGTCTCACATTCAGTCTGTTGTTATTTTCCCATGTTCTTCACAAACCTCCTCTTCACAGCTTCTTAATCTCAGTTAATTGCACCATCACTTCACAATTTGCCATAGAAACTACTTTTTTCCTCAGCAAATCTTAATGAGGAAATATAACATAAGGCAAGAACTGAATATAAGAAGATATTTAAGATTCGGCCCAGGCTCTCAAGAATATTAAGTCACGTGGAAAATTAATGCACAAAGAAAATGTAGTAATATAATGTTTGGGTATTTACAGGAGATGAGCTAGACCAGCTTACTTTGTCGGCAGGAGTCCAAGAAGTTTTTAAGAAATAGGACATTTAAAGCACAATGTAGAGAATGAGTAGGAACTCATTTTCTAAACAAAAGGGAAGGGATGGCATCTCAATAAAACAACATCAAGAATAAGAGCATGTAGTCTAAAAGGCTAATGTATTTAGACAAAGATGAACACTTCTAGTTACTTCAGCTCAAGTTCAGCTAAAGATTTTAGAAAGTGATAAAGTGGAAATATCTTCTGAATAGAATATTGTAGGGAGAACCACTAAATGCAGCATGGTTTGAAGAATTAATGAGATTAGAGCTTTTAGGCTCTCAGGGAATATGGGGCAATGTTCACATCATGCATGAAGAACCCATTTCAACCTTCCTATCTCCCTAAGAGGTTGAATTTCTTCGCATAGATTCAAGACAGGAACATTCCGACAACTTGTGGTAGACAGATAGTGACACCCTGATTCCCCTTCTGGGCCGCCTATCTTCTGCTTCCAGAAAGGAACTGCTGCACATTTAAGACAGCCCACTACCACCAGCTCTTTCAGGGTCTACCTTGGTTGCAGGGAGCAGGTTCTCATAAGGTCATACTCTTCCTGAGGCAGCCCACATTCTGCGACGAAGTGGAGAAAGCTCCAACTATTTTGCCAATGCAGGAAAGTTCAGAATGGAATTCTTCCAATCTCCCCACCACTGACTCAACTGAGAATTTGTCCAGACAGTATCGTATTTTTCTTTTTAAAGATGTTTTTATTTATTTATTTATTTGACAGACAGATCACAAGTAGACAGAGAGGCAAGCAGAGAGAGAGAGGAGGAAGCAGGCTCCCTGCTGAGCAGAGAGGCTGATGTGGGGCTCGATCCCAGGACCCTGGGATCATGACCTGAGCTGAAGGCAGCAGCTTAACCCACTGAGCCACCCAGGCACCGCAGGATTGTATTGTATTTTGTTTGTATTTGTATTTTAGCCTTCTTCTGTTTCCTCCTTCTTTTACAGGGATTAAGCTTTAAGAAATATATTGCCCCTCAAACTCCCTCTTAGCTTCTATTTCCATTAAACCCAACCTGCAACAGACCTCACATTGTCAAGGTTAGCTTTCAGTCAACCAACCAAACAAACAGTAGAGCCACTACAGGTGCCTGAGCTGACACATTCAGTTAAAATGTGTCTCCATATCAATATATTATCCCAGTAGATAATATATACCAATATATTATCTATTGCTGTATTGGGCTTCCTTGATTTAACTTCTTTGGATCAATTCAAATAAATTTTATAGGTTATATACTTCTATAAATTAGCAAATCTTACCAATATTTCTATATAAAACCTATTCGTCTGGGTCTGATTTTGCTCTTGTCTCTCTAATGCTAAAATATTATTGTAATTGTAAATCTCAAACGATACCATGTAGTGAGGTTGGGTCTTCGGAGAAATGACATCCTCTTGCAGGACAACTGCCCTGAGTAAAGTTATCAAGTAAGGAAATTTTATCTCCTCATACACAGGTAGAGGTACTTCTTCTATTAGTAAGAAAGTCTCCAGGAAAGTTGTCTATTCAAGGATTCCAACTTCTGTCAGGTAAAAAGAAAATTTTCATATTCCAAAATCAGAATCCTACTCTGCATGCAACCCCCTTGTTTTTTACATAAGTGGAAAGTGAGAATTCAGTTTACATGATTAATTTGTATCTGTTGTAATTAAATTTGGGATACAATTTTTCATTGTTACCTGCTCAACTATTTTAAGATATTTTAGGACAAACAGTAGTGCTTCTCTGATCATCTGACTATAATTGTTCAAAGAGTATGTGGCTCTTTGCTCATCATTTTCTTTGTGTTAAACTTTTAGGAGAATCTCAAAGTGGCATCCCACTCTTAGTTCTTAATATCACCATTAATATGATAATGGTCCATTACTACCGTCACTTGATATCCTAAAGCATAGTGTAAAACAGTTTGATTCAAAGGAATAACAAGTGTTATTTCAGGTAATTTTGATATCACTCCATGCTGCAGATTTCCTGTTTCTAATAACTGTTTCATCATAAAAACGAATTTTAGGGCTCCTCATTTAAGGGTATATTTCCTGTCACCAATCCGATGGCTCTTATAGCATCAATTAGGGACATGACAAGAAAATAGAAAACGTGGTTGGTATTGCACCAGAAACAATTAAATAAAGGGAACTGGTTACACCGCTTTTGAAAAGCCACCACGTGTTGGGCTTGAGAATCCAAGGGAAAAGATGTAGTTACAAAACCTAGGAGTTAGGGGTAGGTGGAGTGACTCAACTGTTGTCACTTAATCTCTGAAGATCAGGAAAAGAATTTCCTCAGGCTCCCTATTCATAGCAAGTGCTTGGACTTCTTGGGTGTGGGTGGCTGGGAGAGGCTATCACCATCTAGCCAATGCTGGTAACTGGCATGGAACACATGGCCAGTTCTGGGAGTCACGGTGCAGAAGCTGATATTTCTGTCATGGTGAGTTGGTGGGTGCTGGGACCAATGGATGACACTAAGACTGGAACATAACTGTCTTTTGCTGTTAGTGGGGTATTAGGAGACTGGAAACTTTTAATGATTTTTTTTCCTCTCTTCTCTGTTTGTAATCTTCCGTGAGTATCTCCCGCTGATAGAAATTAAGGGAGAATCATTTGACAAGATTCTTTAAGGAATTCAGGGTGTAGTCAGTCTCTCAGGCCCAGGATCACAAAGTAGGAGAGTAAACTGAGGGTTGAAAGTAAATGGCTAAATATCTTGTCTAATCATGCTCACAATATGTCTCACAAAAGTCATATTAAAAATGGATTAAAGTAAAAAAAATAAAAAATAAAAATGGATTAAAGTAAAAGCAGAAACACACACATGAAGCAGAATGATAGTCAAACTATTCTCAGGGGAGTAACGATCAGAAATGCTTGACAAGATGGAGCACCCGAGTGACTCAGTGGGTGAAGCAACTGCTTTCAGCTCAGGTCATGATCTCAGGGTCCTGGGATCTAGCCCCAGGCATCAGACTCTCTGCTCAGCAGGGGCCCTGCTCCCCTTGCCTTTGTTCTCCTGTTCTGTCCCTGTCAAACAAATAAATGAAATCTTTAAAAGAAAAAAAAAAATGCTTGACAAGAACTAAGGTCTAGTCCGAATATTCTGAGAAATAACTATGGTGGAGTTTTGAGATTTTTGAATTATATGAGTTCTTCTTTTTATTTTTTAATCTAAAAAGTGGGCAGCAATGAGAGAGAACTGAGTAAGAGCTTAATATATTGATGTTACTGTTCAAGTTTCAGTGGTTTTTCCTGCTCTAGAGTGTAAAATAATGTAGTCATTCTTTCCTCCAGTAGTTTTCGGTGTTTTTTTTTTTTTTGTTTTTTGCATTTAAAGATTCAATCTACTTGTAGTACCCTGGTATGTAGTGTAAATGACACACTTATAAGGACAATTAAATAATGGAATTGATCATAGTGCATCCACACTTCTGGGAGAAGTGTTAGGTGATTGTATTTATAAAATAGCTACAAGTTTATTGTTCTAATCCATTCAGTCATTGAGTTTTACTTTAATATGGTCTGTATGCCATAAATAAGTGGAACTATAATTTTTACTGATGGCTTATAAAATTGGTCTATGATTGCTTCTCTGTAACAAAATGTCTGACCCTTAGATCAGGAGCTGGAGTTAGCTCTGAGTTCACTGGAGGCACTACATTTTTTTATAACCTCAAAATTGGCAGTCCCATCATTTAGAGCAGAAAATAGAATCCTAATCATGCCTTTATATTATGCATTTAACAAACATTTGTCAGCAAACTTTCATATGATTAATTTGATTTCACCCCCTAGGGAACGATTACTTTAAAAACATTTATAGTATGATTAATTGAATTTTAGAAATTTGATTAATACTTCAACTTCAGAGCTTTTAAAATACATTATTAAAATGAATTTTACTTGAGTTTTAATAATTCTGTGACTGTTCTTTTTGAGCCACTGTTATTTGCTTCAGATTGTAAAATTCAGTGGGAAGAAAATTCACATTCAATAGAACTGGGTGGTGTTGGGCTTTTCATCTGGAAATGAATAACATGTCGGTGCAGGGATGACAGTGATTTAAAGCTGTGAGAACAGGTCTTTATTTACCTGCTCTTGAAATCAGACAGTCTCTGGTCTGGATGCAGTAAATATTTTGTAATTTTATTGGAAACTATAACATCTTCGCACTCGCAAAAGCCAGTTTTCTATACAGTGTTACATGACATCTTCACAGTAATGATAAATTAGATTCAACCTCCAAAATATCCAAACTTAACCATTTACAAGGAAAATGGAATTGAAAGAAGTCTACCCTCAAAATAGCAATCTTTGCAATTCTGGTCTATTGCCAGAATAATTCCCTAAGTAATATATTGTTTGCTTGTGAGAAGAGGAACTGTAACTCTGTATTATTTATTGAGTGTCTACTATGTTTCAAATACTGTGCCACCCTATGCTATGTATTTTAATTCTATTATCTGGTATACCCTGAAAATAACCCATGTCTTAGATGGTGCTATCTCCACATCGCTCCTGAACAGATAGGCTCCATATATAAGACAGTTTCCAAAGTTCACACAACTAGTATGTGGTTTTCAACTCATATCACATTAATCTCTTGCCAACAAGATAAATCTTGATGAAAACACCAAACCATTTCTCCATAGGAACACAAAACCTGCAAAAAATTAGGTATATGTGTACACATACAAATTTAGTTGAGATTTTGCATGTAGGGAGTTTATATATCTCTAAAATGAATAGAGAATTTATGCAGATCCAATGACTAGAACATACACACACATTTGTTAATCATTTTAGACAGAAGAGGGAAACTTACATTTTACTTAAATCTTCCAATTCTTGCATATGCATGAAAACTGCTAAGATTCTTTTTTTTAATAAACAGGTACTTTGTATCAGACTGTAATGAATTACCATAAAGTCAGTGACTTAAAACAACAAAAATTTATTCTCTCTTAGTTCTGTAGGTAAAAAATTGAAACCCATATCACTGAACCAAGAATAAACATATTAGCAAGGTTGCACCAGCTCTAGGATAGAATCTGTTCCTTATTTTTTCCAGCCTTTGGTGGCTAATGGCACTATTAGCCATTTGGGTCTAATCTCTGCCTCTGGCTTCACATCATGTCTTCTTCATTTGTGTGTGTTTTTTAGGCATGTGTGTGTTTGTGTGCATGTTGGTGTGCTTCTATTATGTGTCAAATATCCCTCTATAAGGATTCATGTGATAGTGTTTTGGGCTCATCCAGATAATCCATGGTAATCTGTCCATTTTCAGATCCTGCATTTAATCACATATGCAAACACCTTTTTTTTTTTTTCAAATAAGGTAATATTTACATGTTCTAGGGATTAATACAGGATATGTTTGAGGGCATTATCAGCCTACTATATAGTTCTAGATATATCTGTAATTTCTTTGCTTACTTTTTTGTTACTGGCTTTGGTGAAAATCAGTTATCCTTTAAATTTTCATTGTTAGCTTCATTTCACTATTTCATATGTTTCCACAATATGATTTTGATTAGGAAGTCTCCACGAAAAGCAAAGTGTTGTTATTTGTTGGCCAGTGACTCAAGGCAGCATATTGAGAGGACAGTGGCAAAGTGATAATTATGTCCCTTTCAGCTAAAACAAACACAGAAAATCCTGAAAACTACTACACACAATCTACTCAGCTTTAAGCTCCCCTAGTCCAGCAAGACAAATGGAGAACTAGTCAGGTTTACTTTTTCCAAATCCTGCATAAAACGGGTTATTATATATTTATAATCATATTTCCAACAAAATAATCTATAATTTTTCTTACTCTGTTTCATTTACATTTTCTTTCAGTGACTACATCCATATTTAATATGGAATATCTAATTCACATATATGAAATAGAATTGAAAATATCTCTGGCCACACTTTCCATCATGCAACATTTTGGGAAACCTAAAATTATTTCAAATATAAAGTTTACTGAACAAATATTAAGGACAAATAATATCTTTAAAAGACAGACAAGGAGAAGCAATAAATATATAATGGATTTCCTTGAAGAAGAATAGTGATATAAAAAGAAAGAAGAAAAAGGAAGATAAAATTTTTAAAAATTGACAGGTATAGAGGAAAAATGGATCTACAGATTTAAAGAGAACAAGATATTCCATGAAATGGTGACACAAGATGATAAAATATATGTCAGACAGATAGTCCAGAAATGATGATAAATCTTAAAGGCAAAGAATGAATTCCTGTTATGAAGTATGACAGTGTGAAAATGGTATATAATACAGAAATTTGAAGAGAAGTGGAAAAGGTGGAAGTAATAGATATCCTCTTTTGTGACAGAGTCAAAATATTTGAAGATAATAATTGAGAGAAATATAAGTCATGTAAAGTTATATAATTATATAACAATAACAAAATAATAAAACCAAGTAATATCTGGGGAGGAAAAGCAAAGATAAGAGATCAATTTACTCATTGCTCACAGTGAGAATCAGTAGATATTGGAGAAGTAAGGGATTAGGGTATTATATAAAAACATAATTGTAAAGTAACCACTTGAATAAAAATATAGTTATTTTCTAAAAGAACATAGTCCAAAAAGCAAGGCAAATACTATCTTAAAAATTAAAAAAGATAAATTTAGACCGGTATAAAGAATATAATATTATTTATATACAATAAATATGCACAAAGATGATTATAGGTGCACAGATCAAAAAAACACACACAAAAACAAACAAACAAACAAAAAAATGAATGGTTCCTTCCGAGAAAGATAACTGGTAGGTAGGACAAGGAAAAAAAAAAGTGGGAGAGAGACTTTTTCATTTCCTATTGCAGTTTTTAAATATTTTACAAGAAATATATTTTCCCTACTAATATTTAATAAGTCTATAACCATATTCAACAAATTAACAAAGGAATTGTATGAAGAATGAGCATGTATTGGAAATAGCATCTATACATTGTCTTCATTCATACAATATTCCACAAACAAGTCTAGATTCTCATCCACCTATGGATGATCTGGTACAATGTGGAAAAATTGGGTGATTACTGACTGAAAAAATATCTTAAAATATCTAGAGTTTTAAATACTCATCAATCTTTTAACTACTAAAGACATTTATCAGCCACATTAAAAATTATTCTATTCTCGATTGTTCTGTGCCCTGGCATTCTTAACTTGAGAAAAAGAAGACAAAGAAATTATGAGAAAGGAGCAGGAATTGTGAGGACCAAATGAGACTTCCAGAGAGCAAGTGGTTAATAGCAATAGAGCAGGCAGAGAAACCACTGCAACTGAGGCCAAAGAAAACAGTCTAGATTAGTGAAAGGTACCCACGTTTGAGGCTGCTATCTCTATTTCAACTGCTCTGCTACTCCGCGAAAGAAACTTTGGTTAAGCAACATAGTTATGGGTAATAAATGACATCTGTGAGCATTTGGGAAAAAAAACTAAATGCAGAAGAAATACTAAAGTAATTTATTGAAAATTAGTATTATATTAAAAGATAGTCAAGTAAGTCATTTTTTTACTATGAAGAAATAAGCTATGGCACTTTAAATTTTGAATTACAGGTCTTCCTTGACTTACTGTGGTTCTAGGTCCTAATAAACCAGCCATGAGTTGCAAATAATAGAAGTCAAAAATACATTTAATATACTTAAAATTTCTACCATCATAGCTTATCCTAGCCTGTCTTAAACATACTCAGAACACTTATATTAGCCTACAGTTGGGCAGAATCACCCAACACAAAGCCTATTTTATAATAAAATGCTCATTAGCTCATGTAATTTCTTGAATACTGTACTAAAAGTGAAGAACAGAATGGTTGTATAGACACAGAATGATTGTTAGGGTATCAATTTTTTACCCTTGGGACCTTAGGGCTGATGAAACTGCTTATTGCTAGTTCAGGAAATGATCAAAATTTAAAATTCAAAAAAAGTTTGGTTTCTGTTGAATCTGTATCAATTTCTCACAAAAAAATAAAACAAAACAAAACAAACAACAACAACAACAAAAAAACACCTGTTGATTTATTATATGGTAATGTGGCCCAGCAAAATGATCAATCGACCTAAAGCTGATGTTACATTTTAGTTCCCAGATTTTCCCCATTTGTTTTACTGAAGGTGGAGATTGAGGTTCATTTTGGGTTTTCAGCTCTGTTTCCACCATCTTTGACGTTTATTTCAATCAGACAGAAGCCACTATATGTATTTTGAACAGGAATATTGGGTTTTTATACAACCAGTAGAAAAAGCTAAGTAATATAGTTTAGAGAAACTGGTGCTAGCTAATCTCACTCTATGGTGAGGAGAGGAAAATTAATAATAAGCACCAACAATCAGTTGATAAATCAAGAGCTCAGCTTCTAGCCTTTAAATTCCTCATTTGTGGACACACAGGATGCCACAAGGCAAGCACCATTAAAGTTTATGTTCATACTCCTGGCTCAGAAGAGTTTTGGACTCTTCTCTTTGTCTGTTGTTCTTGATATTAGGAGCATAGTTATACTGTAGCCTTGGGCTCTTCTTCCGTGATTTTTTTTTTTTTGACTCAAACAAATCCTTTAAATAACCTGATTTTAGTTTCAATTTCTCCCTAAATTGTCTTGTTTCAGATCCAAAACATAGGATATGCCCTAAAACCTAAGTATGTGACTTTTCTAATCCCAGTATCCTGGTATTTTGCCTTGTTAAGGGAGATCAGACAGACTATACTCATTTAAAGGAACATGAGATAGTAGTTTCCCTTTTGATAGAGTTTATTAATTGTATGTGGACTTATAAGAGTAACACTAATTGAAGAAATAAAAATTATGTTATGTATTCTTTGTATTTACTAAAAAATAATTCAGTGATTAAAAATAGAAAACCTCTTAAATAGTAAATTTTGACACTGAATTATATGCAAAAAGTGATTAATTAAATGGAAATTATCATCTAAAAATGGACATTAATTTGTACTAATATCCTTCAAAATGTCTATGAGTTATACATAGTATCTAGATTAATCTTATGATGATTTATCACTCTGAAATGTTTCCTCAAAGTATAAGAAATTAATTGTTATAAAATTATTTTATTAGACCATTAGACCGAGAAATAGATCATTAGGTCAATAACCAATACTTACCAAATGAATATGCAGACACATATTAAGGCCTATCTATTTGTCTCTCTATGTATATAATGTACATCTACTTTGGGAAAACCTTTTGACAAATGCTTTTTAAATATTTTATTTATTTATTTGACAGAGAAAGAGAGATCACAAGTAGGCAGAGAGGCAGGCAGAAAGAGAGGAGGAAGCAGACTCCCTGCTGAGCAGAGAGCCTGATGCAGGCTCCATCCCAAGACCCTGAGATCATGACCTGAGCTGAAGGCAGAGGCTTTAACACAAGCTGAAGGCAGAGGCTTTAACACACTGAGGCACCCAGGCGCCCCATCTTTTGACAAATTTAAAGTTGTAGTTTGTCTTCAAAGAATTTTCTTTTTTTTTTTAATTTTTTTTTATAATTTTTTATTTTTTATAAACATATATTTTTATCCCCAGGGGTACAGGTCTGTGAATCACCAGGTTTACACACTTCACAGCACTCACCAAAGCACATACCCTCCCCAATGTCCATAATCCCACCTCCTTCTCCTAAACCCCCTCCCCCCAGCAACCCTCAGTTTTGTGAGATCAAGAGTCACTTATGGTTTGTCTCCCTCCCAATCCCATCTTGTTTCATTTATTCTTCTCCCTGATATGAGTAAGTGGTGATGCAACATGGGTGCTTAAGTGGGTAGGAGAAGAAAGAATTTTCTTGAAGGTAAATTGCTATGTAACTATTCTGGCAGATCATTGACATTACACAATGCTTGTAGATTTGGAATAAACATTAAAAGAAGATTGTCCATTTCTCATTTTACACATATCTTGTTGGTACTAATATTCAGAGAGAATGGAATTATTGACTTAAAGTCATGAAGTTTCTTCATTATAGGAGAATGACACAATTCTCCTGAGATCTGGTCCTTTTCTCTATTAACACACAATTGTAGGAAAAATAAAAAATCAAATTTTACTTGTGAAATATGTCCAGAAGTAGAGAATGCCCTAATCATTTCTTCCTGCCCCATGTCAATGTATATGAAAAATCATGCTCTAGATGGGTTAAGTATGTGTTAAAATAATGCATGATTTGATAGAAATTTCAAGGGAAGTGTGATTTTTATTAATTAATTGAATTACAGTTAAATATTAATACTCCATGTATAAAATTATTATGGCCAGTGATATAATATTCTACCTGAATCACATTTTTACTTAGAACAAGTTTGCTTATTATAGTATAGGGTAAAAATATATGACTCTTTGGTCTAAAGATGTGATTATAATGTTTGTTACTTATAACATTGTAAACAGTTTCAGAAATATCAAAGTACACACAAAGATACATGTCTTTACCAAGTCATTCATTAACAGGTCTACCCTCCCACAGGGAATGCTCACCAAGTACCCTAACTTCAATGTTAGTAAGGTTTTAATTATACAAGAGAAAATCAGAGATGTACTTTTGGTTATAGATATGAATTATTCTTGTCTCCAGACTAATAATGGACTAGATATTTTGAAGCGTAAGACATTTTATTGGTGACTGGTGCAGAAAATTTCCTATGGTGGTAAAATTAGAATAGAGGTCACTACAGATAGAAGATCAGAGGTAAACTGGGAAGAGGTATGAAGAAATGTATTTATAATATACTGCCAATTGCATAAGAAGAAAAAATTATGGCAAAGTGTGATCTGACTTCTACAATAATAATACTAATAGAGATAGTGCTGGAAAGTTACACCAAAATTTTATCAGTACTTTTCTCTCATGGAATTTAGGGTTTTTGAAATTCGTATCAAGTTTTCCTTAATTATTCTTAATATTTCTATTACAATAGTATGTTATTTGGCAATGCCATCAAGGGACTTGATGCAAAGGACTTGGATAAATTGCAAGACGGTTGAACTTTCCCTTTATTTTTTGTAACATTTAACAGTTACATTAAAATACCCATGGACTTTCACAGAGTGTAAAACATGATTAGATTTCCACCAGCAGCTCATCTGGCTACGAATAACACAAGAGGCATAATTGACCTTCAGATTAGAGCTGAATGCCAGAAGAAAGGATCATCAAAGAAGAAATTGTAAAGAGAAATGTCCTGGACCACAAGACAAAGAAAATTTTTGTAATCAAAATATTCTAGTCTGTTCTTTTTCCAGAAACAGAACTAAATCATATTTTGAAATAAAGCTGTAGCCTTCATTTTCCTTTGGATAATTAAATATTTATTAATATTGTTATAAAAGCCCTAAGCTTTTATACCATTTTCTCTTCTCTTTCCATGTCTCTCTTCTTTTCTTCCCCATGTCTCTCAGTTCTGTCACCTCTCTATCACCATCTCTATCTACCTATCCATCGCATCTATGCACCTATTCTTCTCTCTCCCCTCTAGAGAAGAGGATTGAAAGCTAAAGAAAGAGGCATAGGTTATGGAAAACATAGACTTTTATTATGCATATTTAAAGCCTCTATTAGATGTTATCTTATGTGTGCTTATGTATATAAGCACTCATTACCTTTTTATCTAGAAGCCACCAGTGTAAACCGTTACCCGCTGCCATTGTGAGCAGTAGACATGAGCTAGTGGCATTCAGAACCAGCGGGGAATCATGTGGGCCTGCAACTGGCCTAAATAGTGAGAGTGGTATATTGAGAATGGCTGACTTTCTGCTACCAAGTGAGCTTAGAGTGCAGAGAAAGAGGTTGAACAAAAAATGCTTTGATTGTGTTAATGTTGACTGCATTGTCATATTATAACAAGAATTATCTCAACATACAGGAGATTAAAACAATAAAAACTGAGTCCAAAAATTTGGAGACCTGCAAGTTTGGAAGAATTAACTGCTTCTCATCTACAATCAGGAAGAAAAAAAATCAACTTGAGATCTTTGAGCAATTAAGGCTGATTAGACTCACTCTTGCAACAAGAATCAAGTCAGGGCACAGCTGTCACATTCATTCTTAAATCTCTGACCCGATTTAGGTGTCTCAAGATCAAAGACTTAATTCATGTTTGATTCCCAATGACTCTCTCTTTGGGACATAATGACTCCAGAAAAGTAGAGTAAAAATTGGTTTCTTCAAAGAAATCTGATATAGTTAGGACACACTATTAAAAAAGAAGAACAAGCAGACTCAGAAAAATGAAGATTTGTTTCAGATTTAAGTAATATGTATAGGAAAGTGAGTATCTTGGCACCTGTTGTTGACTAAATCGAATTAATGGAAAGCCTACTTTGTTTTGTTTTGTTTTAACATAGAGTGTATTATTTGCCCCAGGGGTACAGGTCTGTGAATCATCAGGCTTACACATTTCACAGCACTCACTATAACACAAACCCTCCCCAAGCCTACTATGTTTTGAAGATACTTGTAATACTGATGAAATCATGGCTTAAACTGAAAGAAATATGTGCGACTGTTCAAGACCAGAATATACCAAAAATGCCAGAACTGTGAATGTTCAAATTCTCCAATCTTCTTAGGGCAAGAAACATGCTGAGAAAGGGCTGCTAGATTTCCAAAGAGGTTGTGTTTTATACTGCTCCTTTCATCTAAGGCTTACTAAAAAAAGAAGAGGAGAGAATTATTCAGGAGAATTGAACCAATAAGAACAGAGGACAATGAACTGAATATCCCCGCACAATAATTGTCCGGGTAGATTTCAAAATTGGCATACAAATACTATTTTTCCTCTTTCTGAATGAGTGTGTTGCTGAAATTCCAATTCCCTGGAGATACTGTAAAATGTGTTTATTTAGTTCATAAATGTATCAGGTAGAGCCATATAGGGATTTTTGGCAGAGGGACTGATACAACTAATATTCTAATGCAGATAACAGCAAGCAATACATTGATCTTGGACATTAAACGCGATGCCAGGAGCAGATGACAATTCAACAATAACTCTCTTGGAAGAAGATTAGTGCCCTTTGTGTATAGAGTGAGAGAAGAACCAAATATTTGGTGACTAGAAGGAGGAGTGTTGAAAAAATTATTCTGTTCACATATCAATAGCCCCAAATCTGTTCATAGGTGGCATTATATTTCCAGGCCCAATCGTTGTTGAGTGAAATCAAGTGACAAATTCTTTCTAGTAAGCTGTGAGCACGAAATGTCAGGCATCAACTCCAGAAGACATCATTTAATTGCCAAATCAAGATTTTACAGATTTTTCCCTTCCTTTTAGCATAGTGACAAACACTTGGTGTAATTGTATCAGTCTGAGTCTGTGAGTAATTAGATTAAGCAGAGCACACTTCATGACAATATCTGACTGTCGCTTCATCTGTGAGAAGTAAGCTTTGTGGATTTGAGTCATCAAGAGGGGTTTTCTAAAGCACCTTCACTATTTCTGATCGGTTTCTAATGACATGATTTCCCACTTTCCACACGAAGAAACAAAGGGTAGAGAGGAGATACTATCTGCCTAAGGTAATTCAGTCATTTAGCAGCTACACATACAGAATTGCTCTTTCGATATTTGAACTCTTATCTGCTTCTAAAATGTTTTTGTTTTTTATTTGTTTTTTTGTTTGTATTCTGATTTTAACTTACTTCATTTTGAGACACGCCAAATCATCTTAAATACCTAAATGCAACAACCCAGGTGCCATACATCTATTATTCATTCTGAAGGTCCTGCTCCTGCTCCAATCACATTGTTCTGAAATCTGCTATTGGCCACAATTCTTTTAGCAATGGGGAGACTTCTAATCCAAGTAAGAGAAATCATGCTTTCTCCCTCTGTCTTGCTGTATTCTAGAGGTACACTTTGGGGACAACCAGTGTTCTCCCCATAATTTTGTTTTTTGAAGATTGGAATGGTTAAGAAGCCATTTCTCAAAGGCAAAAGCAATAAGGAGCAATTTTCAGTCAAACTTCCCTCTCCTTGAGAAAACCTGACTTTAAGGAAGCAGAGGGAAGACACTGTGAAGAGAATACCAAGCGTGACAAATGGAGAGAAAACTCTGGTGATTCTCAGGCCTTGTCTCAGTTCTTGTTAGGGCCCAGGTATACTCTGTCTTTCCTGTGATTTGAAATCTTTGGCCTCAGTAATTTAGTGTGACTCCAGGTCCCTAAGATAGATACACTTTCAGTTAGGTAAATAATACCAAAGAATTATAACATTCTATGAACAAAAGCCATTCGATGAATTTTTCAAGCTTTGCTGTGTATGCTCTGTATTTTTTAATTTGACTGCTAAGTGTGTAGGCACTTATTTAGCAAATTTCACATTTTAGTCATTTCCTATTAGAGTATCAAGTGGCCCCTCAGAGAAGCTACTGAAATGTTTGAAACTTCAATTGATCTTTAAATATTCACATGACAAAGAAAAAAAGAAAATGGGCAAGTTAATAAAACCATGAGTCTTCTTCCTGTTATGGCTGGGTCCAGAAATAAGATCTCTACAAATGTTTCTATTGCAATATTTTATTTAGGTGCACTATCAAAATTTGGGCTTTTGAAAATACATGTTTGTTGAGGCAGAAATCATTTAGTGTGCCATTTATAAAGTTGTCATTGCCAATAGGGTAGAACAGGTTAAATGAAAGAAAGAAAACTAACTATATTTGTAATTGTATTAAAACACGAGGACTTTTCTTTCTTCTTTCTTTCTTTCTTTCTTTCTTTCTTTCTTTCTTTCTTTTTTTAGCAAAAGAGTAAAACATTACAAATTCCATGTAGATTTCAGCTAAGATTTTATGAATATAAGTATAACTTTTTCCCAGATTGAATAGTTTCTCGCTTAAAAATTAAAAAAGAAAAAGATTAAATAAACTAAACCAGGCAAATGTGAATTCAATTGATTTCTTTCCTCTCTTACTCTCCTATATGGTAAAATAAAACCATCCAAGAAACACTGAACTAAGTACAAGAAACTTTATTTCATTTTCACAAAGAAAAATGTCATAATGCTTCAGACACAACTGTCCATTACTATTCTCAAGCTAATATTTTTTTTGCTATCTAAATTCATTTAGTTTATTTATTTATTTATTTATTTATATTAAGTTTTTATTTAAATTCTATTTAACATAGAGTACACTATTAGTTTCAAATAAAATTAAAAAAAAGAAAAAAAAATAGAACACTACCTGCACTACAGATGTCCCTTTCCAAACGTAGTTTTAGTGATTTTGATTTCAGAAAAGCTGATAATAAATTTGGGGTGCATGTGTAGGGATATAGTGGGGAAATAAGTCTATATTGTGGAACAAACACTTCATGTCTTTTAGTTTGAAAGTTTACACTCAGAGAGATGTTACTTTGATCAAGCCCAAATGTATCCGACTAGTAATATCTCTCTGGATATAAATTTATATATTAAATATTCTCACCTTAGTTTTTATTCTTATCTTTTATTATCATTAATCATCAGATTTCAGAAATATATATATATATATATATATATATACATACACACATACATTTATATATGATATTATTTATATATCACATATCATATATATATCTTATTGTTCTTATCCTTCATTATAGAATCTCTATTTAAGTTTGAGTTGTCACATTCTTGATTTCATAATTAGCACCATGACCTATAATAACAAACACATTAAATAAAACACAGTGATGAAAGAGATAATTCTAAAAAGCACATTGTAGGAGGTATTTTCTGAAAGAATTACGAAGGACATACTCAAGGACTATATTGAAACGTTCAAATAATCAGATACGCTAACAGTAGATAAATTATTCTTGGAAAGAGTGAATTCGGGCTTTGCATGTCCTAGAAATCTGCACTGGATATACTTTGAGGTCTTAAAGACAGAGAGATTGTGTAAAGACAGCCAAATTCATGTAAAATCTCAAGGAATATAAACAAGAATAAGTGAATAAAGGATGTAAATTGTATAAAGAATTTGAGAAGTCAGCCCAATTGTATTTTTCTAACAAATAATCACTGACTAGAGGGTTGAGTTCACGCCTCTCTTATTTAAAGGGACATGTTATTATCTGTAATGGGCACAGTATGAACTTCAACCAATCATTAACTACTTGTGGAACACCTTCTTTCCCCCATCTATAAATTCTCTTAATAAACCAGGCCTATAATGAATGAAGAAGCTAATTATTAGCAGCTGCGTTGCAGCTGTGATGTTACTGGTGTTGGAGGAACAAAGAGAGCAAGGATTTCTCAAGGATCCAGAAATACAATTTTTATCAGTTTTGGCACGGAACATGAGAGGGCAACCAGCCCAGGATTTTTTCTGGTAATATTCACCATGCAGTTTCCACCATGTGCATTTATAGAACTCAGATCACTTATAACACTGTTGGTCATTTAGAACCTATTCTTCAATATAAAAATAGGGAAAATAAAGACAAGAGAAGTTAAGTAAATTTGTCATTATCACATAGTTAATCGCAGCAGACTCCAAAATTGGAAGAGAACTTTCTGAACCTGAGCTCAGGGGGTCTTTGTAACATATTTTGTTATCTTTGATAGTCCTTATTATATTTGAATATCACTGTGTGTCTCTCAGTTCTGTATTAACTTTTTCAATTTACTTCAGAAAATACTGTAAAGATGTGATCAAGGAAATACATATTTCATTGTATTTCCCTAAGTTGTCAAAAACCCTTGGTGTGCATGCAAATGTTTATATACTCTTTATTTATTTATATGTAGACATATATGTAAACAGGAATATACAAGTAGGTAGATAAGCAGAAAGGTAGATAGAAAGATAGTATCATGGCTGGGAATATGCTAGTCATGTATTTTATATGTCATCTATTCATTCAATATGATTATTGTATTAAGGCAGGGTCTGTGATAATTCTACAATTATTATTATTATATATATATCATCTAAAATTTTAATAAAATGGCTCTTTCTTTAAGGGCTTTACAGTTTATTGATGCAATTTATCTCTCTCAAACACACACACACACACACACATAGTTATAATGGAGAGCAGGGGCTAAGTAGAGATATATACCAATTATGAGAATACTATACCTAAATAAGATGGTTAGAGAAAAAAAATGCATACTGGTAAAAAGGGATATTAAACATGCCTTAATAGTATATTTTTTCCTATTTACAGATTTTTAGAGCTCACGGACAGTATAACCATTTTAATAATTAGATCAATAGGATCACTTATTTTTCAGAGCTACAATAGCTAGGGGAGAATTGAAAGAGTATATGCCAGTGGGATAATTCCATTTAAAACAGAAAGTTTAAAAGGATAAGCATGATTCATACACTCTTAATCTCTTCTCCCAAAATAAAGCAATGATTAGATCATTTGGGAACATTTGAGCATGGGGGGTAGGGGAGACACTCTAGACAGTTTGAGTTTGTTAACTGCACTGCTATGTAGCAGCAGGGATGCTTCCAGACTGTTCACAGGGATAATTATCACCTCTGAGGGAGCACTATTTCCGGAAATGATGTTCATCATCAGATAAAAGGGGAGGGCCCCTCACACATATCCTATTCCAAGCTATAAAGTACTTTTGTTTTCAGAAGAAGCAGTTATGAATTAAGGCCCACTGCTGTTCAAATAATTAGGATTTGTGGTGTTTAAGAATTACCTCCATTAGAGAAGTAAAATGGTATTAATAGTGCGGCCGCAAGCTGTGAAATATAGAAACATTACTTCCAAAGACAGCTGTTCAACTGCTGTTAAAATATGCAAACTTCCCTAGGGGGAAAAAATTTTTTTTTCTAGTCAGTCAGTGCCTGGCTAGCAAACAACAATAAAGGAGAGAAATAATAGCCCCATAGAATCAAGAGTTCTTTTGAGCTATTGAAACAATTATGGGACAATCTAAATCACTAAGGGAACAAAGAATCATTTTGGGATCAAGGAATCAAAGAGTGGAAATTAAGTGATCAACCTGCATAGATATATTACAGAGTGGAAAGAAAATAGCAACTCGCTACCCACAAGGTATGTTCACCTGGGACTGAAAGCCTTCTGATGTACTGGGAAAATAGCAAGTTTTAATATGATTCTTATAGAGATAAATATGTGCGTAAATGAAAGTAAGTTCTGTTTATTCAACCATCAGAAACATTAATTGAGCTCTCCATGTGATGTTTTGAGCTTACTAAATATGAATACATGGGAATCTCTTAAATTGAGAATTCTGCTTTGGTCATTTACTTGTGATGATGACAAATTAAGGCAATATGGTTGTGGCGGGGGGGTGGTGGAATACCTACAGAATCTTACTACTTGCTTTTACCTACCTTCCCACCGTCCAAGATACTCAGTAAAATCAATACATAACTTCTGAGGAAGGCTTTCCAGGACTTTAGTGTTTTGTCAAGAGAAGCAGATTATCAGCCATATTATAAGAGTCAAAGGCAATTTTTAATGTATTAAATCTCAAATCACATATAAAGATAAAATACCATGTTTTGTTGCAAAAGGACTTCAGGGAAAGACACAGCAGAACTTGAAGTTTTGCATTCTTAGTGACCTACAAATTTGAATTTATATAAATCCCTTGGCATAAAATTCTTGAAAAAAGACTTCAAAAAATATGTGTGGATAAGGGAAAGAGTAAAAATGGGATGCTGAGAGGAGATTGTAATAGGAAAGAGAATGGGGGCACAAATGGCTCAGATAAAATCAAGGAGAATAAGGAAAAGGGCAGAATAGAACCTGAACTAAGGGTTGTGTAAGAAGTCTCAACAGATCAGGCCATGCAACCAAGGAGAACACCACAAGGCAGTAAGCAACATATACTTTAGAAAGAGTCCAGGGTCTGGTTGGTGTTTCATGCACTTGATGTGTGGTATCAAGAATAAAAACCTTTCCCATAATTTTACACCAAATAATGGCATAGAGCCTGAACTTAATGTCTGAGGACCTGAATGGGCTTCCATCCCAACAGTGTTAAATCAGTTCAATTTTTCTTAGGCAATTTGGTGGCTCAGTTTCTGCTTGTGAAAATGAGAGATTTGGAGATGTGCAATCAACTGTTATGCTTGTAGGTGGATACTTTCTATTTCCAGCAGAAAGTGATTTCTGGCAGAACGTATAAAAATTTCTTCTCCCCAAACCAGGTCTAATTATTAATATTAATGACTTGGTGTATCTCTAAATACAGTTAGTACAGAACTGAGTAAAATAAACCAATCTATACAAATAGAAATGTTTTCAGAAACAGTAACCTTCAGAGAATGTGACTTAAATGAGAGATGAGATTGATTATCTGGAGTGTTATTTGTGCATAACTGAATGTTTATAAACTTATATCCCAAGTATCTTTTTGCTTTTTTAAAAGATTTTGTTTTGTTTATTTGGGAGAAAGCATGTGAGATTGAGAGAATAAGAGATTGAGAGAATGAGAGAAAGAACATGAGCAGGTGGAGGGGCATAAGGAGAGGAAGAAGCAGACTCCCCGCTGAGGAGGAGACATCCCCCACCAAATAAGGGCTCCATCCCTGGACCCCTGGAATCATGACCTGAGCTGAAGGCAGACACTTAACTGACTGAGCCACTCAGGCATCTCACATCCCAAGTATTTTTTAAAAAAGAGTACATTTTCAGCAAGACTTCACCAGAAGGTGATATGGCATATCACCTCTAAACTACATTTTGGTATTTGAACATTCCTAAAGTACTCTCGTTGATATTAAATTCATATTTTATATATAATTCAGGGGAAAAAATGAAAATACTATTTTTGTTTTTTTTTCCTGAATTATATATAAAACATAAACTTAATATTCCATTAAATATTTTCCATTATTTTCTGGGTTTTTTTTGTTGTTGTTGTTGTTGTTGTTGTTCTAAGTCACATTGTATTTGGCAGATGTTCTTATTTCATTTTCTAGAAAGATACTCTTTCTGACTATTGCTTCTTAAACTTTCATTTCCTTAATCTTTATAATATGTTACCTAAATACCATTCTTTTCTATGTTCTGATTCTCTCATCTCATGAAACCATTTCTATTTACTTATTTCCTATTTTGATCCTTCAGAAATCATGATAACTGGGACAGAAGTATCTTTAATGGTTGACATTGGTAGTCTGATCAAAAAGATATTTGTGATTATAAATGAGTAAGTAAACATTCTTTTATGTACTTTAAACTTTTGTGAATTTGATTTTGTTAATTCTACTATCAGAGCCATATCTAGATAAAAAGAAAAAAAGTAAATAATTTCTGGTCCCACAGGGCTCTATATTTAAATGATGAGACTCTAAATATAGTATAGTAACCTAGGCAGCCTGACTGCTTTCTCTCATTTTAAATATATAGATATATTTAATTTCTTTGAATATTAATTTCTCAGATACCTGGTTTTACATTTTTAGTTTTTTCATTTAAATGTGCACATTCAACATACATGCAGAGCTTCAATTTGACTGATACTTATCACTTGGCTACCTTTGCTAATTGAGCTGGTCTATAATCTGATTGGTTAGATCAGAAAGCCTCTGCCGTTCAGGTTGCTGAAGATCATGATAATTTTCCACTTGAAGATATTAGACTGTAAATTTGATTTCTAAGGGCATAATTCAGATGTAGGAATATTCTTTTTCTTATATCTTAAAAAACACATTAACTATATGACCAATAAATATTTATTTAGAATATTCTATGGCCTTTGAATGTGTGAAGGTATTTATTAAAATTGTTTGTATATCAAGTTTCTTAATGGTTGAAAATGAGTCTGAGGAAGTTTTTTTTTTTAATTTTATCATTTTTAGATCTATGTCCAGCAGCATCAGCTTAATTAAGAATTATTATGTTGACTCCTAATTTATTATATCTGCACCAACTTTGGTTGCAAATCAGAATATTGGATTTAGTTTTGTTTTTGTTTTTCTTTTTCCTTTTCTTTTTTGCTTGTTTTTTTTTTTTTGCTTTTGTTTTTTTGATGTTCTGTACTTGGTAGATATGTCCACTCTCCCTCTATTCTTAACAGAATGCACACAATACATTGCTATATATGGGAAATATTATCTTCTCAGTCATGGTTCTTTATCTGCATTAGGAGAAAGTATTCCATGCTCCTGACTTCATGACCTCTTGGAAGATTATTAAAATCTATAAAACTACAAAAATCATTTGTAATTAACAAAATATTTTTTTCTCCAACACCCATTAATCAGTTCATTTGAGGATGCCCATGTTGATTCAAATATGTGTTACTCAATAATCCCCTACACATTTTTAGTAGAAGTTACCCTATCTGGGTCTGAATGAAATCTCTTAAGGCAAAGAAAAATCATTCAAGAACTTGTAAAATACAAAGAGAAATAAAGAGTGATTATTTAAAAAAAAAAAAAAAGATTTCTTTCCCTAACATTTTTTTTAAACAGTACTGTGAATTTTTAATCAACATTTATCTAAAAGCACAATGTGTTCCTTTTCAATAAGTAGCATTGGAGAGCAATATTTTTTCCTTAAAAATGAAAATCCTACATGGGAGCTCTATCTGCTGGTACAGGATTTTTTTTTTTTTTTAAGATTTTATTATTTATTTGACAGACAGAGATCACAAGTAGGCAGAGAGGCAGGGAGCAAGAGAAGGGGAGGCCGGCTCCCTGCTGAGGGGAGAGCCTGATGGGGGCCTTGATCCCAGGCCTCTGAGATCATAACCTGAGTGGAAGGCAGAGCCTTTAACCCACTGAACCACCCAGGCGTCCCAGTATAGGACTTTTCAAGCCCCCCTTTTTTTTTCTTTGTACTTCACCTTAAAGAAACATTAATAATTACATAAAGTATTTTTATTTTAACCTTATAAACTAACTGCTTTTGCTTCTTACTATTGATTTTATTCACACTCATATGCAACAGGAACCTTACTTCAAAAAGATATGAATGTTTAATGGAAATTTAAAATCCCAACCTCAGTTTTCAATCCATTTTATTTTATTTTATTTTATTTTTTTAAGATTTTATTTATTTATTTGACAGAGAGAGAGGTCACAAGTAGGCAGAGAGGCAGGCAGAGAGAGAGAGGAGGAAGCAGACTCCCTGCTGAGCAGAAAGCCTGACATGGGGCTCCATCTCAGGACCCTGAGATCATGACCTGAGCCAAAGGCAGAGGCTTAACCCTCTGAGCCACCCAGGTGCCCCTTCAATCCATTTTAAAAACTTCTTATTTTCTATAACTATTTTAAAAGGTCAAATTAACTCAAAATTTGCCTTTCATAATATATCTACACTGCTGATATTTAGCATTATAAAATTGCAGAAAAAATAATAGTTAAGTAATTAAATAAGTGAAAAAGGTCAATAAAATATTGATGAAACAAATTACAATAACTTCAAAGCTTAAAAGTAACTTCAGGAAATGATACATGTTACTAAGAATTCCTCAAACTTGTTAAGTGAAAGAGCTATGATTGATCTAGTTACTGGCATTAGCTGCTGACTGAATCCTTCTATAACTAACACAGGTACATGAAGAACATACATTTTAACTTTTAATTTATCTATAAGATTTTAAACTCTTCAAATAAGAAGGTATCTTTATACTCTTTCTTTCACCACTTAAACAGAATACTGCAGATTTCTTCAGGTAACATTCTTAGTAAAATATTAATAGCTAGCTAAGCAACCATATTATTTGGTCACAAAGTAGTACTTTCATTAATTTATCTTCTCACGATCAAAACTTCTCTAAGTTTTATAGTTAAAATTGTAATGCACATCATAAGGCCCATGTTACTCATACCCTTCAACCCTTTCAATATTACATGTCCCTAAATTTGTGAGCATGTTTTTTGTTTTGTTTGTTTTTGCTTTTTTCCCTTTTGCTTCCTGTTTACAAACTGGTCAGTTATTTCATGAACTCATATTTTCCTCTTAATACAAAGACATCCAAATCCATTCAGCCCACTAAATTATCACTGTTTTCTGACCTTTACCTTAAGAGATGGAAGTTCATTTATTCAAGTGACTGTAAGCTCAAATTTCACCAAATATTTTGTCATTCTCTAAAATGGTAACCATTTTTCTAGTCTGGAATAATATTTTCTCTCCTATCATTAACTGACCACTTTGCCAGTGTCTCTTTAGGTCACAAATCTGAGTGATGGACTGATTCTAGTACATAATTCTTTATTAGTCAGGTTAATCTAGGTTGTGCTGGATTACCATCTCATACTAAATCATTGTGGCCAAAACAACAACTTTGCATTTCCCTCCCTCTATATAACCAACACTAGCAATATGACTGTGTTCATTGTAAAGAATCAAGGCTGATGTGATGTTTCCATAATTATCATAGAAAAGAGAAAACAGTGCAGTTAATGGTAAACAAATTCTGAAAGCTCCTCTCTGGAAGTGCAAAAATCACTCTAGCTACCATTTCATTAACTAAAAGCACAGAAAACATTGTCATACCTAACTATGAAAGACAGGTAACTTTAATTAAACTCTGAGCCCAGAAGGAAGGGGAAACTGGAATGTTTGAGAACATCTCTAATGTTCATCAGGAATAATAATAATAACAACATCAATAATAAACAACAGCAACAGCAGCATCTCAGTAGAAGGTTCAGGCAAGATTTCTATGAAAAAGTCATAACTAAATGGATGTTTGAAAACACTGTTAATTAAGAAAAGAAAGAAGTGGGGTAGAAAGTATTTTACACAGGAAAACCATTTGCAAAACTCCGTGAGGAGGAAGGAATATGCACCATTGAGAAAAAAGAAATCAAGTGTAGCTATGAGGCAAAAAGAAAATGAATAGCCAAAATAGTGTTGAAAAAGATCAACAAAATTAGATGTCTCTCCCTTCCTGATTTCAAAATTTAATACAAAGTCATGGGGATCCAAATATTACTGGCTTTAAGCCAAACATATAAAGAGTAGAATAGAATACAGAAATCAGGAATAAACTTGTGCAAATGGTCAGGGAATTTTTGATAAGGGTGTGAAGACCATTCAGTGGAGAAAGGATTGTCTTTTCAATAAATGGTGTTGGGAAAACTAGGTATCCATATGTAAGAAAATGAAATTATACCCCTATTGTACACCACATAAAAAAATTAACTCAACATAACTTAAATGTAAGAGCTGAAACTGTAAAATACTTCAAAGACAGAAGAAACAACCCAATTTAAAAACTCTTGGCATTTCTTTAAAGAAGATATACAGGAGCGGGGCGCCTGGGTGGCTCAGTGGGTTCAGCCGCTGCCTTCGGCTCAGGTCATGATCTCAGGGTCCTGGGATCGAGTCCCGCATGGGGCTCTCTGCTCGGCAGGGAGCCTGCTTCCCCCTCTCTCTCTCTCTCTGCCTGCCTCTCCATCTACTTGTGATTTCTCTCTGTCAAATAAGTAAATAAAATCTTTAAAAAAAAAAAAAAAAGAAGAAGAGTTGCAGGAGCTCCGGATGGATCACATCAGACTATCCATTTCTGCTCAGGTCATGATTTCATGGGTTGTGGGACCAAGCCCCATATTAGGCTCCACACTCAGCAGGGAGTCTTCTTGAATATTCTCTCCCTTTGCCCTTCCCCCAACTCATGTGTCACCCCCCACCCAGCACACATGTGCCCTTTCTCTCAAATAAATAAATCTTTGGGGGGGGGGAAGATAAACAATGGCCAATAAGCACATGAAGAGATGCTTAACATTACCAGTCACTAGAGAAATACAAAACTAAAACACAATGAGATACTATTTCATGCTCATTAGAATAGTTATTAGAAAAAAAGAAAATAATAAGTAATAATAAGGATGTGAAAAAATTGAACCCTTGTACATTGCTGGTGGGAATGCTGTGGAAAACTGTATAGCAATTCCACAAAAAATGTTAACATAGAATAACCGTATGATCCAACAATTCCCCTTCCTTGTTCATGGTAAGATTATTAAAAAATACTCAGAAGAGAAGCAACCCAAGTGTCCATTGGTGGATGAATGGGTAGGCCGAATATGGCATACATACAATGAAATATTATTCAGCCTTTATTTTTTTTTTTTTTAAGATTTTATTTATTTATTTGAAAGACGGAGATCACAAGTAGGCAGAGAGTCAGGCAGAGAGAGAGAGAGAGGGAAGCAGCCCGATGCGGGGCTCGATCCCAGGACCCTGAGATCATGACCCGAGCCAAAGGCAGCAGCCCAAACCACTGAGCCACCCAGGCGCCCCTATTATTCAGCCTTTAAAAGGAAGAAAATTCTGATGTATTCTACAACATGTATGAATCTTGAAGACATATGTTATTACAAAAAGACAAAAAAAGATAGATCTTATGTGATTCCATTTAGATGAGGTAACTAGAATAAATGCATTCATAAAGGCAAAATGTAGAATGGTGGCTGCTGGGGGCTTTAGAGGGGCTTTTGTATTATTAAAAACAAATATTTCAGAAAGACTACTCTGAAAATCATGGGTTTTTTGTTTGTTTGTTTGTTTTTAAGATTTTATTTATTTGACAGAGAGTGAGAAAGGTATAGGGGCAGAGGGAAAGAGAGAAGCAGACTCCACACTGAGCAGGGAGCCCCGATTGCAGGATTTGATCCCAGGACGCCAGGATCATGACTTGAGCCTAAATCAGATGTTTAACTGACTGAGCCACCCAGGTGCCCCATGAAATTATATTTCTTTTTTTTTAATTACTTTTTTGAGGTATGTTTGACATAGAAAAAGCTATACATATTTAAAATATACAACTAGATTTGTTTGGATATAAGTATACATCAGTGTAACTATCACCACACCTTATGCCATGTGCATATCCATCACCTCTAAAAGTTGTCACTTTCCCCTTTTATTTGTTGTTATTATTATCTGAGTGTGTATGTGAAAAAGACTCAGAGAGAGAGACAGAGGAGGAAACTTAACATAAGATCTAGATCTATTCTCAGCAAATTTTTATATGAAATATAGCATTACTAACTATACCCACTATGTTGTACAGTGTTGCATAACTGAAACTTTGTACACTTTGTCTGTTATCTTCTTGTTTCTCCTTCCCCCAGCCTTGGGCAACCACCAGTTTTATGCACTGTTTCTATGAATTTAACTATTTCAACTTCTTTCTCTGCATTCAGAATTTATGTATCAAATACATGTACAATTTAGTTATTGTGCATAATTATATATAATATATATTTATTTCCCTTTATAGCTTCTAATTCAGCAACAATTAAGTAAGCTTAAACTTAAAGTTAGCAAGTGAAGAGTATATACTTCCACACATATTTCTATGCTACAACATACATGAATGAAAACAATATAAAACCACCTTAGTGGGGGTGCCTGGTGGCTCAGTGGGTTAAAGCCTCTACCTTTGGCTCAGTTCATGATCCCAGGGTCCCAGGATCGAGACCCGCATCGGGCTCTTTGCTCAGCAGGGACCCTGCTTCCCCCTCTCTCTCTGCCTGCCTGTGTGCCTGTTTGTGATCTCTGTCTGTCAAGTAGATAAATAAAATATTTAAAAAAAAAACCTTATTGAAAAAGATTCTATGGTACATCTGTATCAGTGGTAGATAGTCTATTTTTTTTAATTTTTAATTTTTATTTTTTATAAACATATATTTTATCCCCAGGGGTACAGGTCTGTGAATCACCAGGTTTACACACTTCACAACACTTACTAAAGTACATACCCTCCCCAATGTCCATAACCCCACCCACCTTCTCCCAACCCCCTTCCCCCCAGCAACCCTCAGTTTGTTTTGTGAGATTAAGAGTCACTTATGGTTTGTCTCCCTCCCAATCCCATCTTGTTTCATTTATTCTTCTCCTACCCACTTAAGCCCCCATGTTGCATCACCTCTTCTTCATATCAGGGAGATCATATGATAGTTGTCTTTCTCCACTTGATTATTTTGCTAAGCATGATACGCTCTAGTTCCATCCACGTTGTTGCAAATGGCAAGACTTCATTTCTTTTGATGGCTGCATAGTATTCCATTGTGTATATATACCACTTCTTCTTTCTCCATTCATCTGTTTGATGGACATATAGGTTCTTTCCATAGTTTGGCTATTGTGGACATTGCTGCTATAAATATTCGGGTGCACGTGCCCCTTCGGATCACTACGTTTGTATCTTTAGGGTAAATACCCAGTAGTGCAATAGCTGGGTCATAAGGCAGTTCTATTTTCAACATTTTGAGGAACCTCCATGCTGTTTTCCAGACTGGTTGCACCATGTGAATTCCCACCAACAGTGTAGGAGGGTTCCCCTTTCTCCACATCCTCGCCAGCATCTGTCATTTCCTGACTTGTTGATTTTAGCCATTCTGATTGGTGTGAGGTGATATCTCATTGTGGTTTTGATTTGTATTTCCCTGATGCTGAGTGATAGGGACCACTTTTTCATGTGTCTGTTGGCCATCTGGATGTCTTCTTTGCAGAAATGTCTGTTCATGTCTTCTGCCCATTTCTTGATTGGATTATTTGTTCTTTGGGTGTTGAGTTTGCTAAGTTCTTTATAGATTTTGGACACTAGTCTGTTATCTGATATGTCGTTTGCAAATATCTTCCCCCATTCTGTCAGTTGTCTTTTGGTTTTGTTAACTGTTTCCTTTGCTGTGCAAAAGCTTTGAATCTTGATAAAATCCCAATAGTTCATTTTTGCCTTGCTTCACTTGCCTTTGGCGATGTTCCTAGGAAGATGTTGCTGCAGCTGAGTTCGAAGAGGTTGCTGCCTGTGTTCTCCTCAAGGATTTTCATGGATTCCTTTCGCACATTGAGGTCCTTCATCCATTTTGAGTCTATTTTTGTGTGTGGTGTAAGGAAATGGTCCAATTTCATTTTTCTGCATGTGGTTGTCCAATTTTCCCAACACCATTTATTTTTTTTTAAAGATTTTATTTATTAATTTGACAGAGAGAAATCACAAGTAGATGGAGAGGCAGCCAGAGAGAGAGAGAGAGGGAAGCAGGCTCCCTGCTGAGCAGAGAGCCCGATGCGGGACCCGATCCCAGGACCCTGAGATCATGATCTGAGCCGAAGGCAGCGGCTTAACCCACTGAGCCACCCCGGTGCCCCCCCAACACCATTTATTGAAGAGGCTGTCTTTTTTCCATTGGACATTCTTTCCTGCTTTGTCAAAGATTAGTTGACCGTAGAGTTGAGGGTCTATTTCTGGGCTCTCTA
Organism: Mustela nivalis; assembly: GCF_964662115.1. Lineage (NCBI taxonomy): Eukaryota > Metazoa > Chordata > Mammalia > Carnivora > Mustelidae > Mustela > Mustela nivalis. Next base: position 39,541,069 of record NC_139023.1, on the reverse strand, counting down.
TTCTGTTCCATTGATCTATGGGTCTGTTTTTCTGCCAGTACCATGCTGTCTTGATGATGATAGCTTTGTAATAGAGCTTGAAGTCCGGAATTGTGATGCCATCAACTTTGGCTTTCTTTTTCAATATTCCTTTGGTTATTCGAGGTCTTTTCTCGTTCCATATAAATTTTAGGATTATTTGTTCCATTTCTTTGAAAAACATGGATGTACTTTGATAGGAATTGCATTAAATGTGTAGATTGCTTTAGGTAGCATAGACATTTTCACAATATTATTCTTCCAATCCAGAAGCATGAAACATTTTTCCATTTCTTTGTGTCTTCCTTAATTTCTTTCATGAGTACTTTAGTTTTCTGAGTATAGATTCTTTGCCTCTTTGGTTAGGTTTATTCTTAGGTATCTTATGATTTTGGGTGCAATTGTAAATGGGATTGACTCCTTAATTTCTCTTTCTTCTGTCCTGTTGTTGGTGTAGAGAAATGCAACTGATTTCTGTGCATTGATTTTATATCCTGACACTTTACTGAATTCCTGTACAAGTTCTAGCAGTTTTGGAGTGGAGTCTTTTGGGTTTTCCACATATAGTATCATATCATCTGTGCAGTGATAGTTTGACTTCTTCTATGCCAATTTGGATGCCTATAATTTCCTTCTGTTGTCTGATTGCTGAGGCTAGGACTTCTAGTACTATGTTGAATAGCAGTGGTGATAATGGACATCCCTGCTGTGTTCCTGACCTTAGCGGAAAAGCTTTCAGTTTTTCTCCATTGAGAATGATATTTGCGGTGGGTTTTTTATAAATGGCTTTGATAATGTTGAGGTATGTGCCCTCTATCCTTCCACTTAGAAGAGTTTTGATCAGGAAGGGATGCTTTACTTTGTGAAATGATTTTTCAGCATCTATTGAGAGTATCATATGGTTCTTGTTCTTTCTTTTATTGATGTGTTGTATCACATTGATTGATTTGTGGATGTTGAACCAACCTTGCAGCCCTGGAATAAATCCCACTTTGTCATGGTGAATAACCCTTTTAATGTACTGTTGAATCCTATTGGCTAGTATTTTGGTGAGAATTTTCACATCTGTGTTCATCAAGGATATTGGTCTATAGCTCTCTTTTTTAATGGGATCCTTGTCTGGTTTGGGGATCAAGGTGATGCTGGCCTCATAAAATGAGTTTGGAAGTTTCCTTCCATTTCTATTTTTTGGAGCAGTTTCAGGGGAATAGGAATTAGTTCTTCTTTAAATGTGTGGTAGAATTCCCCCAGGAAGCCGTCTGGCCCTGTGCTTTAGTTTGTTTGGAGATTTTTAATAACTGTTTCAATCTCCTTACTGGTTATGGGTCTGTTCAGGCTTTCTATTTCTTTCTGGTTCAATTGTGGTAGCTTATATGTCTCTAGGAATGCATCCATTTCTTCCAGATTGTCAAATTTGTTGGCGTAGAGTTGCTCATAGTATGTTCTTATAATTGTTTGTATTTCTTTGGTGTTAGTTGTGATCTCTCCTCTTTCATTCATGATTTTATTTATTTAGGTCATTTCTCTTTCCTTTTTGGCAAGTCTGGCCAGGGGTTTATCAATTTTATTAATTCTTTCAAAGAACCAGCTCCTAATTTCGTTGATTTGCTCTATTGTCTTTTTGGTTTCTATTTCACTGATTTCTGCTCTGATCTTTATGATCTCTCTTCTCCTGCTGGGTTTAGGGTTTCTTTCTTGTTCTTTCTCCAGCTCCTTTAGGTGTAGGGTTATGTTGTGTACCTGAGACCTTTCTTGTTTCTTGAGAAAGGCTTGTACCGTTATATATTTTCCTCTCAGGACTGCCTTTGTTGTGTCCCACAGATTTTGAACCATTGTGTTATCATTATATTTGTTTCCATAATTTTTTTCAATTCTTCTTTAATTTCCTGGTTGACCCATTCATTCTTTAGAAGGTTGCTGTTTAGTCTCCATATATTTGGGTTCTTTCCAAACTTCCTCTTGTGGTTGAGTTCTAGCTTCAGAGCATTGTGGTCTGAAAATATGCAGGGAATGATCCCAATCTTTTGATACCGGTTGAGTCCTGATTTAGGACTGAGGATATGATCTATTCTGGAGAATGTTCCATGTGCACTAGAGAAGAATGTGTATTCTGTTGCTTTGGGATGAAATGTTGTGAATATATCTGTGATTTCCATCTGGTCCTGTGTGTCATTTAAGGCCTTTATTTCCTTGTTTATCTTTTGCTTGGATGATCTGTCCATTTCAGTGAGGGGAGTGTTAAAGTCCCCTACTATTATTGTATGGTAGATAGTCTATTTTTAATATGAAATTTCAGTCATGCAACACCTGGGTGTCTCAGTCAGCTAAACAACTGCCTTTGGCTCAACTCAGGGCCCTAGGGTCCTGGAATCAAGCTACACATTGGTTTTCTTATTCAGCAGGGAGTCTTCTTCTCCCTTTGCCTGCCGTTCCCCCTGCTTATGCTCTCTCTCTCTGACAAATGATTAAATAAAATCTTTTTAAAAATCTTTCAGTCTTCTTTATACTACTTTACACTTTGCATTCTGTAGTACATTTTTCCCCTCAATTTGTCTATATATGATGAAATAATCACCAGGACATTGCATACAGATATAAATCAATCTATGGCATGAACACCCCTGTATGATGGAAATTAACTTATATAGAATATTAAAAGATGATGAGTACTTATGGAAAGGAACGAGCATGACAAATACAAAAGAAATCAGAGGTCATTGGTCAAGAAAAGGAAGAAGGTTTTCAGTATGGAGGTCATGGCAAGATGTATTAAAATTTAAATGATTGAGCAAAGTCTTACAGGTGAGGAAATTAGCCATGAAGATATAAAGTGGAGGGAAATATCAAGCTGAAGGTATAGCCATCTAAGCGTAAAACAGATTTCATGAAGAACCAAGGATAGAGAGAGGGAGGGATAGGTGGAGAAGATGAGACAACACTGGTGAAGGATAGGGTGCTGGCATGTAGGCCCAGAGGCCAGAGAATGAACTTTGCTGTTATATTTTGATAAAATCAGATTTGAGATGGAGACCTATGATGTAACTTACATTTCAAGGGGATCATTCTGGTTGGTATATTGAGAATAGGCAATAGAGTACTTGCCTTTTCAGTAAACCCAATTGCATGGAACATCTAGATATCACTGAACATTAACAATATTATTTAATTCAGAACTGTTTATAGCATAAATTTTAGAAGATGCCTATGTTTACTGCTTTTACAAATCAGGGAAGATGAATTAAACTTTATTTAAAAAGAGAGTAGTAGGTTGGGACATTGGGGTGGCTCAGTAGGTTAAGTGTCAGACTCTCAGTTTGCACTCAGGCCATGATCTCAGGTGCCTGGGTTGGAGCCCCAAGTCAGGCTCTGTGCTCAGTGTGGATTCTGCTTGAAATTCTCTCTCTCCTTCCTCCTCTGCTCCTTTTGCCTGTGCTCTGTGCTCCTACTCTCTCTTTCTGTCTCAGATTTTAAAAAAATAATAAAAATTACATAAATACATAAATAAATTAGTAGGGGCACCTGGCTGGTTCAGTTGGTAGATAATGTGACTCTTGATCTTGGGATTATATGTTTGAGCTCCACATTGGGTGTAGAGTTAAAAAAAAAAAAAAAAAGATAGCAGATCTTTTAAAATAAGTACCTAAATTGGTGATTCAATTAGTCTCTAATAAATTTTTCCCCTCTTTCTTTTCTACTTCTGAATGCTGGATTTTTTAGGATCTTTCACATTTAGTATTTAGGCAAATTTTATAAGTACTATTTTATCAGATTCTTTAGAGAGCTGCTCAGACTCTACTCAAGTTTTACCCAGTACACCTAAGAAGAGTCATTAATACCTCATGGTTAATGAACAGTCATTTTACATTTTTTTAAAAAATGTAGCTCCCCCAATTGAGTATAAAGTTGTCCTTACCAGAGCAGAGGAAAATAAGACAATTTTCTTTTGTGAATAAGTTTGTGAATAATTTTATTTTTGTGAATATAAATCCAGTGTATGTTTACTGAATATCTACTATATATAAAGTATTAATTCAGTACATATAATGTGAACAAAAAGCAACTCATCAAACATACTATTTTTACAGGACATGCTTTATAAAGATATTATGTTGATAGTTTTCACTTATATATCTGGCTCCTGAAATGCTTTTTCAATAAAGGTTGTTCAAATATATTTGTTATACACTTTAGTGATTATAATGAAATTAAACAGTTTTATTTTTTTCACACCACCCCACCTTAGAGAAGTTGTACAGGTTGAAGTCTAATGATATATAAAGGCAAAACTAGAATCAGTTGTCTCTTGAGGATCCTTTCCAATCAGGTACAGTAATAATAATTTTTATCTTAATTACAATGTTCTTTCCAGCCTACATAATTCATAGACAATGAAATGTTAAAATTTCTAAGACACTTATATGCAAAGATCTTTTCTAGGCCCCTATAAATTACAAAAGCTGTGTCATTAGATGTTATTGCCAAAGTCACCTCCTAATGCAAAATATGAATAAAAATAAAGGCAAATTTGTATAGCATGAATGTATCTTTGGCATTTTTGTAAGGTTTACAGATGTCATGACTAATAAAGAGATGTTAAAGAATAATGAGATCAAGGCCCTCATATTTTGAATGATGAATAAAATTTACATCCCAGAGATCACCCAGGGCCAAAATTGTATAAATACACACAAATCACTGCACAAACCACGTTTGTAATCCCTGTTCTCAGGCATGACCTGTGCACATAAATTTTCAATCTCTTACTGGTATGCAGAAATCAATATTTGACAAGTAAGATTCTTCCATGACAAGTAAATCTTCTATTTATTTTTCCCTGAATTGGAATGTATTATTGAAGTTTTAAGTGCTAAGTCCTTGAAAGATTTCTTTTATTTCTACATATTTCTGAAAGAATTTTGGCAGGCATATTAGTATTAGTTGATTTCTAAACATAGTGTTAGTGCTCTTGCTAACTTAAAAAATATTTCCTTAGATAAACTATAGAAAATCATTTTACTGTTAATTTAATTGGCAAAAGAATATAGTAATATTTTACATTTATGATGAGATGGGGTAACTGCAAGTAATTTTTAGCATAAATACTCTCAAGTTTAAAGGATAAATACAATAGCAGTGGTACAATCTTTGAAGTGCCTCCTGCAGTGTTTTGCACAGTGCATCTAATAAGCAGGTTTATCTAGATCCTCTCTGTGCATGTGCCTATATACAGAAGAACTCACACACATATGTGAGGGCAAATTATTGTGTTTTTACAATCTCAGCTGAACCAAAAAAATAAAGGTAAGAAGAAAACTCACTTTTTCCTATGATGTATATATCTGGGTGTGAATCAAAAACAAACATTTAGTTTCTTCCATGTTTATTTAGTAAGAGCTATATAAAAACAAATTTCAGTAGCTATGCATTCCATTGCCTGTATTTTGTGAATCTTACTGTTTTTCCTTTAGCAAAAATCACATACATGAAAGTCTTGCCATTGATTAAATAGAGTTGAAGGTATAGATTAGACAAACCAGGAAATCCCAGTGCTGGCACCATGATAACAGTAGAGATCCTTCTCTTGGTAATAGAATGTAAGTGGATATATGACATTTATGTCACAATTTAACTGATTTAAGTTTAATATCAGTTATACATTTAAAAAAAATAGTGACAGTTTCCTGGGTCATTCCTCTTGGTGCTAATGCAGCAGATCTACTGACAACTGAAAAAATGATTTTAGTAGAATTATTCATATCCTGTACTGCTACCTTCAAAAAGAAATACATTTAAGAAAAGAATAAATAGCATGAATTACATCAAGGTATATCTGAACATGTTTAAAAGAGCATAAGAGAAGTGGTAAACAGCATTGACTAACATTTTAGTTTGAATTACATACTTATACAGGTTCTTATATCAATATATTTTTAAATAATCTCTCTTGCCTCCCTGTCCAAAACACTGTTCCTTATTTCACAGAATCCACTCGATTGATTTTCTATTTCTTTAGGCTATTTTGATTTAGGGAATTTGAGAAGGGTGTTGAATACAGAAGACATAAATACAGATTATTTAATTTGAATTGTTTCAACTTTAATGATTTTACTGTCATCTAAATTTGCCACTAAAACAATGTATTTGGCCTAAACACAAGTGCCCACGGAAGCAGAGATCTTAAAACATTAACAACAACAACAACAACAACAACAAAAAAAAACAGAAAGAAATTCATTATTAAAATCTCTGTTTAAATCTCAGCAAAGATATTTTCATCTAGGTTCATTTTTTGTTACCCTAAACTTTTTTCTTAAAGTAACCAAATAGTTGTATCTATTCATGTCTAAAATTTTATATTTCATCTTCTATCATCTCTTAATTTTTTTCGGCTGTTGCTTGTGAAATTGATTTCTATGTTATGCCTATTACTAGAATTGATAAAAGAATGTAAATATATACATATTTTTAAATATGTGCGTGTATATATACATAGTATATGTGTGTTTATGTATATATGCATGTATTTGCATTTTATGTATATCATATACATTCTCACCCACACACATAGTAAGTTACTAGGTCAATATTCTTAAGTAATTCATGATGTAAGTTTCTTTCATTCAAGAATATTTTTATTGTAACAGAAAAGAATTGATATAACACATGGTGAACACAGCTAATGTTTTTACATAGGCTATATTACTAGAAAATTAGTATTTTTTAAAAAAATAAATACTTTTATGACATTTCTTATAACATATAGTAAGGCAGTTTGAATATATGGCTTATGGACTCTCATGGAACCTTAAAATTTAGTCACCCTACAGGTTGATAAAGCTCTACCTTATTTTTTTATTTAAATAGTTTATTGAATTTTCTTTTTCTTTAAATAACCAATGCATAATCATTGAAGTTGAAATAACAAAAATACATATAAACATTCAGAAGAAAATTAACATTATTCATAACAATACCAGTTTTTAATCAATCCAGCAATGTTATTGAAGAAAAACATGCTAAACCCACAGTATTAAATACACATAATCATGAAAATGATTTAAAGTCTTCTTCTTTAAATACTTCTCATTTCTTGTAACTATTGATAGATATACTCAGTTGGCAAAAAGCTAAAGAAAGGGGTGCCTGGGTGATTCAGTTGGTTAAGCCACTGCCTTTGGCTCAGGCCATGATCCTGGACTCCCAGGATCAAGTCCCACACCCAGTTCCCAGCTCTGTGGGGAGTCTGCTTTTTCCTCTGACCTTCTCTCCTCTCATACTCTCTCTTATTCTCTATCTCAAATAACTAAATGCAAATTTTTAAAAAGCTATAGAAAGGATCTTTATTTGTAAAACTGGAAAAATATAAAATCTGTGTAAATGTAATTGATGACATTTTCATTTATATAATTTATATGAAAAAGATAAATTTTCATTATTAATACATTTTAATATTTATGTTCATGTATTGTATATTCAATTTCTTAAGTGTTAAGAATATTATCAAGTATTAATTATGTAGATTATATTAAAAGCCAACTTATGTAAACAAAGTCTAGTTTATCTTTCTTAAGAGATAAAAGGTATAATATTTTGCTATAAATTTTATTTTATTGAGTATTTAAAATTTCTTCTTGTGCAGTACTTTATACCACATTCGGAAAGTATAACTGGAATAAACAACAAAAAATGTGTCACCGTAGTACTTTAAATACATATTGAATAAGTTTTGTTTATACATTGGTGGGTTGCTATTTTTTTTCTTTTAAAATGAAATAGTAACTCTAATTAAATATGACCAATTTTCTTGAGTATTTTAAAATACTTTTATAGGCTCATTAGACACATCATCACTAAACTATTTTGATTATATCCTTCATTTATTCATTCATATAGCATTTATTGAATGTGCATCATAGACAAAGCAGGTTTTTAAGTACTTTTGACTATTAAAAAAGAATAACATCATAATATGTATGACTTTATTTTAATTATTTTTAACATAGGCAATATATGCACTATGTTTATAAATATTTCAGATAGCTAGTTAAATCATTCAGCTAAGTCCTTCAATATCTGTCTTCTATTAGAAGTTGCTAAATTTATTCAGATTTGACTTTGGGAAATAGTATATATTGGGACAATATATGAAGGAAAAGAATTAAGTCTTTGTGCTTTGTGATCATTATGACATCTCTATGATTGTTGTTGTCTTGCCCATTCTTCTAACTCAGGCTGATGTTCAGTAACTTATGGACCAATGCATAGAAGTGGCTGCTAATTATTTATACACAAGAACATCCCACCATGGAAACAGAAGACATATTAATTAAAGATTTATGTTGGAAAAGCTTTATAGACTTCATTCTTTTACTCTTACTCCTCAAATTTGCAGTGAGATATTATTATTAGAAATCTGTACAAATGATGGGGTGCTTGGATGGCTCAGTTGGTTAGGTGGTGGAGTCTTGGTTTTGACTCATGCCATGATCTCTGGGTTGAGTACATGAACATATACACATGTGCACATATATTACAAATGCTCAACAGAGATCAAATTAATCTATTGCCCAGTTTTTTCCTAATATAAAATATGTTAGTATTTTTATTTCAATATAAAATTTATTTCAGTTTATTCATGACTTTGATTTTTAATTTTTTTAAAGAATTTATTTATTTGACAGAGATCTAACCCCACACTGGGCTCTAGGCTGGGCATGGACCCTGCTTAAGATTTTCTCTTCCCCTCTCCCCTGACCCTACCTCAGAAAAAAGAATTTGGTACCAAAAGAAATAAAGGAAGGAAGGAAGGAAGGAAGGAAGGAAGGAAGGAAGGAAGGAAGGAAGGAAGGAAGGAAGGAAAAGAAAGAAAGAAAGAAAGAAAGAGAAAGAAAGAAAGAAAGAAAGAAAGAAAGAAAGAAAGAAAGAAAGAAAGAAAGAAAAAGAAAAAAAGGGAGAGAGGGAGGAAGGAATGGAGAAAGAAAGAAATTAGTGCAAATGTGAAATGTGAGATTCCATAAATATCTAACTTGTTCAGGATCTCACAGGAAAGAATTGAAATTTAAGCCAAAAATTGACTCCTTGTTTTTTTTTTTTACTCAACTCAGCTACTTTTGAGTAGCTGCTTTGTTCAACAACTCTATACATATTAAAATAAATAAAGAATCAAATATTCTAGAACCTAGGTATAAAATCTTTGTCTGTATATACCTGTCAAGGCCCCTGCTAGTACCTTGTCCATTACGCTCTCCTATTTTATTTAATTACTCAATTTTATTGCTTAAGCTATGTTATCTGTGACATTCATTAGAGTACATGAACATATACACGTGTACATATATTACAAATGCTCAACAGAGATCAAATTAATCTATTGCCCAGTTTTTTCCTAATATAAAATATGTTAGTATTTTTATTTCAATATAAAATTTATTTCAGTTTATTCATGACTTTGATTTTTAATTTTTTAAAAGAATTTATTTATTTGACAGAGATCACAAATAGGCAGAGAGGCAGGCAGAGAGAAGGAGGAGGAAGAAGGCTCCCTGCCAAGCAGAGAGCCCGATGTGGGGGTTTGATCCCAGGACCCTGGGATCATGACCTGAGCCAAAAGCAGAGAGAGGCTTTTACCCACTGAGCCACCCAGGCACCCCTGATTGTTATTATTTAGGTGGGTGCTGTAGTTTGAAAGCATGCTTGGTTTATATAAACACTGGTAAAATTAGTGTTTCCAGTGAAACATCTAATGTAATAGAATAGAGTAGAAACACTGTTTATAAAATTTAAGCCTATAAATGGAGGCCAAATCAACATTTACATCCATTTTCTCTGATTTGCTTTTGCCTATATAATTAGGTGCCATATCTGCTGTATATTCACTTACGCTGAAAATAAGTATAGTTTCAATGAAGTGGAACTTCTTTTTCAGGTATGGTTTCTCTAAGCTATTTTATTGCTCTAATTCAATAAATACATATTTTTGTTCATATCATTAACAACATGGCCAGCATATCAAGAGAGGAGGTAGGTTACCAGAATTTAATTTTGGTATTTTTAACTATCAGTAGTTCTTCTGTAAAAGCTTGCTATTCTTTTTCTTTTTCTTTTCTTTACATGTAAGTATAATTGTTTGTTGGCTGGAAATTCTGGTATGTTGTATGTGAGACACAGGTTCAAATCTAATTAACATACAAGACGTTTAATAAGATTAAAATATCTAAATGAAAAAATAATTGATTTAACCTAAATTAAGATCTAAACTTCCACAAAGGATAGTCTCAAAAACTAACTAATAAAAATATATATGCTTAATTAAAATTTTCCTACTCCAGCTAAGTTTATATGTTTGTTAGCTGTGTAGCTGGTTTATATTTCAATATGATGTCTGTCTGATTGACAGATACCCAATTTAACTAACTATACTGTTGTCTAAAATGGCATTCAAGTAGATTGAGAATGCCTGAGAAATCAGTAAGCTTTCGTCAACTAAATTGATAGGGGTGAGTTATAGTTTACCCTATACTCTTAAATTTATAGTTCAGGTTAATATTTAAGCAACAGTGGTGTAACATAAATCCTGAGTAGTTAGTGGGTTTTTAACATTTTGTTATCAATGAATCAAAATCCATTTTGAATTTTTATTTTGAAAATGTAATTAAAAAAATTTATATTTAATTTAAAAACTTAAAATTAGAGCTGGATAGACCCTTGACATCTACAGAGTTCCATTTGTTTCTTCTTCAGAAGCATGTAAATGAAATCACCTGTTGAATTCATTTTAATTAAACATTATACAAATGACACACACTATGTGACATTTTCTGTATGAAGGACAATATAATTTTGCACCCGGTTTTTCTTTCTAGGGATTGCTAAATATTTTTAAATCTTTTTTTCTGTGTTAACTTTGAAATATTATTGAAGAAAAAAGCTGAGCTCATACATTTTATCAGAAAACAACAACAAAAGAGTACTTTGGAATATTGCTAGTTAAAATATTGCAGAATTATTCATGCTTGTCCTCACATCAGAAAAACGGGGTAGGAGATTTTCTCAATCTCAGTTTTAAATTATTTAATTTATCTAAAATAATAAAATGCAAGATATTTTTAAAATATAATTTTACTTTCTTAATTTCTTTTTCACTGCTTTATGTTTGCCAAAGCCAAATGATTTACAGTACTAGATTCAAAGTAAGAGGTTAAATATTACCTAACTGATCAAGAAACCAACATAGAGAAAAATGGTATTGATAAGCTTAAATTTTTATTATGAAGCTATGCTGTAAGTAATTCTGATAAATCAAAATAATTGTCGTTATAAAATAAGTAATTTTAATTTATTCAATAACAAATAATATCAACATTAATATTTATTTATCCATATCATCTTAGATATTGTGATGAGTTCTTTGCATGAATTCATTTGTTCCTTTACCAGAGATTTATAAAGAATGTAAAAAAATCCATTGTTTTATATAAAATAAACTAACATGAGCAGTGATTAATAGTCCAAAAATCGGGACGCCTGGGTGGCCCAGTTGGTTAAGCAGCTGCCTTAGGGTCAGGTCATGATCCCAGCGTGCTGGGATCGAGTCCCACATCAGGCTCCTTGCTTGGCGGGGAGCCTGCTTCTCCCTCTGCCTCTGCCTGTCATTCTGTCTGCCTGTGCTCGCTCTCTCCCCCCCCCTCTGATAAATAAATAAAATCTTTAAAAAAAAATAGTCCAAAAATAAACCTAATAAGTGGCTAAGTCAATATTTTAACATAGCTCTTTGTATTTCAAAGTCAAATCTTAATCTTAATCTCAAATATATATTGAGATGCAATCCCTACATCTGTTAAATGAGAAGCTTGAAATAGCTAATCTTTTAGATCTCATTCCCTTCTCAAAATGTATGGGTCAATATCAAGAAAACTGAAAAGTATTTATATTTTATTTATCTCAGTAGTTACTAGGTATTTTGCTATATACATAAAATATAAGAAAATGATCAAGGCAGAGTGATTGCTTTGGGTGATCTCATAATTTTACATGCTATCAACAATTGAGCAAGCAGAGGATGACTTGAAAAAAGCTATTCATTAGAACAGATTCTGCCATCTCTGTAGTAGAAATTCAGCCAGTAGAATAAGAAATCAAATTGAATTTTAAAATACATAATTTAATACACTCTGTAAAGCCTATCCATAAATTTTTAGGGATCTGTGTCTTGTGCAAAAAGACCTTTAGATGATTTGTGTACATTGATGACACAGAGGACATATAAAAGAGTATTCACAAACAGTATTCATGAAGAGTGTCTACATTAGAATGTAAGATACATGAAGAAAGAGGTTTTTAGGTTATTTTCAATACTTTATCTCACTTAACTAGAAAAGATTCTTGTACAATTAGGTACTTAATACATATTTTTGAATGACTAATAAGTAGCCAAAAATGTAAGCAACTCAAAATCTTGTTATAGGTGGTTGTTAAATATGTTGTGATAGTCACACAAGTGATAGCATATATAAATTAAAAAACTACAACCTTATTTATTTATTTTAAAGATTTTATTTATTTGTTTGACAGACTGAGATCACAAGTAGGCAGAGAGGGAGGCAGAGAGAGATGGAGAAGCTGGCTCCCTGCTGAGCAGAGACCCCCCCAATACGGACTCGATCCCAGGACCCTGGGATCATGACCTGAGCCGAAAGCAGAGGCTTTAACCCACTGAGCCACCCAGGGGCCCCTACAACTGTATTTAGAAAGTAGATGAAAATTAGATAAATGAAACAAAGGCAAAAAAAAAGTTTCAAGAAAATGACAAATTGTACAGTAACATTTTATAAAGCTTGAAAACAAGAAAAAAAATTAGGACCATGTACATTACTTTATTTAGTCCTTTGTCATGTCCTTAGTAAGAGTATTTTAATATCCCAACTTTACAAATGAAGAAGTAAATACACACAAAGATTTAGACCCTAACAATACATCTAGATCAAACTTTTTGGAAAGACAAATGATTATTACAAAATTTAGATTTGTGGTTAATTCTGAGAAAGGGAAAAGATGAGATTGAAAAGGAACATGCAGAAAGATGCAATGGAATTGCAGAAGAGTCTTCTTAAAGTGGGGTAATATATGCAGCTTTATCTGTTATTATGCATCTTAATTCACATAGATTACATTTGTTCATTTATACATATTAACACATAATAAAAAGCATTAAAATGTCTTATCTGAATGTTCCCCTCTCTCATCATATCCTCATGCAGTCAGTTTTTACTTTATAATTGAACCTCACAGTAAGACAGAATTTATTTATTTTTTTAAGTTCAGTAAAGTGAAAGTCTTTGCTAAGGCAATAAGAGGGAAAAAAAGAAGAAGAGTATACAGAATAGTAAAAAAAAAAAAAAAAACCATAAAACTGTCCTTGTTCATAAATGACATGAAAATCTATGTAGAATATTTGAAAAAAAAAAGGACAAAAAAACTAGAACTAAAAAGTAAGTATAACAACTTTACAGTATCCAAGGTTAATATATAAAAGCCAGACGTTTTCCTATATACTAACAATGAACAAGTGGATTTGAAATTTAAAAACATGATACCATTTGCACAGTATCCCTCAAAATGAAACACTTAGGTATAAATCTAGCAAAACATGTACAATAGCTACATGAGGAAAACTTAAAAAATGCTGTTGTTGTTGTTGTTTTCAAAGATTTTATTTATTTATTTAAGAGAGAGAATAAGAGAGCATGAATGGGGAGGACACAGAGAAGCAGACTTCCCATGAGCAGGACCCCCAATACAAGGCTCAATCCCAGAAACCCGGGGTCATGACCTGATTGGAAGGCAGATGCTTAACTGACTGAGCCATACAGGGTCCCCTAAAAAACTCTGTTGAACAGAACCATAGACAAAGTAAGTGGAGAGATATTTTATGTTCATGGATAAGAAGATTCAATAATGTCCAGATGTCAGTTATTTGCAATGTAATCTATAAATTCCATGCAATCCCAATCAAATTCCAAGCAAATTTTTTTGAATTTTTATGAATATCAACAAACTGATTCTAAAGTTTGATACAGAGAAAAAGTACAAGAATAGAAAATATAATATAGAAGGACAAGAATACAGTTGGAGGATTGATGCCACCATACTTTAAGATTTACTATAAAGCAACAATAATCAAGCTATTTTGGTATTGATAAAAGAATAGACTAATAGACCCATGAAACAGAGCACAGAGCCCATAAACAGACCTCCCAAAAGATAGTGAACTGTGTTTGATAAAGAAGATACAATGGAGGAAATATCATCTCTTCAACAAATGATACTGAGAAAAGTGGACAACCATATGCAAAAACATAAATCTAGACAAAGATCTTATACTTTTGACAAAAAATTAACACAAAATGGATTATAGATCTAGGTATAAAATGCAAAACTAAAACTTTTAAATAATCTCATACATAAAAACATCATGTCCAGCATACAATACCAAAGATGTGATCCATGAAAGAAATAATAGAAAAACGAACTTCATTAAATTAAAAAAAAAATTCTCCTCTGCAGAAGACTATATCAACAGTATCAGAATTCAGGCAACAGACTGGGCAAAAATATGTGTTAAAGACCCATCCAGGGGCACCTGGGTGGTTCAGTGGGTTAAGCCGCTGCCTTCGGCTCAGGTCATGATCTCAGAGTCCTGGGATCGAGTCCCGCATCAGGCTCTCTGCTCAGCAGAGAGCCTGCTTCCCTCTCTCTCTCTCTGCCTGCCTCTCCATCTACTTGTGATTTCTCTCTGTCAAATAAATAAATAAAATCTTAAAAAAAAAAAAGACCCATCCAATAAAGCATTTTTATCTAAAATATACAAAGAATTTTTTCATGTGTCTGTTGGCCATCTGGATGTCTTCTTTGCAGAAATGTCTGTTCATGTCCTCTGCCCATTTCTTGATTGGATTATTTGTTCTTTAGGTGTTGAGTTTACTAAGTTCTTTATAGATTTTGGACACTAGTCCTAGGGGAACCCTCCTACACTGTTGGTGGGAATGCAAGATGGTGCAGCCACTCTGGAAAACAGCATGGAGGTTCCTCAAAATGTTGAAAATAGAACTGCCCTATGACCCAGCAATTGCACTACTGGATATTTACCCTAAAGATACAAACATAGTGATCCGAACGGGCACGTGCACCCGAATGTTTATAGCAGCAATGTCCACAATAGCCAAACTATGGAAAGAACCTAGATGTCCATCAACAGATGAATGGATAAAGAAGAAGTGGTATATATACACAATGGAATACTATGCAGCCATCAAAAGAAATGAAGTCTTGCCATATGCAACAACGTGGATGGAACTAGAGCGTATCATGCTTAGTGAAATAAGTCAAGCAGAGAAAGACAACTATCATATGATCTCCCTGATATGAGGAAGAGGTGATGCAACATGGGGGCTTAAGTGGGTAGGAGAAGAATAAATGAAACAAGATGGGGTTGGGAGGGAGACAAACCATAAGTGACTCTTAATCTCACAAAACAAACTGAGGGTTCCTGGGGGAGGGGGTTGGGAGAAGGTGGGTGGGGTTATGGACTTTGGGGAGGGTATGTGCTTTGGTGAGTGTTGTGAAGTGTGTAAACCTGGCGATTCACAGACCTGTACCCCTGGGGATAAAAATATATGTTTATAAAAAATAAAAAAATTAAAAAAATTAATAAAATATACAAAGAATTAGTTTTAACTTAATAAATTTTAATTCCAGTATAGTTAACATACAGTGTTATATTACTTTTATGTATGCAAGATAGTGATTCAAAAATTCTATGTATTACTCAGTGCTCACCATGATAAAGGTATTCTTAATCCCCTTCAGTATTTCATCCATTCCTAACCCACATCCCCTCTGGTAACAATCAGTTTGTTCTCTATAGTTAAGAGTCTTTTTTTGTGTTTGTTTGTTTCTCTCTTTTTTTCTTCCTTTGTTTCTTTGTTTTGCTTCTTAAATTCTATACCTGGAAAAAATATATATGTATATATACATAGATATATGAGATATATATATCTATGTATATATACATATATATTTTTTCCAGATATACCATGTATTCCGCATCTTCTCTATCCATTCATCTATAGATGGGCACTTGGTGGACACTTCAGTTCCTTCCATAATTTGGCTATTGTAAATGATGCTGCAACAAACATATGGGTGCATATACTTTTTCAAATTAATATTTTCCTATTCTTTTGGTAAATATCCAGTAGTGGAATTACTGGATCGTATGGTAGTTCTATTTTTAACTTTTTGAAGAACCTCCATACCACACAAAGAGTTAAAACTCAACAAAAAGAAAACAACTTGATGAAAAAGTAGGCAAAAAAGAAAAATAAAATGGCCACAGACCTTAATAGAGGCCCAACAAAGAAGATATGCTGATGACAAATATGCATACTTTATACACCTTTAAGAAAATACTAATTAAAACAACAATGAGATACCACTACATATTTATTAGAATGACCAAAATCCAGAACACTGATGACACCAAATTCTGATGAGGATGTAGATTAATGAAAACTCTCTGACATTGCTGGCGGGGTTATACCAAAATGGTATAACCACTTTGGTAATAGTTTGGAAGTTTCTTACATAATTAAACATACTCTTATCATATCATCTAGTAAACATATTTGGGAATTTACCAAAGCCTTTAAGAGTTTATTTCTATACAAAAACTTGTAAATGAATGTTTACATCAGCTTTATTCATAACTGTCAAAACTTGAAAGCCATCAAAATGTTTCTCAGGAGGTAAAAAGATAAAGAAACTGTGGTATATCAAAACAAAGAAATATTATTTACCACTGAAAAGAGATGAAATATTGAGAAAACATGAAAGCCTTTTAAGTACAGAGTACTAAGTGAAAAGCACTCTGAGAAGACTACCTGTTGTATGATTTCAGATATATGATATTTGGAAAGGACAAAACTACAGTGACAATCAAAAAGATCGGTGGTTGTCAGAAGTAGGAGGATGAGTGAGGGAATGATGAACAGACAGCACAGAAGATTGTTTAGGTCAGTGAAAATATGTATGATAGTTATGGATATAAGTTATTATTCACTTGTCCAAACTCATAGAATGCACAATACTAAGAGTGAACCTCAAGGTAACCTAAGGACTGTGGTGATAATGATGTGTCATTGTATGTTCACACTTAGTTAAAAAAAAAAAAAAAAGTGCCATTTTGGTGAGTGATGCTGATAATGGGAGAAGGTATACATGTGTGAGAATGTGAGAACAAGGAATATATGCAAAATCACTGTGCCTCCCTCTCAAATTTGTTGTAAACCTAAAACTGCTTTAAAAAAAAAAAAGTTAAAAAAATCCAAAAAAAAAAAAAAATCGGGGTGCATAGGTGATACAGTTTGTTAAGCAACTGACTGGTTTGGGCCCAGTTAGTGATCTCAGCATCATAAGATCAAGCCCAGCATTTGCCTCCATGCTCAGTCCAGAGTCTGTTTAAGACTCTCTCCCTCTCCTTCTGTGCTCGCCCACCTCCATGCTCTCTCTATCTCCCTCTAAAATAAATAAAATAAAATCTTTTTTTAAAAAATCCAATAGAATAACATTGTATTGTAGACTAGTTTTTGAAATACACTAATTTCTAACAATCTTTACATTTTAGGTTCATAGTTTTAAGTCCTACTAGAAATTTTGGCCCAATTAACAAGACATTTTTTGAGGGCTCTTCACAAAATTGTAATGAAATGTATTAGATAATTTCACCTATCTGTAAACACGATTTCAAAAATAATCAAAACTGGGATGCCTGGGTGGCTCAGTTGGTTAAGCAGCTGCTTTCGGCTCAGGTCATGATCCCAGCGTCCTGGATTGGAGTCCCACATCGGGCTCTTTGCTCGGCAGGGAGCCTGCTTCTCCCTCTGCCTCTGCCTGTCATTCTGTCTGCCTGTGCTCTCTCTCTCCCTCTCTCTCTCTCTAATAAATAAATAAAATCTTAAAAAAAATACTATAACTATAAATGATAAAATCAATCTAATTTAAAATTAAGTATTCATATTAATTATTTTACATGACTAAAATAAAAGATAAAATTATAATGAAGTAGTCATGTGCTTTCATCTGTTTTTGATGGAAAGGCATTCATTGAAAAGATATTTTTAGAAAGGGAGGCTATAGTGGTAGACACTAGAATAAAATGTAAATTTAGAATAAATAATTTTAGTGAGACATTTTTGTATATAATAATAAGGAAGGGGTAATGAGGAAAAGAGAAATAGGGAGATCATGTCAAGACAAATTACATACAAAGGAAATATAGAAAATGAGAAAATATGCTATTCTTGGAAATAGGCCTTATTATAAATGTGGTGATTATGATAGAGAACAGAGCAGTGACAAATGATCACAGAGAACATATCACCTATCTTGAAATCTTGCCATATCTGAGAAAAAAGATTTAACCTCAGGTCCTTAAAAAGAATTTTGATGGCAGATTTCCCAACAGATAGAAGTGAGCAGAAAATAGTTACAAAAATCAACTGGGAATCATGCGGATGTAAAAGGTGGTAAATGCCCAAACAGCATCAGGTGGAATAAATAAATGACAATTCTCCAAAATATATAATTTTAAATAGATCTCTTTTTTAGTGGTAACTTTCTCTGGTAATTTTAATGACGTACATATCTATCATTGCTATATAAATATAAATATATATATATATATATATCTTTATAACAAAAATACTAAACATATTTTTTTAAATTTTTTATTTTTTATAAACATATATTTTTATCCCCAGGGGTACAGGTCTGTGAATCACCAGGTTTACACACTTCACAGCACTCACCCAAGCACATATCCTCCCCAATGTCCATAATCCCACCCTCTTCTCCCAAACCCCCTCCCCCCAGAAACCCTCAGTTTGTTTTGTGAGATTAAGAGTCACTTATGGTTTGTCTCCCTCCCAATCCAATCTTGTTTCATTTATTCTTCTCCTACAAACTTTAAAATAGGGATGCCTAGACGGTTTAGTCGGTCAAGCATCTGCGTTCAGCTGAGGTCATGATCCCAGGGTCCTGGGATCAAGTCCCATGTTGGGCTCCTTGCTCAGTGGGGAGCCACTGAGCAAGGTGGCTTCTACCCCCGCCTCCTGCTCCCTCTGGTTTTGATATCCCTCTCTCTCTCTCTCTCCTTGACAAATAAATAAAGTCTTAAAAAAAAAAAAAACCCTTAAAACAAGATTTAGGGCAATTCCTGAAATTTGTGAGACTCCACACATTTAGTTATATGTGTTAAATGTCATTGCTTTCATCTTTTTCATATTTATAACTATTTTTACATTTTTCTGTAATTATGTTAGTGCAATATAAATATTCCAAACAGACATTTTAAATGTTTATAATACATTAAGTATACAAAATGTGGGCAGTCTATTCAATAAATTCAAGATAATTATTTACTTAATGTATTTAAATTCCTCTTCAGTAACATTCTCCTAAATCATTAAACTTTGTTTTCAAGTTGATGTTAAATTCCTTTTGACCTATATTTTGAGTAGGTTGTTCGAACACCCATGCATTCTAGAAAGTTCTTCATTGTGAAAGACCTTCCTGAGGATTATGTCTTTCAGGCCCTTCTTACCAACTTTCCAGTAGTGCCCTACAATGATTGTAATAACCAAAAGGTCATCCACACTTTTCTACATTTCCTCATAGTATGTACTAGTGTTCTGATAAAAACAAACAAACAAAAAAACACACCCACACAAACACACACACACACACACACAACACACACAACACACACACACTGTTTAAGTAATAAATACATTAGACCCAACCTTGTTACTAATATTTGTTCAACGAAGGTTACACAAGCCAGTATTTAAGTAAGTTCTCTCTACTCAGTGCATTATCTGTAATTTTGTAAATCCTTTATTCCATCCCAATGATAACAATAATTTTGCTTAAGTGTTGACATGTAGATATTATTTGACTCATTAATTAATTACATATTTTTAATTTAGGAAAAATATTTATCTGAAAGATAATAAATCAGAGAGTGGAATTTAAAATATTTAAAAAAATAAATAGATCTCTTTTTTAGTGGTAACTTTCTCTGGTTTGGTATCAGGGTAAAGTAGTCCTCAAAGAATGAAGCTTTTCTTCCTTTTCTATTTTTTGGAATTGTTTGAGAAGAGTAGGTATTAACTCTTATTTAAATATTTGGTAGAATTTGCCCATGAAGCCATCTGGTCATCAGCTTTGGTTCAGTAGGAGTTTTTTATTATCAACTCAATTTCTGTGAAGGATATTGGTCATTCAAGTTCTCCATTTCTTCCTGTTTCAGGTTTGGGAGTTTATATATTCTGGGAGTTTATCCATTTTTTCTGGGTTGTTCACTTTGTTGGCCTGTAGTTTTTGATAATATTCTCTTAAAATTGTTTGTATTTCTATGGTGTTGGTTGTGGTCTCTCCTATCTCGTTTGTGATTTTACTTATTAGGTCTTTTCTCTTTTCTTATCAATCTTAGTAAAAGTCTGTCGAGAAGTTTATCAATTTTATTGATTTTTTTTTCAAAGAGACATTTTCTGGTTTTATTGATCTGATCTATTGTGGATTTTTTTTGTTGTTGCTGTTTCTTTATTATTTATTTTTGTTCTCATACTTATTCCCTTCCTTCTGCTTGCTTTAGGCTTCATTTATTGTTCTTTTTCTAGCTCTTTTAGGTATAAAGTTAAGTTTGTTTGTTTGTTTGTTTTGCTTTTTAAGATTTTATTTATTTATTTGACAGAGATCACACGTAGGCAAAGAGGCAGGCAGAGAGAGAGAGGGAAGCAGGCTCCCTGCTGAGCAGAGAGCCCAACTCGGGGCTCAATCCCAGGACCCTGGGATCATGACCTGAGCTGAAGGCAGAGGTTTAATCCACTGAGCCACCCAGGCGCCCTAACGTTAAGTTGTTTGTTTGAGATTTTTCTTGCTTTTTGAGGTAGGCCTGCATTGCTTCCCTCTTAGGATCTCTTTTGCTATATCCCACAAGTTTTGGACCACAGTATTTTCATTTTCATTTGTTTCCATGTATTTTTTTAAGTTTCTTCTTTGATTTCCTGGTTGATCCATTCATTGTTTAGTAGCATGTTGTTTAACCCCCAGATATTTATGATCCTTCCAGATTTTTTCTTGTGGATGACTTCTTATTACATAGTGTTGTGAACAGAAAAAGTGCATACTGTGAGTTCAATCCTTTTATACTTGTTGAGGCCTGTTCTTTGACACAATATGTGATCTTTTCTACAGAATATGTATTCTGCTGTCTTATGATGGAATGTTCTGAATATGTCTATGAAGTCCATCTGGTCCAGTGTGTCATTAAAAGCCATTGATAACTTATTCATTTTCTGTTTAGATGATACCTCTTTAGATGTAAATGGGGTGTTAAAGTCCCCTACTGTAATGGTATGATTATCAGTCACCTCCTTCAGTTTTGTTATTAATTATATATATGTATTATGTATGTGTATATATATATATGTATTATGTATGAATGTATGTATACATATATGTATGTATACATATTTGTATGTATACACAATACATACATATGTATGTATGTATATATATCAAAACATAAAATATCATAATATATTAATAATATATTATATTTTATAATTTATTTCATTTATATATTTATGTATAATTCTATAAATAAAATATTTATAGAATTCTATAAATTCTATAAATTCTATAAATAAAATATTTATAGAATTATATGTAATTATATACAATTATATTTTATAGTTTATAATATAATATAAAATATTAGTAATATATTATATTATTAATTAATACAATTATATATATATATATATATGCTCCCCTGTTGAGTGCATAACTATTTGCATTTGTTATATCTTCTTGTTTGATTGTCTCCTTTATGATTATATAGTGACCTTGTCTGTCTCTTGTTACAGTCTTTGTGTTTAAGTCTAGATCGTCTAAATTAAAAAAAAAAAAATACATTTGCATGATAGATGTTTCTCCTTCCCCTCACTTTCAATATGCAGGTGTCTTTAGGTCTAAAATGAGTCTCTTGTAGGCAGAATATAGGTGGGACTTATTTTTTGTTATCCATTCTCCCATCCTATGTTTTATGATTAGAGTATTTAGTCCATTACATTTAAAATAATTATTGGTAGATATGTATTCATTGTCATTTTATCACCAGTTTCCTTGGTCTTTTTCTGGAGATTTTCTCTGATCCTTTCTTGTCTTTGTCATTTATGGTCTCTGTTTCCCACCCAAAGAGTCCACTTTAGTATTTCTTTCAGGGCTGGTTCAGGGTCAGAAACTCCTTTAGCTTTTATATGTCTGGAAAACTCTTGATCTCTCCTTCTATTCTGAATGCTAACCTTACTGGATAGAGTATTCTTGGCTGAGGATTTTTCCCTGCTCAGCACTGTGTATATATCATTCTTCTCCATTCTGGTTTGCCAACTTTCTGCAGAGAAATCTCCAGGTAACCTTATGAATTTTCCTCTGTAAGTTAGAGACTCCTTTTGCTCTGCCGTTTTTAAGATTCTTTCTTTCTCAGTATATTTTGCAAATTTAGTTATGATTCTTCACATATTTCAATTGATTTTTATAGACATTTTAAACATAACATAACCAAAATTGATTCTTGACCCCAGCCCCATTCAAATACCTAATCTAGAACTTCCTACCTCAGTAAATGGAACCATATATACTCAGTTAAGCCAGAAACTTGGAAGTCAGCCAAGTTCTAACTTCTTACCATGAGTGCTCATAGAAGAAAATCTTGTAGGCGTTTTTTTTTTCCTTTCCCAAAAGTAAATATGTTTAATTTTTATTCTTTCTTACGTCACTATTATTATCTTATAACTAACAAAAAACTTATCATCTTAAATTTTCCTATAAAAATAAATTATATTTTTATAGGAGTTATTTTCCTTCCTTCATGTTTTTCTGTAAGACATTGATAGCTGGTCAACTTTATAGAAGGAATAATATCTAACAAACAATTCTTGCTTTTAATGAAAATCTGTATGTGTAGCACAACATAAAAGATTGAAGTGTTGTAATATTTTGAATGCAGTATACATTAAAGATTACTAAGTGGAATATATAGTCAAGATATAAGTTTTATGTCATTATCTAGATCTATATTCCTACAGCTTAAGCATTTTTTACCATGGTTCATGTATTAGTACAAGTGAATTACCTAAATAATAATAATTTATAATTAATAATAATCTAATAGTGATATATAATAATAATAACTTAAAATGGTTTCCCCTTGGAAATGAGTTACATACATTTTTATGGAAAGTAAGTCTTTAGCTTTCCTTTGAATATATGTTTAGAGATCCCTTTTTCTTTTTTTTATATGGACAAAACTTAAGATACAAACATTTTTGGCCAGTGAGACTTTTATATGGACAAAACTTAAGATATAAACAGTTTTGGCCAGTGAGACTTACTTGTATGTTTCAATTCAATAACACACAAAAGTGAACTCTTAAGTTTTTGTTTGTTTTTTTATGTCAGACACTGACAGAAAGGACGAAACTTCTTGTAAAGTTTTATTCTCTCATACACATATGTATTTTAATAGTATTTACAATTTTTTTACAACTTGCTAATCTTTAAATTAAATAAGTGAAAACTTCAGTTTGGATAAAGTAGGGTTTTGAAGTAGGGTTTTCAATTCCTATCCAAGAATATATTAAAATAAAAAAAATCCATTATATAAGAGATTAATATTTAACTCCTTCTATGTTTAACAAGAATTTTACAACTCTTTTTAAGGTTTCACCTTATTAACATAATTTAATTAACACGTTTTGCTCACAAAATTATTTTTCCTAAGTAGACATGTTAGATTAATACAATTTTTAGTTTGAATTTAAGTAATAAATTAAAGTTTTTGATTCATTCAGTAAGGCTGAATTCAGGAGCTTGTCATATTTGGAAAAGGAGTCTCAAATAACTGGTAATCACATGAATAATGATAATGATATGTCCTGACTATATATTCCACTTAGTAAATCCATTTAAGGAATAGGCTTTCATAAAGATGAACTGAGAACCATGAGCACAAATCAAATTAAATCTGATTGTATCAACTTTTTCTTCAGTTTCTTCATGGCAAACTATTGTACATAGAGGTCAAGACAAAGAAGAGGAGGGCAATCGTAGTCATTTTTCTGAACAATTTGTAAGTCATAGGGGAAAAGTCTGTTAATTCTGCCATACTTTAAGGAAGTGACCCAGCTTCTGGTTCCAGTTGGATTCTTAGAAATTCAACAAGATTAGCAATAGGAAGACAAAAAAAAAGCCCTGAGGATTCCAAATTCAATCAGATTAAAAAGTGACAGAAATGCTACTGTTAGTGGCTTAGGCACAAAGACTAATGTTCCAGTCTTCACTCAGTGACTTATTAGCTGGGTAGACTTCTCAAATTCTGTCCATTGGCTTCCTCACCTGTAAAATTGAGGTGATAGTAATAGAAAAATCATTGCTCTTGCATTATTACATACAAATCTGGTTCATGATAAACATCCTGAAAAGAAATACAAGAGAATCGATATTACTAATAGTTAATAACTAAATTGAAATATATTTAACAAATTAAGCTAAAATGTACATTTGTATAATTTACTGTATATTCAACTGAAGTCAGAATTTTTTTTTAATTCAACATTAATTCATATAGCATAGCTAAGAGTAAAGGTTATACTAGTATATTTTGTGACATGCCAAAATTAAATTATTTTATTTATTTTTGACTGTTATAGTTATACAATTCAAAGACTACTAAATATATGTATATATATATTTATGTATATAAATATATATATAAAGAGAATATACTTTAATAGACTATTCATTTTGGGCATATGTATATGTACATAATAAATACATACACACATATACACATGCTCTTTGTATTAATGGTTAAATAATATCCCACTGGATGGATGTGTCAAATTTAATAAGCCAGTGCCCTACATATCTATATATTTGGACATCTAAAATGTTTCCAGTTTTTAATTAGCTAATAAAATCAATGCATATATGTATACATCCAAAAATGAAAGTTTTTTATTGCTAAAATCACCTACAGTCCAATGTATTTTTATTTTTTTAATCTTTGCTAATCTCATAGGTAAAAAATAAATGTTATATAACTCTAGTTTAGCTTGAATTTATCTTATAATGAATGGTTTAATATCACTTCATATGCTTGAATTTTTCTTTTTTTCTTTTTTTTTAAAGATTTTATTTATTTGTCAGAGAGAGAGAGTACAAGCAGGGAGAGCAGCAAGCATAGCAGGCAGAGGGAGAAACAGGCTCCCCACTGAGCAAAGAGCTAGATGCTGGAGTCAATCCAAAGAGCCTGGAATCATAACCTGAGCTGATAACACCCGCTTAACCAACTGAGTCACCTAAGCATCCCTATGCTTGAATTTTTTCACTCATTGTTTCAGTCACTCGTTGCCCATATAATTGGCAAATTTAGTCCTTCTTTCAAAAACTACTTATTGAACAGCTACTATGTGTCAGATCCTCTTGTAGGTGCTAAGAATATATCAATAAGCAATATAGGTAAAAACTCTGGCACTTACAAAACACATTTTTCTATTACATTGTTGGCATTTTTTTTTATTTGTAAAGCTGTTTCTGATGTTACCTTTTCTCATTCTGTCATATATATCATGTGCACTTATCCTCACCAAAGTGTGGATATAATGGGGTAAAAGATGCTATTTGCTATTTGGTAATGAAACTAAAAAAGAAGGAGCACAAGACTGCAAAGACTTGAAAATGTATAATGTTATCATACAAAAGTATGATATGATATGTTAGAGATGAATATTACAGATGCAAGTTTTCTATAAATTGAACAAGCCCCAAAAGTAATAATACCCAATAAATAACAATAGTAATTTTGTAAGTATACAAACAGATTCTAAAATTTCTATTAAATATATAAAAGATAAAAGAAACCAAGAAAAATCTGAAGAAAAAAATAATAGTAGATAATCAGCCCTATAAAACATCTTCATGTAATCCTACAGTGTATGTTGAAATACTAACCCTCCATTAGGAGGTGAGCCTTTGGGAGTTAGACCATGAGGACAGAGTTCTCATGAATGGGATTAACGCCCTTATAAAAGCTACAGAGATATCCCTAGCCCCTTCCACCATGAAGGACACAGCAAGATGATGCTGGTTATAGTGAAGAAAGAGGGCCTTCACTGTTATGTGACCATACTGGTACTTTCATCTTGGACTTTCTAGCCTCCAGAAAATAAGAAACACATTTCTCTTGTTTCTAATCTACCCAGTTTGTGGTATTTTGCTATAGCAGCCCAAACAGACTAAAGACAATAGTTTAGCCCCTGTTGAAATAACACACTGGGGGATGGCTGTGAACTATTACAAACTCAATCAAATAGTAATCTAGTATCTAATTCCATATGATGGATCAGACATGATATCTTTGGAAGAGAAGATCAGTATGACCCAGATGTATGGTATGTGGACACTGATTTGGCAAATTCTTTCTTTCTTTTTTTTTCCCCAATCAAAAAATGTGGATGAGAAACTATTGGCATTTACATTCCATGAAAAGGAATATACATTTACAGTTTTGTTTCAAGGTTATGTTAACTCTTTTGCCCTCTGTCATAACATAGTCTGTAGAGATCGAACTCTGAATATCCTTCAAATATGACACGGATCCTCTTTATTAATGATAGTATACCAGGCTGGATGAACAGGAAGTGGTTACATGGGAGGCCTCTGTAAGACATCTGAATTCCATAGAGTGGGAAATCAACTCTAGAACAATTAAAGGGCAGTCCACATCTGAAAACCTGATCACTAGGAATCTAGTGATCAGTTATAAAAGGGGTCATCCTTTCCAAAGTTAAAGAAAAATGTTTCCATCTTTCAGTTCTTAACCAAAGAGATAAACACACTGCCTGGAGGACCAGTTTGAATTCTGAAAGCAGCATATTCCACAAGAACGAATTCTCTGCTAAGAAAACAGATGATGTAAAAGGTAGCTAGCTTTGAGAGGAGCCCCAGTGAGGAAAGGACCCTATCACATGTGTAGGCTATGGTGAAAGTAGCCCTAATGTTTGGGCCATATGATTCAGCAGACCCTAAGCTGTGGGAGATGCCATGTGAAGTTTATACTATGTTCCAGTGGGAAAATCATGAGAATTGATCACTAATAACTCACAACTCTCTTTCATCATTTGCATCTTTAAATCCACAACTCTGATGATAATCTATTAAGTGTGGCATAAAATATACATGCTTCATAAATGCTTAAAAAAACCAAATGGGTACATCAATGAATGGGTAACACTGGTTGGATGATTTTGTAATGTATCGACTAAGCTAAACTGCATTATCTGATTTCTCTTTCTAGTAAGGTTCCAATTCAGGTGGACCACAAGAGATTCTTATGGCAAGCAGAAGGAATGAAGCAGACTTTTTCCAGTGGGCACATACTGCTCCTAATTACCTGACATTCCTTGCTCCACAAGGCAGCATCTGAAGCTGCAGTTGCTCTGCTTGCCCTAGATTCTGAGTTTTTCTGATTCCTGAGACAGAGGTGGGTGTTTGTCAATTGAAAAAGGGCATGTTCTTCTGAAGAATATTTTTCACCACGTTTGAGGCACCAAAAACAGACACAAATTTCAATCTTTCTTAGGATCCCAGATTGTACTTGTAGAGTTCCAACACACCACTAATCCCCTCTTTCACACACACACACACACACACACACACACACACACACACACACACATCATGTATATCCATTTGGTTCTATTTCTCTGGTTGAACACCAAATGATATAATTAACAACACTGTAAATGTTTCAAATATATAGAACTTCTTGTACAAGGTTAGCAGGAAATTTAATTAGTACATTTTTAACAATATAAAACAGATTATATTACTCTTTTCCATTTATAGTAACTTACAAGACCCTATATGATCTGAACCCGTCTAGCTCTCTCATTTCATGTTCCCCCATTCTTCCTCACTGTAGGTAACCCCCCCACTGCCATTTTAATGACCTCCTCAAATAGAACACATACCCCTGGCTCATAGTCTTTGCATCTGATGGTTTCTTATCTCCAGAGCACAGTTCTTCCAGGTACCTATCCTCAAGGTTCTGTCTCTCCTCACTACGTAGCAGCTCCCTTGTCATCTCTCTGGGAGGACCTCCCTAACCACTTGTATAAAATAGCAATTCCACCTTCATTTATTTTTCTCCATAGCACTTATCTCTATTTTACAAATGATATGTATATTTATTTACTTATTATTTTTTATCTAACTACAGTGAAAACTCCAGGGAAATGTGCATATTGTCTATTGTTTTGTTATATCCTCAGTAACTACATCAGTGTCTAGTATATAGTAAGTGTTTCATGATTATTTTATTGAATGAATGAATAACAATATGAATCAAATTATAAATAAGGATATTTTCTTTGAGGCTACAATCTTTCCACTATGACTTTGATCTAAAATGCCAAAGTATCAAAATTTACTTACAAGGATGTAATTGTAGCACAATTGTAATAGTAAAAATGAAAGGAAAATACTAAATACTCATCAATAAAGTATTGTGCACCTGATTTACCTATGGTGAAATGTAAGTGACATAGGACCATTTCCTTGCTATTTCATTTAATGAAGAAAGCAATTTATATCAAAGTGTGTAAGAGTAATTCAGAACGTGAAGTGAAATTTTTTCTTTAGTTTGTACAATTCTGTACTGGTTATCTGGTATTCATTATGCTCTTATTTGCTTTTACTGCTGAATTCTTCATATAGTCTTATAAAACATACATAGACACACAAGCATTTTGTCCCGGCTAAGTATTTAACAGATATTTGTTGATTGCATTATTGAAAGATGAGTCCCATATATTATGTATGATAGGAAATTTTTTCTTATATTAAGACATTGTTTTTACTTTCATTTTCATTAACACACACACACACACACACACACACACACAAAACAGGCACAGTGATTATTCTATTGTCTAGATAAAAATCACTAGCTGTGGAGAAGTCCCAGGAGATAAAATGCAGTGACTACAAATACAGCAAAGCTCCCAGGGGAACTTTTGACTCAATTTTCCAAGAGTGGCAGAGAAAAAAGAACCGAGGTCTGTCAAGTTCCAGAAAAGAACCGGCCTAGCCAGTCCCTGGAGAAATGTTGGGAGATTGGGCATTACTTTTGTAGTTTTTGAAGCCCACCTCCCCCAATGTACTACCGCTGGCACTGCCCATTTAACTGCTCTGTGACCTGCTTTGAAGGAAGAAATTCAGGAAAGGTGAACACCAGTTTGAAGTCTCCAAACGCAGCATTCGTGTGGACCCGATCAAAAAGGAAAGAAATCATTTCAGCTTTGAGGGACTGCTGCTGAGCTACTGAGACTAGAGGAGTCTGAAAGGACAGTGGATTTAAATAGCAGAAGGTACAGTTTCATTCTGCCATCTTTGCAGGAAAATTCATTTCAAGGCTGTGCAAAATATTTCACACCTTTATCTCCTTAGAGTGTTTTACAGATTTTACTCTTTGAGGGCCCTAGATGCTTGTACCAGGCTTATGTTTTCCTTCTGAATCTACACTGTAACCACTTTGGTAGAATACCATGATGAAATTATTTGCTGTCACATCATCGTAGAAATTACTTTACTATATTTGTAACTATGTCATATTATATTTATTTACCATATTCTAAATTGAATTAAAACTACATAAAAGCTTTAATAAATCAAATACCAAGTAATATATTACTTTTTTAACTTAATTAATAAGAAATATTAATGACCTAATATTTTTAGCAGATTTAGTAATTCTTCTGGGTAAATACAGAACATAATGACTATATCTTCTAAAATTTACTATGCTTGGTGTGAATAGCTATAATTGCAAATATATGAAATTAAAATGCCAGACATTATTTACCTGCTGCAATATATCTTAAAAATCTAAGTATTTGAAAGAATTCTAGGGATACGTGGGTGGCTCAGTTTGTTAAGCATCTGCCTTCAGCTCAGGTCATGATCCTGGAGTCCTGGGATGAAGTCCCACATTGAGCTCCCCTGCAGCGAAGAGTCAGCTCCTCTCTCTGACACTACCCCTGCTTGTGCTTGCTCTGTTTCTCTCTCTCTGACAAATAAATAAATAAAATCTTTTAAAAAAAATGAGGAAGTGGTGATGCAACATGGGGGCTTAAGAGGGTAGGAGAAGAATAAATGAAACAAGATGGGATTGGGAGGGAGACAAACCATAAGTGACTCAATCTCACAAAACAAACTGAGGGTTGCTGGGGGGAGGGGGATTGAGAGAAGGGGGGTGGGGTTATGGACATTGGGGAGGGTATGTGCTTTGGTGAGTGCTGTGAAGTGTGTAAACCTGGCGATTCACAGACCTGTACCCCTGGGGATAAAAATATATGTTTATAAAAAATTAAAAATTAAAAAAAATTATATAATGTGTATTGCTGATCCAGTATTTTAAGAGAATATGAACTTACCATCATTATTAACTAAAGTTAGAAAAATTATATTCTATTATTTTACCATAATTTTAAGGTGACTTCATATTAAAATTAAGTTACATGTAATAGAAATAGTTTTAAATATTTATTAATATATATTTATATTTTATTTTATTAAATTACTAAAGTCTCTACCCAATAAATGTTTTGGCTAGAAGAAATGTTAATGCTGAAATTGTTTCATTTGTCAGTATGATTTCTTTTTTGAGTTACTTTTTGTACCATTCTATGCCATTCTCACTTCATCTCCTTATCATTTTTTTCTGTTAGTAATAAAACATATGGGCTTGAATAAATTATGGAAAATGTGAATAATCAAAACTATAGCATTTTTTTTAATGATGCCAATTTTCCCACATCTTGAACATTTATGGCCATTTGAATTCCAAATCACATACTCACATTCAATTGATATTAAAGTAAAATGAAATTGGGGTTGACTGGGGTGGCTCAGTTGTTTAAGCATCTTCCTTCACCTCAGGTCATGATCTCAGAATCCTGAGATCAAGCCCCACATCAGGCTCCCCGCTCTATGGGGAGTCTACTTCTCCTTCCTCTTACTGCTGCCCCTGCATATACTCTCTCTCTCAAATAAATAATATCTTAAAGGTAAATAAATAAATAAAGTAAAATGTAATTTTAAGTAAGGTTCTGAGCAGCTTACAGTCATGCAATTTCAATCAAGACATTTTATAAGTCTAATAATATTTAAAAATTAATATAAATCCATTAATAGTGAAATAGGAATAGTATCTGTATACAAAAGCTATCATATTTTCTATGATATACTTACTCTAAAATTGAAGAAACTAGAGACTTACTTTGGTCTACAATCATCAATGACAACCTAAATCATTGTATTTCTTCATTTGTTTACTTTTTGAAAAACAATTGACTTAACCCAAATTTTAAAATATTAAAATCCAGCAGTAAATTTAATTATAATATAAATTTCATACACTTTCCATTCCCTCAAAAATTTATTGATAGTCCTGAAATGTACCATTTATAAGCAAAAGTTAAGTGAGCTTAAATGTATCTCTGAGAATAAAACAAAACAAAACAAAAAATGATTTACTAGTGGTGGAATGTGTTTACCGTTTTAAAATTTCATTGCCTTTCGGCGATACATTTGAGTTGAAGTCACATTGCCTCCGTAAAAAAAAAATATATATATATATATATATAGAGAGAGAGAGAGAGAGAAAGAGAGAGAGATATCTATATATATTTTATCTATATATCTTTAAAAATATAATATCTAAATATTTTTATCTACATATAGATCTATCTATGTATCTATCTATATCTTAAAGATGGCACCTCTCTGCTCTGATGGCTTCCTAATGTTTCTCGTTTTATCACCTGGCCCTTTATCATTAGCACCAGTCTCTCAAACCAGGGTATGAGTTCCATGAGGCTTGGAAACATCTCACATTCATCTTTATAACAATCCTCTCTTACAGTAAGACCATATGGATTGCATGCACTCAATAAAATAATTTAAATCAGTGCTAATCAAAATGAATTAAGGGTGCTGGGGGAAGTTACTGGGAAACAGACTACTTCCAAAGGGAAAAAGGATAATAATAAAATATGTGTAGTTAAAAGAAAAAGGACTAGTTCATGTTTCCTGTCAAGATGGTAAAGTAGCATTGCTCCTACTTTCTCTTCCAAATTCTACTCTTGGCCAGAAAAAAATAACAAACTTTGAGAAATTGTTAGAGAGATTGAGAATAGACATTAAGTCTTGCAGAAATAGCCTGAGTTAGGGGGTGACAATAGCAATGCACTGGAGGAACTTTATTATTCTGTTCATGGTTTCCTAATTATTGTGAGAATCATTGCCTGACCCTTTGAGAGAGAAGTCGAGGGGAGGCAGACCACATATTTCAGCGGGATTTAGGAAACTGTAAGAACTCTAACACAAGAAGAAATTGATTAAATATTTTGGACTTGGCAACTTGGCAATGACTAGTGAAAACGAGTGTCGCTCTGCCTTGCCAATTTCCTAAGGTAGGCAGATTACAAACTGGAAAGAATGTCACTTTTTAGTGCTGACTTTTAATTTAAGAATTTATAGGTGATACATCCTTCTGGCCATGACAAAGTAACAGAGATCAACCTTACCCCTCACCCTTCCTCCTTAAACAACAGCAACAACAACAAAAAATATATGAATATATAGAAAAGTGATTTTCAGACACCAGAACAGTAGTGATTTCTGAAAGAAAAGAAACAAACAAGTGAGCCCTCCAATTGCTATGGCTTATGTTCTGGAGAGAGTCTTAGGACTGTGGCACAGGGAGGTGAAACCAAACAGAGCCAAATTCTCTGTAGGTTACATAGACAAAGTTGAAAAAGGCACAGGTTAAAATTCAGGTGAGTGGGAAAGGAAGTTGTGGAGGACAGAATCCTGGAAAGAACAGAGCAGCAGAGAAAAAGGGCTCTGGAGAATTTTGGAGGGTTCCTTTCAAGTCTTTAGGTGAGTACTTATTTAATTTTATTAACAACTACCAAGGCCAGGGGAAGAACCAACAGAAAAGAGCTGAGGGGTCACCCAAAATTTCACCCAAGATCCGGAATACTTTGTAGTTCCAACAGCTGGAGTGGAAAGCCACCCTAAGAAAAATGAAAATATATGATCACATAAAGACTTGGATTTGAATGTCCATAGCAGCTTTATTTCTCATACTCCCAAATGGGAAATAACCCAATATTTACCAATAGGTGAACTAATAAAATTTGTGATGTATCCATACAATAAAATACTATAAGCAGCTATAAAAATGAACAAAATGTCGATATAGACTACCATGTGGATGAAACTTAAAGTCCCTATCCTGAGTGCAAGCACACAGACATACTATAACATTTCATTATATGAAGTTCTGGAAAATGCAAACTGATCTATGGTGATAGAAAACAATAATCAGTTTTCTAAAAGATAGATTTTGAAGGAGAAAAGAACTATAAGAGGCCATGAGAAACATAGCAAGATGGAATTATTCGCTAGCCTAATTTTGTTGCTGTATTTAGGTTGCACATATACATTAATATTCACTAATGTTAATATTTATTTTAAATATATGCAGTTCATTTTATATTGCTTATTGTTTTTATGAATTTGTTAATTATTCCTAAAATTATACCTTAAACAGTTGTAAAATTTAATAGATGCAATAGAGAAAGGCTGTATTTTACTTTACATCTACATATAAGTTTCTGATAGGAAAGGTTAAGATTATTTTGTTAATAAAGTAGTTGGTACCACAATGGTAATATGTATTTGTCAATTTCCATTCACAGATGTTCTACAATTTATCATTATTTGATGAGGTTCTAGAATCAATTAGGATAGCAAGTACCATGAACCACAAAAAAGAAAATATAGCATTTAAACAGCTAGTGATGAGATTTCACAAGCACACTTAATTCGCAAACATGAACTTTGGTGGGGAGGGAGGAAGAATACTGTTTTCAAATGTTTTTTTCTGTCACATTCTTGCCTTGAATATTTTTTATTAAAACAGTACAATTGCTGATTTGTTTTCCGTTTAGCAAATGTACTGGCCACTTCTTTGTTAATACTATTCTAACTTTCCAAAGAAAATGTTTTCTAACCTACATGATTTTCTGCTGACAGATACGCAATTCCAAGTCAAACAATTATTTTGCTTATTAATATTTTACATCTAATAAAATGTAACAACTCATAAGTCATAGGTAAATAAGAGTACAAAATATGATTTTACTTGCATTTTAATTCCCCCTCGCAGAATTTTTTAAAGGAAGTCGTTGTCCCTTGAGCTTATTATTATCGATATCATAAATTATAATGATACTACCTGATGGGACAAAACTTCTATAAAGGGTTTTCTAATCTACAAAGCTACATAAAAGGGTACATATGACTATTAAAGCTATTCATGTTTTAGTAAGAGTTGGCCAAAATAAGTAAAAAATAAAAGAAAATTAACAGAAATGTAGAAAATTTGTAACTGAATTGTTTCTTTTGATATTTACCAGGAGAAGCAATTTTTTTTTTAATTTTATTTAGTTTCTTGACAGAGAGAGAGAGAGAGAGCACAAGCTGGAGGAGTAACAAGGCAGAGGAAGAGGGAGAAACAGGCTTCCTCCTGAGTAAGGAGCCTGACATATGGGGCTTGATCTCAGGACCCTGGGATAATGACCTGAGTCGAAGGCAGAGGCTTAACCGGCTGAGCCACCCAGGCGCGCCAGAAACAAAATCTTTACTGTTCTATTTTCCTTTACAAAAAACTGAAAAGGTTTCCAAATCAGCAGTTAAAAATCAAATAATTAGGCTTTTCTATATAGTGGCATCAAAAAGGAAATAGACAAAGGATTGAAGTGTAACCAATTTGAGAGAAAAGAAGTTGTTTTCTTCACTGAGGTATGAATTTATTAAACACAAAATTCACATTTTTAGTTGCAACTACATTAACAATACTTGATTACATGTGCTCTATGTACCAACATGTTTTGTTTTGTTTCCCTAATTTGCATCTAACCCACATAACCTATTTAGACGGGTAAGGCACCTCTCAAATGAAACCAGAGCCGAACAAACTTGTCTGGGAATGTACACAAGTCCGTTCTTCTTCAGGGGCTTCTCATCGCAGAGATTTCGTCCTTTTTGGCTTCCCTGCAGAATTACAGAGCGATCCTGCATTCTACAGCTCCATCTTGTGTCATGCAGTTATTTAAAATCACTGCCTTTTTTCCCCCCAGGAGCTGGATAATTATATTTCTGCTCTTCGAGGACACTCAACGATGACAAGGTGGGCTAACTGTAAATACTTGGACAAATATTCAGAACAAGTGTTAATAACAGCCAGATGGGAGTTGCTAGTAAGGTGCGATGCACGTGCAGCTCTTTCAGTCAAGCTCACTGTACCAGTGGCTTCTCAGGGCAACATTGGCACAACCTTGACTGTCGCTCTTTTTCTCCCAGTCCACGTGTGACAAGCACCATCAGCCGTGCATCACACTGGCCAGCTGCTTCGGTAAGCAGCTGTAGATGACACTAATACTTTCCCTTCTTATTCATTCTTAAAAAAAAATAAATAAATAAAGGTCTTGACGATGGATTGTTATAATCAGCTTTGTCTATCTTTCAGTGTTTTTAATTTGTTCTACATGACAGGCTAGTTAGATTGAGAAATTAGCCTGGTTCTGAGATTTTTGGTTTTTGCTAGTGTCTTTACCAAGTTAAGATAACACTAAAAGGCATATACAATTTAGGAAACACATCCTGAAAATCCTTGACACAGGGCCACTTCAGAGAAAAGCTGAAAGCACAGATTTTTGTCAGTGGAGCATGAAGATGACTAAGAACATGACCTCAATCCAGCATCTTCAGCAATCCATCTGTGATAACAATAGAAAGTGCTACCAGCAAATTGCATGCTCTTTCCATAATATTTCAATTTCCTTTTAATTGTATATGATTGTATTTGTGTTCCTTAAAAAGTCATTCATGGATAATTATGTATCTGTAGAATGAGGTTTTTATAAGAATAATGTAACTATTATTGGCAGTTAAAATATGAACACTGCTACTATCAAAATTCAAATAAATTTTAGGACAATTTAAAGCATATTCTGGGGGTGCCTGGGTGGCTCAGTGGGTTGAGGCCTCTGCCTTCAGCTCAGGTCATGATCCCTGGGTCCTGGGATCGAGCCCCACATCTGGCTCTCTGCTCAGTGGGGGGCCTGCTTCCCCTTCTCTCTGTCTCTGCCTGCCTCTCTGCCTACTTGTGATATCTGTCAAATAAATAAATAAAATCTTTTAAAAAATATATAAAATATATAAATATATAATTATATACCTATAAAATATACATAAAAATAAATAAAAACATTTTTTATTCTGATTATTAATTGTGTCTCATATAAAGCAATCATTATATCATATAACTAATATCAACTGGCACGGAAAAAACAAGTCATTCCAATAAAATGTAATTGCATTTATCAAGTAGGGAGTGCTGTTGTTTAAATGTGCTTGTATGTCATATATGGGAAGACATTTAATGTTTTTTTTTATAATTTCTGAGAGGATAATGGATTAATCCAGATAAGAAATATTGCTTGTTCTGATTTTTTTTTTTTAATTTCAAAGTCTGAGCTGTATTAAAAGAATAACTCTTGGCATATAAATATTTCATGTGAACATCTATTCCCCTTTTCATTGAGTCATTAACAAATTATAGAATAATCTTCAAACACAATGTGTGGAAGTGTACGTGTTTGTGGTAGATGTGGGTGTAGTATGAGTGTGTGGACGTGGGTTTGTGTGTCATTGTGTGACTCTTGTGAGGGGACAATAAGTTCATTATTTTCTGTAATAAATCACTGTCATAACAATTTATTGTAAATTACTATTTGAAACTTTGACACAAACTACTGGATGAGTACCCCTAAATTCCTTCAAATTTTCAATGATTCATGATATCCATTGCTTAGAAATTACTTCCAATAAGTACTGTTTATACTGTAATTAGTTTTCTCTACAGAAGACTTTTATGTTGTTTAAAATACTAGTGAAAATTTAGAAGTATATGTGTCATTCTATAGAAGAGCGCTCAGTAATAATATTAAGACAATGACATACCTCAGTGATTTATTCTGATTTAAAATTTGTCCCTTATCTATCTGCAAAAGCAAAAGAAGCAGCTCACATTAAATTATAGTGCCAAATGATTCCAAAAAATAGTAAAACAGAACAGATGGAATCTCTCCGAAGAATTACTAGGAATCAAGAATTACCAATAAATGAGATTTAGTTTAACTTTGTGAGAAAGAAAGGTTTAATCTGCTTCTGTAGGAATATATGCATTATTTTTGGTGTACATATATTTCTCACTCTTGTCTTAAATTTACTATGCATTTATAGCAAATCTACAAAGATAACCATAACAAAAAATTTATATTAAAATTTTGAAGTGTGGAGAATATGGCATTAAACCAGTAAAAACTTTTACATCTGGCCAGGGCAGCAATACGGATGAAAGAAATGAGATTCTGACAAAAGTGGAAAAAGGGGAACAGTCTTCTCTATGTGATGCAAAAAGAGCTCATGAAACCAGTGCCCCTTACTCTGTTTAAAGAAGACCTCTAAAGCAACTCCACCCTTTTTCGCATCGAGATGGGCCCTTACTAATATTTTATAGCAATGCTGATAACACTCATTGACTTTAATTTTCATCTTCACATTTCACAGAGAACATTACACAACTTTCAGAAACATGAACAAAAGTCCTGTTCTTCGAATACTTAGTATTTAAACCATTCTTGCTTCTAAATAAGAAAGTAGAGCAAGCTAACAAGTAAATCATGACGAAAAACACTCTCACATATAACTAATTAACGCATACATGGAGGTGAACTGATTCTTGTTAGAACACACAGAGCCTTCCCTCCACCCGCTATTGTCAAGTTCTGGTTTCTCCTAACTCTACTGTATTGTGCAGGGGGAGAACCGTGGATACTATTGTGCTCTGTTTAACACCTCGACTATTCTGAAGTACTTTAGGTTTCTCATCTTGAATTGATTATTTTAAATTATATCAACTTTTCTGGGATATAGCTTGGAAAACACACTCAATAGACTTAGAGTAACTCCACAGTGTACATATCTTATATTATCCAACATGTCACAATTCCTTCTCTCTTATTTTTTTTAAATTAATCTTCTTCAAGTAACATGTTTTAGTGCCTCCTATATTAAAAATAGTAAGAAACAGTCAAAATAAATGCATATGTAATACACATTCTGTGTTCAGGGATTAATAATCTAGCTACAGAAAGATGTATATATGCATGAAAATAAAGACATTTCGTGATTTTTAAAACTGTAACATGCTTGAACAATATAGTAACCTCAGAAAATAAACTGAGTTCTGTGTGAGGATAATCAGAAAGGCTCATCTATATCCTATAGAGATGCCTTCTGAAGTTAGGTCCTTTTTTTTTGTTTTTTTTTTTTAAGATTTTATTTATTTATTTGACAGAGAGAGATCACAAGTAGGCAGAGAGGCAGGCAGAGAGGGAGAGGAGGAAGCAGGCTCCCTGCTGAGCAGAGAGCCCTATGCGGGACTCGATTCCAGGACCCTGAGATCATGACCTGAGCCAAAGGCAGTGGCTTAACCCACCGAGCCACCCAGATGCCCAGGTCTTTTTTTTTTTTTTAAGGATTTAGAGGAATTCTTCGTAATTGGTATCTATAAATGGGTAACAGATGTAGAACATTCTCAAACCTAAACAGATCGAGGTATAGATTTATTTCTTACTAATTTGTTTATTAATGAAGTGCATTTTTTCAGTTTTCATTTAACTTGAGGTGTGGTTTTGAAAGTATTCATTCTGACTCTTCTCTCTATCCATTCAGATATGTAAGAAATACCCCAGAATTTTCAGGTGGCTGTTTCATAACCTAGCCATAATCCATAATAACCCATGAGTACATATACACACCATTTACTATTAACGTTGGAAAGTCAATGTAATTGATGGTTCGGGTACAGATTTTTTGTAGAATATAATTAAAAAAAAAAGATAAGTTTACATTTGGTAGCAAAGAATCACTTTCTAGTGATAATTTTATTTATATAGCCAGAGCATTTTGAACTAAATTCTTAGTTTAAAAAAATATGGCTTGTGTATTACTTTAGAGGCTGTAAGACTTAATTACCCTTTTCAGTTTTCACTAGAAAATGTCTCTATGTGGGTTGTAAAAATTTCTTAAGCTGCTGAATCATTTTCCTCTTTAAGTAGTCAGCCCTTTAGTTTTCTCTTCTATAAAACATAGCATTTTCTTCAGAGGTTGAATAAAATTCTCATTCCATTTAAACATTGCAGGTTACTGCTATTTTTTTAAAAAATAAGAATGGAATAATAAACCAAAATTGCTTTGTTGTTTTATTATATCAGCCATATATCTATTTTTTCTATAAATAACTTAAAATATTTTAGGTAATTATTCTGAAAAAAAGGCCATTTCTTTTAAAATACACAGTTAAGTATTATTAAAATATAGACTTCATTGTTTTTCAATATGCAGATATGAAAATCTGATTTAATGAAATAATTTACCCATCTTCATTTTGTTTTCTTAGAGTAACTTAATTTTAAATATATGCAGAATATAAAGGGACACAGAGTGTTCAATATATTTTGGAAATCTTGCCTTAAAAATATCTACTATGCAAACTAAATATAAAGCCAGGTTAATATTTTGAAAAATTTTACTAAGATTTATGATAATAATTTCCTACATTAGATTACCTTTGACAAAAAAAAATGGAACTGGATCTAAAATGAAAACATACTATTTGATTTGAAATATAAAATTTTTGAAAAATAATTATTTTTTATAATTCTGTAGTGATGGACATTGGGGAGGATATGTGCTATTTTGAGTGCTGTGAATTGTGTAAGACTGATGATTCACAGACCTGTATCCCTGAGACAAATAATACATTACATTTTAATTAAAATAATAATAATAATAATAATTTTTTAAAAAGAGAATTCTGTAGTGTTTTTCTTCTCCACTGGAGAACTTTATGTGACCCTCCAGGAAGGTACTTTCATTCTTTTTCACAGAGACTAAAACACGGTAGCCGTTCAATAAGTATTTCTTGATTACATGAGGAAAAAAAGAATGAATTTATAATAGTTACTTATTTTTTAAATAATAGACTTTATTTTTTGTGCCATTTTAGGTTTATAGAAAAATTGAGGAGAAGGATAGAAAGTTTCATATAACTTCTCTTGCCCCTCCCAATTTCCTGTATTATAAAGATCTTCCTTTAGTGTGATACATTTGTTAGAACTGATGAGCCAATATTGAAATATTACTAGTGAGTCATTTTTCAGCCTTTGGCTAAGATCAAGCATGGTAAAATATTATTAGTAAAAGTCAGTAGTTTATATCAGGGTTCACTCTTTGTATTGTACATTCTATGGGTTTTGAAAAATGTATAACCACATGTATCTACCATTACCGTATTATACAGAACTCTGCCATAGAAAATCTCCTGTGCTCTGTTTATCTTTTCCTCCCTCCTCTCAAGTCCCTGGTAATCGCTGATCTGTTTTTTTTAATATATATATATATATATATATATATATTTTTTTTTTTTTTAAAGATTTTATTTATTTGTTTGACAGAGAGAGATCACAAGTAGGCAGAGAGGCAGGCAGAGAGGGAGAGGAGGAAGCAGGCTCCCTGCTGAGCAGAGAGCCCAATGAAGGGCTCAATCCCAGGACCCTGGGATCATGACCTGAGCCAAAGGCAGACACTTAACTGAATGGGTAACCCAGGTGACCCATGAAATGGGAATTTTTTTAAAAGGGTTTGTTCTATAGCTAGAAAATTTCCTCCAAGTCACTCAAAAAATGAGCCTCACTTATAGTTCCTTCTAATTCACTTCTGTCCTCTTCACTGATAGATATTTATATATTGGAAACAAACATACATGGAATAATCTACATTGTTTATACATTTATATTATTTATTACATTTTTAATTTAAAGATATGTTTATAAAATTTTGTTCAGATCTAAAATTCTATTGCTCTCTCATACAAATATTCCATATAGAAGAAAAAATAACAATTTTTCCTAAACAATAAACTTCAGAAAATCTTTTTCTTTTTTTTTTCCCAAAAGATAGCTGTAATTTCTCACATGTCTTAATGGTACCTTTCTTTCTTTCGTCTTTCTTTTTTCTTTCTTTTTGTTATTATTTAAGGGAATAAAAAAAAACTCATTTTTTTTAAATCCTCAATTGTTTGCAAGTTAACAAATGAAATTATTTTTAAAAAACTAATTACATTTCATTCAAACTTTGAGAAAGTTGTGCTCTTATTTTTGGAGCTCAGTCATTTTTTATAACTAGAATAAAAATAAAATAAAAATGTGTAGCTAAACTCTTCTCATTCAACTTTTTCTTTGAAGTTACTGAGATATATATGTATATGTATATATGTGTGTGTATACACACATTTTTGAAGGACATGTATAGAGAAGTCAGAAATTCTGGCATTGTAATAATAGATATTTTCTTTTAAATTTTTGAAGAAACTGCACAAAATACCCAAAACCTGCTAAACCCAGCTTTGTCATAGAACAAATAACCCTTCACTGGGATGTCTTTGAAAAGACATAGCCATATAACTATACGGTCTTAGAATGTAAAATTGGAGCCCCTGGGTGGCTCAGTGGGTTAAGCCTCTGGCTTCGACTCAGGTCCTGAAATCGAGCCCCGGGTCGGCTCTCTGCTCAGCGGGGACCCTGCTTCCTCCTTTCTCTCTGCCTGCCTCTCTGCCTACTTGTGATCTTTCTCTCTTTATCAAATAAATAAATAAAATCTTTTTTAAAAATGTAAAATAATCTGCATACTCAAAATTTTATGTTGCCGTGTGGTACAAAATTTTACATACTGTTTACATTAAGGGCTTTATCTGAACTTCTAGTTAGACATAATGTCACTCTGAGTGATAGGCTGAATGTGAAGAAAGGCAAATAAAAGGAATTGTATAAGACACACAAAAAATAAACACTGAAAAAGAGGACCCTCAATTAACCAAAAAAAACTTGAATTTTGAACTTCAAGCAAAGAGCTTATAATTTGGAATTCCTATTATAAAACTTTCCATATGGTTTTAGTCAGCTCAAGCTACCATACAAAATACCATAGACCGGGTGACTTAAACAAAATAGGTGTATTTCTCACAGTTCTAGAGCATGCAACATCAAAGATCAAGGGGCTGGAAAGCCAGGTTTCATTCTGCAGCCTCTTCTCTTGGCTATGGAAGCAATCTCCATCTCACTGGTGTTCACATGACCTTTTCTTTGTGTGCACCTAGAAAGAGTGCTTTCTAGTACCTCTTCCTAGAAAGACATTAATCCTGGCAGATCAGGACCCCATCCTTGTGACCTAATTTAATTTTTGTCATCTCCAAAAGATCATATCTTCAAATACGGTTGCACTGGGTGCATATGAATTTTGGGGAGACATAATTAAGCCAAAGAACATAACAAATGCCAGATTAGGGTAAAGCAAAAAGAACTTGTGATTAGTTATTTCAGGGTCTACAAAAATAAAGTTTGTATAGTTAAAGCTGGTTTGTCAGATCTATAGCATATAGATCACAGTGGTCCCCATGGAAGACAGAGTGAGCTTATAAGGATTTCTCTCCTTCTGACCTCCAATTTGGTTTAACAGTTATCCTCCATGTCTACTCCCAATTTAGTGAAAATAGACCTTGAGAATCATCTCTAGTGTAGTGAAGCAGAGAAAAACTAATGTAGTAGTAGTAGTTTTAAAGAAGTTAATCATACAGGACCCATCTAAAGGAGATACAAGAAGACATTTTAATGACATGCCCCCTTGTTTTTGAAACTGCCACTTGGTTTACAGAGCTTCCAGTAAACTATAATCCAGACAAATGAAACTTCCAAAGTGTGCAGTCAGTAACACTTTAAACAAAGGAGCCCAGGCATGGTTTCCAAGGGAAGCGGAGTGCCGATTTTGAAGCAGATTCCTGCATCTACTCCAGAGAATGAAGAAATTCTGCCCAGAACTAGAATGATGTTGAAGGATGACAGTCTCTTTTTCAAGAGTAAAACATTTTACTTGTATTTTAATTAATATATTTCATAAGTTCTTACTTGAGAAGTATGCAAAAGTCAAATGAATAAGATGCACTGTATGTAACTTTACAGCTGTGGCAGAATCTTTCTGCCTTTCCTGAGCTATGACCCCTCTGAGCATAGTATATAGAAAAATAATTCTGCTAATACTGCTCAGCATTTCTCCCTAACTGAAATTAATTCACTTCTAAGAGACTAGGGCATGGGTTTCACATAGTATTAAAAGTT
Source organism: Mustela nivalis (assembly GCF_964662115.1). NCBI lineage: Eukaryota > Metazoa > Chordata > Mammalia > Carnivora > Mustelidae > Mustela > Mustela nivalis. The sequence continues at coordinate 39,497,498 of NC_139023.1, read as the reverse complement.
CCAATGATTACTAATCACATAATCAATCATTTTCAGTTTGTCAAATTTTACTGGACACATGTTTCAGTACATATGTTTAGCCTCTAACATTTGGCAGAACTATGCCATATACTTTTATATGTATTATTCCATCTAATACATTCAAAGCCATATTTAAGATACACTGCCTCCCAGAATTTAGTTTATGTAAGATAGAAATATTTTATATTAAATTATTGAATTTATGTCAGCATATGTATGTATTTTCTAAGTGAAATGTATGAATTTATATACATAGAACATATGTAATTAAAATACATATGTTCCACTCAGAAAGAAAAATCAGAAACAGCCAATTAAAATATTTGAAAATAGCCTACAATCTATTATCTCAAATTATTAACATTTACTCATACACATTTAAGTCTCATCTGCTTGTTTAATAGAGTTATTGTTTATAGAGTTGTTTATATATGGTTTAAATTTATATAACAGTATTCATTCTAGCATTATCCAACTTTTCAACTTAACACTTATTGTGTTAAGTTGCCATACCATATTGCCATACCATTGTTATAATGGACATTGTCACTTTTAATACACTTTTTAGATGTTAAGTAGGTATTAAAGAATATACCACAGTTTAAAGATTTTTTTAAAGATTTTATTTGAGAAAGAGAGAATGAGCAGGGGGAAAAGGGCAGAGGGAGAGGGAGAAGCAGACCCCCACTAAGCAGGGAGCCCCTTGTGAGGCTTCATTCCAGGACACTGGGATCATGACCTGAGCCAAAGGCAGACGTTTAACCAACTGAGTTACCCAGACATCCCTGCATCACATTTTATATGACCAACACTCATTTGGGAGGATTCAGATTATTTCAACTTTTTGCTACCATAAAAAAGATTCTGTGATAATTATTTTATTCTAATTTATTTTCTGATGTAAATTTGGAAAAGGTATTAATAAACCAAGAAAAATCACATTCTAAATATAATACATATTTTCAAACTGTTCTTCAAAAAGTTCACCCACTTTTTTTTTTTTTTTTTGCCAAGAGTCACTAACACTTGTTGACATAATGAGATCCTTGATCTTAGAAAGAATTTGCAAAATGTAAAATAATGCATATCATATCATAATGGAATGCAAATAGTCACTGCTGGCTACCATGTCCTGGTCAGCATCTTTTTAAATCTGCAATATGGATAAATCCATAATAAAGCTAAACACAATATGCCATGTCTACATAAAACAAAGGAAATATTAAACCTCATCAATACTGTGGGATATATTCAACATTATAAAATAAATAAGAGATACGTCATTTGACTTTTTCATGTTTCTTTTTTTGGAAATCAAGGTAATTAAAATGATATTAATACATGATTTGGGAGCAAAATCTCCACTTGTATGTAGAAAGGTGTGATAATGTTTAAATGTGTGAATCTATTGAATTAAGTTTCTTTGTCATCTAACCAGCAAACTATTTTTCTTTTCCCGGGCTGCTTGTGAAAATTGTTTAGGGTCTTCCTACACTTCCATAACACCAACTGAAACTATCCCTTCTTGTGGCAATCTCGCTAAGTGCCTGTAGCCTCAGGGAAAATGCGTAGTACTATTTTTCTTGAGTGTCTCTAATGCCCAGGGCTGGTAAATGATCAATAAATGAAAAATGATTGTGCATTCTCCCCATGCTTTATTTTTCTCCACATCACTCTCTCCAATATTTTATGTAGTTTTCTTCATGACTTCTCTAGCCATTGTACTCCAATTTAGACCACAAGCTCTTTGAAGACATGAATTTTTGTTCATGTTTTTTTCACTGCTCTAACACGACTTAGAATAATGCCAAGCATATAGATATGTTGGATATTTTAAAAATTAATTAAAAATAAAATAAAATAATATAAAATAAATTGAATGATTGAATACATGTGCGATCTGGCATCTTAAAGATTTTATTTATTTATTCGTTGGTTTATTTATTTGTTTGTTTGTTTGTTTGAGAGAGGTAGAAAGAGAGGGCACCAGAAGGGGGTGGGGCAGAGGGAGAAGCAGACTCCTTGTTGAGCATGTTGCTTGACATGGGGCTCAATCCCAAGATCCCAAGATCATGACCCTAGCCAAAGTCAGATGCTTAACTGATTGAGTCATCCAGGTGCTCCTGATCTCGCATTTTAAATAAGTATATGCAAATATAATACTATGTAGATCTTTAAAATTCAATTTTTTTAAACTAAACAAAAATAAGAACAGTTCACCCATTTGTACCATCTCCTACCCCCACCTCTGGCAACCATCCATTTGTTCTCTGTATATATGAGCTTGGTATGTATGTATGTAGGTATGTAGGTAGTTAGGTATTTATTTATTCAGATTTTTTTGCCCATTTTTACTAAGTATACTAATATAATATAATATCTATTTAAATATTCTTGAATATATATTAAAGAGATACTATATTATATGCTACTATATACTAGCCCTTTTCAGACCTTATATTTACCAACTAGGTATTACTAATTAAGTAACACATAGTAAGGAACACATAGTAAGTAACTGTGACATAGTTTTGTTAAATTTTTAATTCCATGTACCAGTTAATTATATTTGTGTAGCTAAATAAGCAAGAAAAAAATAGATAGTAAAATAGGTAGTCTGCCATATTAAATATTTAGAAAAGGTTAAACTTACCATCAAATTCTTGTTCTAGGCCTAAACCTAGGTCTTTTTGGTCATATTCCTCTCCTTATGCAACACTGCCTCAACAACATAGCTAGCCTAAGGTAAGAATTAATCATATGGAAAAAGTTATTTTGGAGATATATACATATATTTTTTTAAACAAGTATGAATTTTTTATAAATGCCTTCTGCAAGAAAAGAAACACATAGTAAGTAACTGTGACACAATTTTGTAAAAGCTTTAATTGCCATATACCATTTAATTACATTTATGTGCCAAATAAACAAACAATTTTTTGTTATTTACTTTTCTTCACATCACTATCTCCAATATTTTGTGTAGTTAAATATACAAAACTGTCTTCATATAACTTCTGATCATGTGGACTAAGGTGAAAATTTTTATAGTATAGGACTTCCACGTGGCTCTCATATTCCCTAACTTCTGATGAGAACGCCTTGTGTTCTCCTTTAAATGTACCGTTAAGTAGTGGATGAATGTGAGACTGTGTGCTTAAATGTGCATGATGACATCACATGAGATTGAAACCCATCTTCACAAGGAAACTCTTTACTGGCAATGAAGAAGAAGCAAACTTCCATGTTGTGAGCTGCCGCATGGAAAAGGCCACACAACGAGAGACTGAGAGTGGCCGCCACACACAGCCAATAGGAAAGTGAAGCCCTGACTCCAGTAGACTTTCAGGTACTCACTGAATACTGTCAAGAACCACTTGATCTTGGGCAAGGAAACATTACCCAGTAAAGCCTCAGAGGAAACCACAGTCCTGGCCAACAGCCTTCCTGGTACAGAAAACTCAGCTATCTCCTGCCCAGGGTCCTGACCCATAAAAAATAGGAAAGATCAAATTTGTCTTATTTTAGCTGAAAAGTTCATGCTTTTATTATTATTGCAATAGACAACTCATATAATCTCATTTATACTCTTCATACCATATCATGGGCTTTCTGACTTAACAGTAATTTTAATTGAAAAAATAAGAGACTTACTTACACACATACACAGTCACATACATGTGCACACACCTACGCAGACATGCAGCATAATCCCATATAAAAATATTTGCTACAAAGAGAGGTACATTTGACATGTAAGTAAAATAGTTGTTTTAAAATATGCATTATTCAAATAGTGCAGGTCGGACTGATTTTGTCTAAGTTTCTGAGCTTAGAAAATGAATTTTTATAAGTAATGAGAAACCTGGGTACAGCTCTCTCATAGATTGGTCAAAGAGTTGAGGGCCTGAGGCTTTACCAATTACTAGCTTCCAGAAAACGCCAACTTCATAGGTCAGTATTGTTACTACAATCTATGAAAATATAAAAATATGAAAGGTTAAAAGCTGAAGTATGTGTTGCCATGGCAAGTGTTTTGTTAACAGAACTTGTCTTATATAGAATTTGTCCTTTAAATGGTAGAAAAGAACCTCTTCAGTCTTAATGTCATATTATAGTGGTAGCTTTCATTAGTGAAATAATATTTGTTCATTTTTCAGTAAGAAATGTAAAATGTCCCATTGCTCATTCTGCCCATTCATTTAATGACATTGCTGGGCTTGTTACTTAAATACATCTACAGATAATGAGTATGTACTGGTTAATCCAACTGAATCCATGTAAATACACTATTGCATCTCTAAACATTGGCAAATATAAAAAAATTCACTAATATAAAGGATAGAATGTTTTAGATAATGTTGTTTCATAGCCATTTACTAGGGTACATATTTCCCTGTTTTTCCTACTTTCTTTTAAACTGCACTGTTCAGGATAAGATAGGCTTTGCAGATGAACAATTGACTTTAACACTGAAGTGGCTTAAAACATCAAACATATATTTCTTGCTCTCACAAAATCACCTAGAATCCATATTCTTCAATATATTTGGGTGCCATGAACTACTTCAGTGATTGAGGTCGTTTTTTGTTTTGTTTTGTTTTGTTTTTTCTGTGATTGTACCATCTCCACACAAAGCCTTATAGTTGCCTTAGCAAAGGAAGTGATTGCTGGAGGGTTCTGCAAAGCACATCTATTCTATTCAAAGGCCTTCAGCTATAATGTGTTTCATGACCCTGCCTCATTGCAAGAAGGCTACAACAATAGGGAGGTATTGAATACAACTGCTAATTTAGCAACCCTCCTACATCTATCATCTAGGTAAACTATTAACTTACTCCCTATGTCTCCATACCAATGGGAGGGTTCTTTTTCTCTTCGTTAACCGCCCAGAAGCCTCTCCTCTGAATTGCAATGTCCATCTCATCAATCTTAAATCAGCAATGCCCATCTCATTAATCATTGACTAGAGCCAGTATTTTTTTCCAACAGTCTAAACACCCACAGATACCATTAACCCAATTCAATCTTCTGGATTAATAAAATCATACGCATTTTTAGAATACTAAATATAAATGAATAATTAAGAGGAATGTTGAATTCGTTAGCTGTTTAGTGAAAGAGCCAGTATTTTCTGGTCTCCTGGTCTGTAATTCAAGGCTGTGCTCCTTCCTAGTATCATTATCATTACAAATATCGTCTCCATTCCTGTTGCCATGACATTGAAAATTCATCCCATATATGTCTAATGTTTATTAGTACTCTCTCATAATTGGTTTACAAGTCAGCAACCACCCACAATAAAAATAACTTTATTGGGACGCCTGGGTGGCTCAGTTGGTTGGGCAGCTGCCTTCGGCTCAGGTCATGATCCCAGCGTCCTGGGATCGAGTCCCACATCGGGCTCCTTGCTCGGCAGGGAGCCTGCTTCTCCCTCTGCCTCTGCCTGCCATTCTGTCTGCCTGTGCTCGCTTTCTCCCTCTCTCTCTCTCTGATAAATAAATAAAATCTTAAAAAAAAAAATAACTTTATTACTTTTTTTTCTGGTTATCTTTTTTCATAGCCCTTGAAATGGAATATAATATGTGTTTCATAATTTTGTAAACTTTTACAACTATTTCCTCCCCTCAGTTTAGATTTCCCTTTTGGGGGGCCTAACAAACCCACACCATTTAAAAAACTCAGTCAATATTTTAACGCCCCTTAAAAGGAAAGGCTCTTCTGACCCATCAGCCCCTTGCCTATGCCGCCATAACACCATGTGCATTCTTACATAGCACATCAGACTGTATTATTCTCACTTTTACTCTGATCACTCTCTGTTTCCCTTTCTCACCTCCTCTTTTTTAAACCTTCCCATACTATAAACAGAAAATCCAAACACTATCCGTGCTTCAGAGACAATGTAGTTTATAGTACTTACATCATCAACTCTGATAGCCAAAAGTTGTTCATGGTGTTTATGTATAGTTAAGTGCTCAATAAATGCTATCTTTAATTACTACTAAAAAAAGTCATAATATTTGGAAGTAGAAGACATTGTAAGTTACAATGGTATAGACTTGGTATATCACATGGGTATGTTTTCACTTATTCACAGGGATTATCTTTCAAATACTATAACTCTTCATTAGACAATTCTTTTTATTTGTTTCTTTTAAAGACTTTATTCATTTATTTGAGAGAAAGAGAGAGAGTGACCCCACAAGTGGGGGTGAAAGACAATGGGGGAGGGAGAGGCAAACCCTGAGGAGCAGGGAGCCCTATGAAGGGCTGGATCTCAGGACCCTGAGATCATGACCTGAACCAAACACAGAGGCTTAACTGACTGAGCCACCAAGGCACCCCTTCTTAGACAATTCTCATAACATTAAAATACTAACCATGACAAATACAGAATTCTACGCTTGTGATTACATGGTTCCAATTATTTGTCTGGTAGTGAGATCAACACGATGAACGGAGGTATGGAATTAGAGCTGAAAATTCTCTCCCGGTGAACAAGTTGAGAACTTGGGGAGAAAAGAATGTGTGATGTGAAATAATTGAAATAATTGCATAAAAAATAATGTGAAGTAACAGAAGTAAGTAGAAGGTAAATTATTTTGAGTCCTCTTTTTTTAAATTTGTAGGTTACTACCAGAGCTGTAAGAGCGTCAACCAAATATTTCCTCAAAATATAGAGCTTACAAGTTTTCTGAGCTCCCTGATGTTTGCAATCTATTTCGGTCTAAATGTTCTCTAATTTTACATCAATCATCTAATGATCTAGATTGCCCATTGCTTCCAGCCCTCTTTTCATGTTTTATTTGGTTATAGGAAAATCAGCTTTACATTGTGAAAATGCATACTGTTAGTGAATTGTGAAATTGTGAGGAATTGTGCTATAATGACTGCATATTGGCTTTCCATGAACATGTTGCTTCAACGTGGGAAGATCTGCCAGGGAAATTAAGTTTTTCTCCTCAGTAGTCCATCGTTACAACAACAATTGTGGAAATCAAGTGAGATGTGGAGCCATTTTTGATTGCCTTAAGTGGCACATTTATACATGCCAACAAGAATCTATGCCTCTATACAAATTGAAAGAGGAAAATGAAACAGTCTGGATGTAGAGTCTCTCGGGTTGAATGTAGGTGGATCGGCTTGTACTTAACATCTGTTCAGGCTGGAAAATGCCGGGGAAGCTTAATATGTTTACTCAATCATACTGATTTCCTGGGTGCCAAGGCAGAAAATCTAAAACATATGACTTCTGTTCACACTATGAAGGAGCTATTTAGAACAAAGGTGATGATCCTGGAAGAAAATGTGGAGATGCTATCTCGGTTGCCAGCACAGTTGGAATTCTTTGCTGCCAGCAATCAACAGCCCTTAAACATCAACATTGTGAGATTTTTGTCAACTAGTGTACAGGGCAACCTCTAAAAACATTTAGGAAGGAATAGGAAACAGAACTGACATATTTCTTACATATCAAAAGAATATCAACATATGGTCTCCAAACCCTTTCAATCCATCCTTCCACCACACACACACAACTCAATACAAAATTATAATGTATTTAATGTAGTATTCCAATCCAGGTAATTGTGAGACTAAATTTCAGAATCCTTTTTGAGAACTTCCTTGGGCTCATAAACACTATTGTTGGTTAGTTACTATGTTGCTAATGGCATCAAAAGAGGGATTTACAAGGAGTGCAGTTTGTACATAAGCCTATTTCCATCAAAACGTTGGAAAACAACCATAAAATTAAAAAAATAATAATAATTTTAGAGGAAAGTCCTACCAAAAAAAAAAAAAAATATATATATATATATATATATATATACCTTTTTTAAAATTAATTAATTAATTATTTTTTACAGATGCGCTTTACCTCTGACTGGTTAAAACTAAAGTAGTACATACAATGCCCAGTTGTTCCCCAACACCTCCATGGTTGTTATTCAATTTAATTTCACACTCTCCAAATTGCTCTTATTTTGGTTGGTAAAACAAGACAGTAGCTACAATTCAGTGAGATTAAGTGCTTTACCATATTCCTAAATTATACTGAGAGAGATCAGAGGGAGGGGCTGGTGATTCTGCTTGGAAGAATACTAAAAGGTCTCACAGAGTCAGCCTTTGAATTGGATCTTAAAGAATAAGTGGAAATTCACTGTCTGGAAAGGGAAAGAATATGACCTACTGATGGAAAGGCCTTTAGAAATGTCAAGGATGCATTAAAAGGCATGGGAATTTCAATATAAGTATCCAGTTGGGATTAAATGTATGTTGGGTTCAGAGATAATATAAAAAAGACAAGAGATGAAAAGTTAGACCAAAGATTACTGTCAAGAGCTGTTGACATGAAACTAAGAAGAGGACTGCAGTCTGCCAAGTAGCGTGCAACTTTTTTCTCTTCCCCATCCTGCTGCATTCTATATCCTCTTCCTCCTTGTGAAAAACTCCACCACCCTTTTCCACTCTTTACTTTTCATACTGGATCAACAACACTCCTGACACTTTAATCAGGAAGGAGTATTAGGTGAGAACATTCTGATAAGTGCATTCAAGATAAATATTGCATATGTGGTATTTTAAATGGGAATGCATGGACGGATACCTTTAGAAAGTAATATAATGAATTTTTATAGGTGAGCCTAGAATATATAGTAGACAATACAAAGATGTCAAAAGGAGGGTTTTTGTTACTTCTACGCAGTACTCAAACTATTTATATTTAGTAATCCCCTCCTATGTCTAGTAGAGTGATTTAAGGAGGCAATGCCTTTTAAGACCATGGTTTACAGAATACTGGTTAAGATAGATATATTGTATAAATAGAATACAATATAAATATGAGGCATCATTACATATCACACAGAAGCCTTATACAATAATTATTTTCATAAAAGCCTACCCAACATTTTAGATATTCAATTGATGGCTTGATAAATCAAAGGGAAGAATGACATACCTGGTAGAACCATACTGGTTTTCTACTTTCATATTTAAATATTGTATGAATTTGTTTAATAAGCTGATAGAAAAAACTAAGATTTAAATTATGTAGGGGTGGTATGTAGTTTCTATAGATATCCTGCTTCCAAACTGGGTGCATATATTTATCTTAAAAAAGGTATAATGAGATAAAAAAAGTTATAGAAAAATGAGGAATCTATAAATAATATCAGATTATCTCTTTCTCTGTCATTACATTTATGGGTGATTCTCATATTTACTGAGAACAGTAAAGGAACAATACTGGCTTTGTAAATCTGAAAAATACTGACCACAAGTTTTAAGATTAAAACCAAGCAGGATTTTTCCCAAAGGAGTTTCCGTTTGAAATTTTACCTCATTTGAACTTAATCTCAGTGAAAATCAAGCATATAATCACTTAAATGAACAAGTAATGATGAAACATTAATTGTATCTTTTTAACTGAGTTGAAAGCTAAAATGGTTTGAGGTAGGTAAAAATTAGTTTAATCCTGATGTTTTCCCTACAAACTACATGTAAAATTAAGATAAATTCTCAAGACTATAAATGCACCTCTCTTACTGTCAATTTATTTAAAATTTTAGGGTGCCTGTGTAGCTTAGTAGGTTAAATGTCTGCCTTCAGCTCAGGTCATGAACTCAGAGTCCTGGTATCTAAGCCTGAGTGGGACTCTCTATTCAGTGGGGAGTCTGCTTCTCCCTCTCTTTCTGCCTCTCCCCCTCCCCGTGGTTTTGTGGGAGTGTGTGTGCCCTCTCTCTCTCAAACAAATAAAACCTTTAAAAAGAACAAAACAAATCAATGAAATCTTAAATGATTGCTTTATTTTATAGAAATTTTAAACTGTAAGGAAAAGGGGCGCCTGGGTGGCTCAGTGGTTAAGCCGCTGCCTTCGGCTCAGGTCATGATCTCAGGGTCCTGGGATCGAGTCCCGCATGGGCTCTCTGCTAGGCAGGGAGCCTGCTTCCTCCTCTCTCTCTCTGCCTGCCTCTCTACCTACTTGTGATTTCTCTCTGTCAAATAAATAAATAAAATCTTTAAAAAAAAAAATAAATAAACTGTAAGGAAAAGAATGAAAGCCTTTTTAACAATTGTATCCACTAATTGGGCTAATCCGAAGTCTAAAAACTCCATAGCATACATAGGACCTATGTATACTGAATATACATAGGGCCTATAATATTGAACTGAAATATCTTCCCAATAAAAAATATCTCCCAAAGATACAGATGTAGTGAAAAGAAGGGCCATCTGTACCTCAATGTTTATAGCAGCAATGGCCACGGTCGCCAAACTGTGGAAGGAACCAAGATGCCCTTCAACGGATGAATGGATAAGGAAGATGTGGTCCATATACACTATGGAGTATTATGCTTCCATCAGAAAGGACGAATACCCAACTTTTGTAGCAGCATGGGCGGGACTGGAAGAGATTATGCTGAGTGAAATAAGTCAAGCAGAGGGAGTCAGTTATCATATGGTTTCACTTATTTGTGGAGCATAACAAAAAGCATGGAGGACATGGGGAGTTAGAGAGAAGGGGCTTGGGGTAAATTGGAAGGGGAGGTGAATCAGTAGAGACTGTGGACTCTGAAAAACAATCTGAGGGGTTTGAAGTGGCGGGGGGGTGGGAGGTCGGGGTACCAGGTGGTGGGTATTATAGAGGGCACGGATTGCATGGAACACTGGTTGTGGTGAAAAAATAATGATACTGTTATGCTGAAAATAAATAAATGAAAAAAAAAATCTCCAAATAAAAAAAAATAATCGTGTTCAAAATACCATGGCCGGTGTTGCGGAGGTATTTCAATACTAACTGCAGTGCTTGTAAGACATCAGTTTGCAGCAGGATTAGCCAGAGAAAATATCCTATGGCAATAAAAATAGGATGTGCCACATATGAAGACATGTACAGGAGGCAAATCAAAATTGAAGTAGTACACATATGCATTGGGTTTCAATGTTTTCACTTCACATTATAGTTTCCGTAGTATAGTAGTTACCACATTTGCCTCACACTTCACATTATAAGGGCAATTAGATCACCAGGCTAAATACACATGATGTTTCTCCCCCACCTTGAAACAAAATCAATTTTTTTTTTACATATACATATTTCAATAGACAATCTCATAGCAAATATTTAATAAAATGAGTTTCATTTTAAAAGAATTTCATTTTAAATGCTCTTTCTTAGAATTTATAAACTTTATGTTTGAAGCCTAATTTTGAAAATGGCTCCAATTTTTAATTGAGAGAAATTTTCTATAGACTTAGTCCAAAATTACAGATTATAACAATTATGTATTTCTTTGAAAATATGTTTCCTTAAGTGAAAAATATGTTGTGTTTACAGATGTGCTTCTAGAAGGGATATTTACATATAGGTAATTCAAAATTAACAGGAACAGAGAATTTGAGAGAGAGAGAGACAGAAAGAAAGAGAGGAAGTCAGAGAGACAGAGAAACAGAGAGAGTGAGAGATTACCACAGTAATAACCTTCAGAATGAAAAGCAGAATTTTATGCCTTCCTCCCTACTACAAACAGTTGCCTCTGTACTGTCTTATAATTGCAAATGAAGAACTACAGGCCCTCCTAAATCCAACAAAATTCAGTGATTGAAAGGCAAATTTTAGACCACCAGTATATTGCTACATAATGAAATTGGCAGGTAATGAAATTTGAAAAGTAAATTGTAGACCACCAATATATCACTATATAATGAAATTTGGAACAAAAAATAACATGTTAAAGAGAGGTAAACAATTTGCTGAATAAAATTTATATATTATTTTGATTTCTTTATTCACATAAGGACAAAAGATATCCCCAAACACTTCTGTTCTTCTATTTAAGTAGTAAAGTTGGAAACATGGGACTTTTGTTAACCAACTTCCCTCAAAATATCAGTATTTTTTGTAAGGATATTCTTTCAGCCCTTATACCATAGAGATTTTCAATATTTTGACAAAATCCTGGCTAATTTAAACCCATGGCAGGAAGCAGGTTAAGGTCAGTGAAACAGCATTATCATATATTGTCTTGCTCAGTGAAGTAACACTTAAAGAAAAATGTCTGCTGAAAGCCAAGCAAATCACTGTCAACCCCAGAACTATCAGGCAATTTCCAGTCTTCCAGTCAGTTATTCAAGTTCTTCTTTGTATTCAGGGATTTGCAGTCTAAGTAAATGCCTTTCAGAATAAGTCAAATTTAAGAGTATTGTCCAGTTCAATGTTTCCATTGCATGGGATAATCATGGTTCACTGGATAATAGCAAAATTGGAAGTGAAGAAGTGTTCTGTATGGTTAGACCTGTCCAGATTTCAGCCTCTGATGCTGTCATGGAACTTTCTCAAGGAGGGTTAATTACCTCCCCTATAAACTGGGAGCAGTGAAATTTACTCTTCCTTCTCAGCAAGAATGTTTTAGGAATCTAACTAAACACATTTTTTTAAAAATCACATTTAAAATAATAATTTATAATTGCCTTAATTCTTATAAAATTTCAGAGAATATCAAGTTAAAATTATCATTATTCATACCCTTCAACTTTGATTCAACAAAAATTTTAAGAAAATGGTATTGGAAACCACTCATTCATTCAATCACTCTATGATTCTTTCAACCATTTTGTTGAGAACTATAATGTGCGAGTGAATATCTTTGCAACCAATGTACTACAAATCTAAAACCAGAATAAGAGAGTCCTATGAAACCATGTTGTAATGTGGTTAATTGCCATAAAGAGAATAAACAGAAAGTTTTACTTGATTTAGAAGACAATATACTTTTGTTAGGAGAGTTTTTAGCAACAAGAATAAATTTGAAAGCCAAATCATTTTCATTCCTCACACTTTAGAAATCTAAGAATGGTTTACAATTATCTTTAGAATAATGCTTCAAATACTTTGTTCTCCAAGACTTCCATAATATGGCCCCCAACCTGCCTCATCTAATCTATCTCAGTTTACTCTTTCCTCATCACATGCCCCTCAGGATCTCATTATTACATTTCAAAATTTCAGTACTATATTTTTGCTAAGGAAGGCACAACACATATTATGACCTGTGACAAAGCCTTGAGTAAACACTTCTAGATATAAACTTCCTACAAAAGTGGAAAATGTTAGATGTATTTTTAATAAATGAAAACTGAACATGGTTCAGCACCAAGGTATTATGAAGTCATGCAGTATTTCCTCCATGCTGCTTAGCACAGTCTGTCAAAAGTATCGAGTGTATATTTTATAACTTTGTTTTCTTTGTGTAACTATAAAACAATCAAAGGGCACGAAAAACCTGAGAATCAGATCTAGTTATTTTTGACCACTCTAGCTTCTACTTTTTTTCCCCTCATCTTTTTTTCACTTAAAGTTGACACCTTTTCACTCCTTACACTTATTCGTCTTCTTCCGTGTTAAAATCTATTATATCTCTGGATGCTTTGTAGCTAATTGGGGTCAGTCCTTGCATGTGCTTCCCTACCTGGATTTATGTACCTATTCCATTTCTCTGACTTACAACATTTGGGTTCTTGGCTAATGCCACCTACTCTCAAACTAAGTTAATTACTATCCAAGACCACGTGATTGTTTCCCCATTGTACCATTTGATTGTTGGACAGATCTGTCATTAATCTATACAACCAAGTATTTGGGCTGTTATTCTAAAGGTAATTTCCACCCTTTTTAGATTTCTAAAGTGATTGAGGAATAAAATGATTTGCATTTCAAATTTATTCTTGTTGCTAAAAACTATCTTGATCTAACAAAAGGTAATTGTCTTCTAAACCAAGTAAAAGTTTCTATGTATTTCCTTTAAGGCAATTAACCATATTCCAATGGATAGAAGACAGAGATACTCTGAGAAGTCCTCATTTTCTTATTTTTATTTGTATTTATTCAGTTATTTTATTCATGTATATATTCGGTATTTTTTTAATAAATACTCTTAAAATGTGATGTCATCTTTAACACTTGTGGGATTTTTTATCTCCTCAATTTAAATCACCACAATTTCTCTTTTATCCACCCCTATCCATACTCATTCAAGTCTTTATGAACTGGCTACTGGATTTGAGCAATGGGCACCTGCTGTTCGAACATTTGAGGATCTGCCTTTATAATCAATCAAAACGATACAAAATCAGACTCACTTTCAGAAATACAACCTTGATCACATTTATCACTTTTTAAAACCTTCAGTTTGTGACCCACGTTTATGATTCAAGGCACAACCTCCTTTGTTAGACGTTGAAAGTTCTCTGAAGTGTAGCCTCAATGATCCTTTCTATTCTCATACGTTTCAGGAGATATCTGACTTCCCTCAAAATGAATTGCTCACTGTTTTCAGGTGGTATCTTCACATTCTTACTTCTTTGTACTTGTCTGTTCCCCTGGAATTCATTTTCCACTCAGTCCTATTAAGAATTTTTACTTCTTTTTCAAGGGTCATTTAGTATCAAATTTTCAATGAAAAGTTCTGCTTAATCACTCCACTGAGTGCTCAGTCATGTGAAAGAGGAAGTTTTGTAAGTAATAAAAAAAGGTCACAGTTAAATGACTGCTGTGTTTGCAGAATTGCTACAAGGAACCTAGAATACCATGCACCAAGTTACTCTTGCTGTTTGGGCCTTCCTCGGCTATATTATAATTCGTTAAATTCACAGATTATATCATGCTCTTCTCCTTCCTCACCATTTTTATTATTCTCTCTAAATCTTCCAAATAAAATGTGTTTCACATTGTATTATTACTTGTTTGCTTAAGTATGGAAGTATGCAGAATTTTTTTAGTTTGGTCCAATCCAATGATTCTAGAAAGTCATCCATGAATACATAAGAAACTCTAATTCTATGTTCTTATGTCATTATCATTAATTATACAAATAATTATTGAGATATTTAGAGTATTAGTTATTGCTCTGTGCGCTGAGGAAATGGCAGTGGGGGGAGAAAAGCACTGCTTTCAATAGACTATATACCATTGTCAGCATTTAGCTAATTTTTTAAAGTGTATTTGTTGATCAATAGTCATAAAATATAATTGTTTTATATTATATATTATTAAAACACTCATCTATCTTTTATTTTCTATACCTACATAATCTCTTCATTCTTAGGGCAGATATTATTTCTCTTTCTCCTCCACTGGAATTACACTGCTAATCACAGAGCTTTTCACAAAGAAGATATTCTGTGAATATAGAATTTGTGAACACCAGGCATTCAGTGGCTAAAATACATGTTTATAATGCATGCAAAATGCATTCAATGGCTAAAATACATATTTATAATGCATGCAACTGTCTTTAAGTTAGTCTGAACTCTGGTTTACTACTATCCTTTATATAAACAAACTATTTTACTTAAAATGAGTATTTTCTGGGGTACCTGCGTGGCTCAGTCATTTAAGCATCTGCCTTTGGTTCAGGTCATGATTGTGAGGTACTGGAATCCAGCCCCTTGTCAGGCTCCCTGCTTAGTGGGAAGTCTGCTCCTCCCTCTCCCTCTGTCCCCGCTCAAGTGCTCGCACTCTCTCTCTCAAATAAATCAATGAAATCTTAAAAAAAAAATGAGTATTTTCTTTTTCCTTTTATTAGGTTCTTTTAAAGGAAAAAGAAAATATTGTTCAATATTTTCCAGTTCTCAGGGTTCATGTTGATCAAACATTTCCTGAGCTCAGGAAACATCTTTAAAGTGAGTTAGTTTAAATTATAAAAGAATGTTTTCAAAGTCCATTTGTGTTTTCTAAAATCATATTGATTGATATCAAAAATTTTTAACACAAATGCTGAAATAGTAAAGAATGGTCACATGCTTCTGTTAGTCTATCAGTGATGACTACTGCATTGTCCCTCTGACATCAATAACCTTTGAAAAATACATAGAACATACTCAGCCCGTGGGTCAGTAAATCTCATCATGACTAGATAAGTAATTCTCAACCTTAATAGCAACTTGCTTGTAGGAGGGGAGATAATGTTTAGGGTATTTTGACCTTGAAGGCATTTCTGACTGCTTTCCCTCTCTCACACAGCTTAATCAACCCATTACCAAATCCTTTCTGCATAGACACTAAACACAAACATTTGCACAGTGACCACTGCTCCAAGTCCACATAGATCCATCATAATCACTAATCTGGACTCAAAAATATAGTCTTCTAACATGTCTTCTGCTTCTACACTTACAGGTTTTCTCTTTTGCTGAAACCCTGAGGATTCTTTATGAGTCAGTGCTCTTTCCCTACTGCTCCAAACCCTGCATGGCTTCTCATGGCACTCAGAATAATAATGCCTATGCTGCCCAGCTTGGCTGCTATATCTCTGATGTCATCAGTGACCTTTTCTCCCATTGTCCCAATCGCACTAGTCTCCTCACTATAGATCCGAATCTCCAAACATGCTTTTGCTGTCCCCAAAGCAATTTGAGCCTGAGCATTTCCTGGCCTAAGCACACTTTGCCCTTGAAATTCACATGGTTGGCTCCTTCACTTCCTTCTGTCTGTATTTAAATTTCACAATTTCACACAGAGGCCTTCTTGAACCAAGTTATATAAAATAACATGTCCTCTTCACCATTCTCTTCCACGTTTACTTGGTACCACTCATGTATTTCCACCTGCTGCTAAACTTAACACACACAGACACACTTTGTGTGTGTGTGTGTGTGTGTGTGTGTGTGTATGTTTTGGTACCTGCCATTGCCTTATAAATAGAACTTTTGTTGGTACAAGAAGGTTGTTTTGTTCATGTCTATAAAACCAAATTCTAGAATGATGACTTAAAAAATGTAGGTGATTAATGAATATTTCTTGAATGTTTAAAATCTTCGTTATTGAAAAGTGTGTGGATTTTTTATTTAAATCACTCTAATGTGAAAGCTTTCTTTGTACTTTCAAGAATGGCATGTATATATAAAACCATTGAAATAAAGTATACTTTTTATATTTCATGTTTTAACCAATGAAGAAATGTTTCTTGAACTAATGAATTAAATGAATGAATTAAATAATACATGCACCACTACAGCCTAAATTTCAATGGAATAAATATAGCTCTGGATTTCTTGACCTGGCTGTCATGAAATAGGAAATACGATTCTCTCAAAAGAATTCCAAAATTTAAAAAGGAAAATAATTTTTGACAGGCATAGGTGTTTTCCATAATTTGAAAACAGTAATAGTAATTTATTAAAATAGACTTCTGTTTTGTATAATTTTGCATTTTTTATTTTAAGTCCCATAGCTTAGGCATTTGAAGTGCTTTACAATATTTGTGATTATCTACAGTTAAGGACAATGCACTTGTCCAGTATTTTTATTATGATCTTCTCTATCTTAAAGATGGGGTCTTATATTTAAAACTTTTGAGTTGGCAATATGTGGGAAGAAAGTAAGTAAATAGGTAAAATATAAACCTACTTTGCAAAAATGTGTCTGCGTGTATGTGTATGTTTGAGTGTGTGCAGAGAGAGAAAGAGTTGTTTTACTATTCATACAAAATAAAAGTTACAACATATACAGCATCTTAGGGAGGATTTTATTATCTTATTATAATCCAGTTGAGCTCTATAAAAAATGCTCAGAATGTGTAATATAAAAACCAGTATTATTTATGATTTCTACTGCTTCAACATTTACTGTCAAGATCTTTATGACAGAAAATCTATTTTCTATACTCCACTGTTTCTAATAATCTCTCTCCATTTTTAATGTTATATTCTTTTCTAAGGATGAACTTACTATTTCATTGTGTGAAGTGTCAAGTCTTGCTAGAAATCCAAGTCCGTTTCACTAGGAATAGATATATGAATTTTCATGTTTCCTAGCTGTGCATATACACACACCTGATAAAGAGAAATATTATGATGTCTTCATTTGGTATAAAATATTGAGAAGATTTTCTGTTTCAATGCTAACTTTAAATAGGATGGTGAAACAAATATATTATGTATAAAAGTGAATCTGTCCAATCAGGCAGTGTGGATCATACCATTTCTAATATTATCTCAATCTCTCCTCTTTTATGAATAGTTAACTATGTACTATATTAATATTGGATTAGGGAAAAGTCACTGCATCTGCATAATCTCTAATACTAATTATTAATTTATTAGAGATATGTACTGATCAGCGACATTGTATTTTCTAAGAATTTACTGAGGTTATATAATTATGAATAAAGTAAAACAGAGAGAGATTTTTTTCCTGAATTCCTAGAAACTAATGAGAAAACTATTCTACTATAAAATTCAAAAAAATTTTTGACATATGAAGAGTGAAACAACTGCTATAATCATACGATTACCTTAACAATTATATCCATTTATCATCTAAGATTAATTCCAATTCACTTTGTAATTTTGTGTCCAGTAATTATTTAAAGGCATTGCTTGTATAATAAAATGTTACAAAATAATGACCAAAAACACAACAGCTGAAAATACTCACAAGAAATAAACATGTTGAATTGTTTTTACCTCATTTATTCCCAATATACACAATAATATTCTTTGCCAAAACACCAGGCAAAGTGCCATAGTGTATTTATTTTTCCTATTGAAAAATATAATCTCCATATTTTCTTGGTATACCTATTTAGAGCAATCATTTTTCTTATGCTTATAAATAGGGTTTGTTGAAATGATGAGACAAGAGAAGGAGAAAGAGATGTAGCAGAAGAAATATCAGAAAGAAAAATAAAATGGGCATTTTATTATAATGATCAAATTTGGTATATAGAGATATAAATATGTAATGCTACTGTTAATAGAAATAATGGTAAGGATAGTAAGACAAACGTATTAAAGAATCAGATTTCATGAAATTGAGGCTATCTCTCCTCAAAAAAAAAAAAAAATAAAGAAAGTACATCTCTCTTAATTCCTTGACCATTGATTTGATTATGGTTAATAATTCTGAAATACCATCCATTTTTGAGTACATATAACAATACTTAGATGAATGATGTAGAGTGTTTAATCACATGGGCAAAAATCTAGTTTTTCTATATAAAAAAGACTAGATTGCAATTATTATTTCAAGTACTAAAAGCATTATTTGTATTAAGTGGGTTCCTTTTGTCAAATTAAGTACTTAAAGTACAGATTATTCTTTCATGCATCTTTTTTTAGAAAATAGAACTGGCAACATTACTAAAGGATTTGACACAAAATATTGGTCATGGCCAATGAAGTTATGACTGACAGCCTGCCTAGGGCCCCAGGGACAAATCTTTAAAAGAAGGGTAGTGTCCAAAGGCAGAGTTCAAGGAAAAGGTCTGGAACAGAGCAAGACTAATACCTCAGAGGGTAACAAAAAGCTGCCAAGGTCAAATTAAAATCAATCTATCAGTTTATAGGCAACTCATATGGCAAAGACAAGGCCAGAGCACTATGAATCCACTCCACACAACCAATGAAAAACCATTTTTATAAATTCTATAGAGAAGTGTGATATCTTGTGATAGTAACTGACAAGCTGTCAATCTACTTCAGGTGTGTGAGATGCTTTCTCTCTTCCTATTCAAGGAGGATATTCATTTTTGTAGAATCGCATTTTGTGTAATATTCTGTGTTTCTTGGAGATATTTTCACAGATATCTTTAAAAATGCTGATCCCATATTTTGTAATCTATATTATATCATAAAGTTAGAACAGTATAAAGGCTATCATTGACTGTAAAAAAAGGCTTTGGTTTGAATCACATCTCTGCCACTTGCTAATTGTATGACCTTGAGCTGTTTATCTTACACCTCTGAGTTTCAGTTTTACTACCTCTACAATGATGATGATAATAAATGGCTTGCAGTGGTGCTATGAAGATGAATTGAGAAAGTGGAGATAAACATTTAAAGAGAGCCTGGAAAAGATAGCACTATAGTTGCTATTATTTTATTGTACTTTTCTCTGACAGCATATTTCAGAGACTAACACCACCACCACATTTCATTCTGTTGGTGAGGATGGAAATTATAGAGCTAGGATGGCATAGAGTTTTCATCTCAGGTGTCAATGCCAATATATTCCTGATGGTTGCCTAGTGTTCTCTGTCAAGAACAATTTTGGAATTCAGCAAAGACTACCATGAAACATTTTCTATAATTGGTGGAAAAGAGTAACAGCACAACTACAGATGTTGACCTGGATATAAAGACTTCGATTAAATGAGCCTAATTAATTTTTTTTCTTCAAGCTAAATTACCTTAATTTGGCAAGGATAGGAAGAAAAAGGAATCCCTTGCACTGTTGGTGAGAATGAAAATTGGTGCAACCACTGTGAAAACAGTATAGAAGTTCCTCAAAAATAAATAAATAAATAAATAGATAGATAGATAGATAAATTCAACTACCTAACTACTTTATGACCCAGGAATCACACTACTGGATATTTACCCTTAAAATACAAAAACACTAATTCAAAAGGCTACATGAACCCCTGTGTTTATAGAAGCATTATTTACAATAGCCAAACTGTGGAAGTAGCCCAATTGTCTAACTATTGATGAATGGATGAAGAAGATGTGGTCTATATATGGAATGGAATATTATTTGGCCATAAAAAGAATGAAATCTTGCCGTTTACAGCAACATGGATGGATCTAGAAAGTATAATACTAAGCAAAATAAGTCAGTCAGAAAGACAATTACCATAGGATCTCATTCATATGTAGAATTTAAGAAACAAAATGAATGAGTAAAAAGAGACACAAACTAAGAAACAGACTCAACTATAGAGAACAAAATGATGGTTACCATAGGAGGGGGTTTGGAGGGTGGGGGAAATAGGGTATAAGGATTAAAGAGTACATTTATGATGAAAACATAAAATGAAAAAAAAATAACCCTAATTTGTAATATTCATAATTTATAAATGATTATATACATGGAAAATTAGCTCCAAGGAGGAATCATTTAAGTACACAAAAGCAAAATAACCCAAATATTTTGGTGAGTGCTATCCGAATCATCTACAACAAGTTAAATATTCTGATTACTTTTTTAACTACAGAAGCAGTTCCTTCACTCGATAGCTTTGTACCTCCTCTTGGAAATAAAAAAGTATCTTTGAAATGGTGGTTCTCAGTTTAGACCTAACCAAAAAAAGAAAGATAGACTTATTGAATGTTAAAAATGGGAGTTACCACCCTGGATAACCTGATTTATTAGGTTAAGGTGCAGCTTGCCTTGTGTATTTTTCAAAACCCCCAAGATAATTCTAAAATAAAGGCTGGTTAAGAGGCATTGCCTTTTAGTCTTTGAAAATATAACATTTGTATTGAAATTGATATATTAGAGTCATCAGTTATTCCTTATCATCATTTTTTCCTTATTTGATATTGACAAGCCTCTTATACATTCAACGACCAATAAAAATCCAGGAATGGAAATGAAGTTACTAAGTTATAAAGTTCTATTAAAATTATAAGTTATGTTATATTTGATTATTTTATTTTTATTAATTTTATAACTGCCTTCAGACTCTGTTTCTCTTCTGTTTAACCAATGGTATTTAGACACTATTGGCCTTGTTGATAATAAATATTAAAATATAAAATTTCAAAGTTGATAGTTTTTAATGTATATGATTCAATTCTTTCAAGTTTGTCCTTTTCTTCTCTTGTGTGATGCTAACATTAACTGAAATTATAATTAATTCATAAGATGATGTCTTTATGGGGCGCCTCGGTGGCTCAGTGGGTTAAGCCTCTACCTTTGGCTCAGGTCATGATCCCAGGGGCCTGGGATCGAGTCCCGTATTGGGCTCTCTGCTCAGCAGGGAGCCTGCTTCTCCTCATCTCTCTCTCTGTCTGTCTCTCTGCCTATTTGTGATCTCTCTCTCTGTCAAATAAATAAATAAAATCTTTAAAAAAAAAAGATGTTTTTATTCTGACATTTACTTATTTATTCTGATATTCTTTAGTAGTCATACTATGTGTTACAATGTATTACTGTATCATTCACTTTTTCTTTCTTAGATCAGAATCACTGAGGTTGCATATTAATTAGGCTCCAAGTTTAAATTTTATTGTTGAAAATGTTTCACACAGCTTAGTTTGATATTATACAATACTCGATGCCACAAATATAAATAATGCATGCAATTTTAATTGTTTTTGTAATGAATTCTTCTTGATATTTTTCTGAATGTAATGCAAATAGTATTGGGACACATTTAGTATTAGTATTTCACAATATTCCTTTATTGTTTAATTCCTTTCACTTAATTCCTAGTTTTTTATTTTCTTCTCTTCTCAGATATGAATACACACACATATATAAATGTAATTATATGCATTTTCATATATGCATATATTTATAAATATTCATAAACACAGATATACACATAATTTGGGAACACATTATTTAGTTCATACTAATTCAATAAACCACACAATCACATTACAGGTATGATAAATAAAGCCCTTCATAAATACCTAACTGGAGAGGTGGCTCACTCTGTTAAGTGTCTGCCTTAGACTCAGGTCATGATCTCAGAGTCTTGAGATTCAGCCCTGTTTTGGGTTCACTGCTCAGTGGGGAGATTGCTTCTCCCTCTCTCTCTGCCCCTCCTCCCAACCCATGCATTCTCAAATACGTAAATAAAATAAAGTAGAATAATACCTGATTGACTGATGACAGTTTATCATTTCTTCAGACATATCTTATTAAAATTTAAATATAAAGCCATTTTGTTGATGTATTTTTTACTTTACCAGCATAAATTTCCAATTCTAATACCAAAAAAATCAATATTTTAACAGATAAATAAATGAAATCAGATATATCTAATACCCAATTCTATACTGATTAGAATAACAGGTGCCCTCAAGTAACAATTTGCTTAAAATGTGTTGGGGTTGGTATTAAATACTTAATCTAACATTCTGTTGTTGGTGGTGGTGACATAGGAATATTTTCACAGGTAAATTATTTTTCTTGCCAGAACTCACTGGACTATGTTTTCTTTAAACAATATGAAATAGTTCTCTTTCAAAATGTTCATTATTTAGATAGAGAAAACTACTTAACTTACAAATGGGTGATTCAAAATTGACTACAATGTTTTTTCTTAGTGTTAGAGCAGAGGAATATATGTTTTTATTAAAGCTTTTGATGAGACATTTCTTTGGAAAATCTTGAGTATGACAATCATACTTCCCATCTGTTACTATAACTATCCAAGTTGTATATGTTTTCCCCTATGTCTTATCAAGGGTTTTCTAAGAAGATCAGAGATACAACAAAGACATTTACATAATAAAATGCACTTATTTGAATGTAAGTATTGTCACCCTATTCAAATTATTAGGGAAAATTTCAAGTCAAATATTAAATCTCACTGCAAACAATCAATGTAGTTTTTTTTTTTTTTTAAGATTTATTTATTTATTTATTTATTTGACAGAGAGACACACAGAGTGAGGGAACACAAGCAGGGGGAGTGGGAGAGGGAGAAGCAGCCTTCATGCCAAGCAGGGAACTTGTTGTGAGCCTTCATCCCAGGACTGCGAGATCTTGGCCTGAGCTGAAGGCAGACACTTAACAACAGAGCCACTCAGGTACCCAGCTTTGTATTTTTCTCACTAATAATCTGGTTGTCTCAGAACCTCTGAGTTGAATTAGTATCATGTCAAGTTTCTCATGACTTTGTCTTTAAAGATACCAGAGGTCATAGATTACAGAAAATTTTTCTTATACTAGCTCCATATCCTCCCAATTAAAAATACAGACTAGTCCCCACTATCAAACAGTTTTCCCAGAAAAAAACTTTTATACTATGTCCCAACATGTAGTGCTGACAGACATTAGCAGAAACTCCATGTTATTTGAGAAAGGAGAGAAAGAGGAAAGAATTCCTGATTTGTTTTGCTCACTTAGAAGCCACAATTCCAGGTAGTTACCCAAAATCTTTGACCATTGAACTTTCATTCAATGGAGAGAAACCCCACAAAAAACCCATATGATTTGGCATGATGTATTACTCTAACTACAGGGCGGAAACATCTTTTCCCATTCCTTCCTTTCAGAGAGTGGCTTTTGTGACATTTCTGCTATATCACAGAGTTGGAATTGGGGCGTGGTCTTAGTTGTGGGCACCAGATGATATGTAAATTCCTCTTTTTCCTTCCTGTGTATTCAAAATCTGTGAATAACTCTGCTTTGCAATGCTAATTCATGTTTACAACCAAAATTTGAACTTCGAACACCACTTTTCTGCAGTACTTGTAGAACTCTGTAGTAATTAATCACACAGTTCAATGTTAAGCTTGAATTTTAACATCCCAAGACACCCTGCACATCCTTGGGGCCTGTGCTTCTGTTTAGCTCATGTTGTCTTCCATTGTTACCTAAGGTCAAGAGTCTACAAAATTTATTTGTAAACCACTGAATGCAAACGTGGGAAAGAAAACTAGGAAGAGACTTCAGAGGTTAAAACAAACCTCAAAGACTGCCCTCAAAAATGAACCCTGCCCCAATTTAATTGGATCAGACCCTATAGAAATTTATGCCATAGAACACTGTTAAAACAATAGAGCAATTAGTAGACTCAAACACCTGGATGGAAAGCAAATTAAGAAGACAACATAGCATAGAGATCAAGCAGAGAGCCAAAGAGAGAGTCCTTCTAAAACTGCTGGCATCCCAAGATAACACTGAACATACCCAAGACTATGCCCTCCAAGGCAACACCAGAGCCTCACCAGAGAAATAACTTCACTGAATTCCACAGGATATCCCCCAGTTATAATCCCCAGGATAACAACTAAGAAAATAACTTTAAAATATGAAGAAAATAAATGTGGAGGATATCAAAACAGTATACTAGAAAAAAATACAATAAACCATAAAAGAAGGAAGTTAGTAATTTCTTACCAGTAAAAAAATTAATTATAAAAGACTTAAACTCACCAATTAAAAAGCTAACTTTATGGTGGAGAAACAATAATACCTCAAGTTAGGTGATAAAGGTTAACGTCAATAGTGACAAACCATAATATTGATGGTATGTACCTTTGATATGATGTGTTCAGAATGGCAATTTAGCTCTTTATTCTTCTTTGCCTATATATATTACTCATTTTTCCTTTTTTTAAAAATATAGTTAATATACAGTGTTATATTAGTTTCAGGTGTACGGTATAATGATTCAGCAATTCTATACATTTCTCAGTGTTCATCAATATAAGTATACTCTTGATTCCTTTTATCTTTTTCCCACCTTCCCCCACTCACGTCCCCTCAGGAAACCACCAGTTTGTTCTCTGTATTTAAGAGTCTGTTTTTTGTTTGTCACTTTTTTCTTTGTTCACTTGTTTTGTTTCTTAAATTCCACACATGAGTAAAATCATATGGTGTTTGTCTTTTTATAATTGACTTATTTTACTTCACATTATACTATCTAGCTTCATTCATATTGCTGGAAATGCCAATATTTCATTTTTTATGGCAGAGTAATAATCCATTGTTTCCATGTGTTTGTGTATGAACACACATCTTCTTTATCCATTTATCTATGGGAACACTTGGGTTGCTTCCATATCTTGGCTGTGGTAAAATATCTTATGACAAACATAGGGGTGCATATTCCTTTTTGAATTAGTGTTTTCATTTTCTTCAGGTAGATACCCAGTAGTGGAATTACTAGATCATGTGGTAATTCAACTATTGAGGGCCCTTCATACTGTTTTCCACCATGGCTTCACCAATTTGCATTCCCACCAACAGAACTCATGAGTTCTTTTCACTGTATTCTTCTCTCCTCAAATATACTAAAATTTAACCATGAGAAAAATATCAGACAAATTAAAATTGAGAGACATTCTATAAAATGCCAGCATACCTGACCAGAAGTCCTCAAAATTTTGAAGGACATAAAAAGCAGGAAAGGTCTGACAATTTGTCACAACCAAGCAGAAACTTGAGAGACTTAATCACTAAGTGTAATCTGGTATTGTGGATGGTATACTGGGGAAACTGAATAAAGAATTAACCTTAATGAATAATAATATATTAATAACTCTAAGTGTTAATATTCAAGTCACAGATAGAGGTGGAAACCCAAAACAACTGTGTGATTCCAAGATGAGCAACTATGTTTGAAGCAACCCTCTTATTTGTGCTTCCTAGGAACCTATGTTCCCAGAAAGTCTGAACCAAGGATTCCTGAGCCATTAAGCCATGCTACCAGAGACCCAGTCTCCTTCTCTGGGAGTGTGTTTCCTCAGATCAGCCAGAAAATTCTGCTCCATCCTCTACTCCTAGTAAAATGGTGTCTTAAAAAAATTGTCTTAAAGAAATGCAATGAGAAAAAATGAATTAATTCTCACATTACCACACACTCTGAAGGATAGTCTATTTCTCCTAACCAGCAATATTTATTCACAAATCTATTTCTTCCAAATGGAAAGCAGTATCTTCTGTCTATAATGTTTTTTGGGGAAAGTTTAGGGAATTTCAGGAACTTTGGTAGGGAAAATAATAGTTCTGCTTCAGCTCTTGAGAGCCAGCTCTGGTTTCTTGAATATAATCAGGTTTAGAGAAGAACTTTGATAGTGGCCCTGCATACCCACCACCATCCTGAGTGTCTCCATTCTATCTGTGAAGATTTCTCATTTTTAAATATAGTTGTGATATTACTGTTTTTACAAAATCATATGCACATGCACAAACATTCCACAAACATTCAGAGGTTAAGAAATGAGAAAATTCAGTAAAGAGCAAGCCCCAGGACCTAGACCAATCCATCCCCCTACCATGCTGCCTCATACTCTTAAACATTACATGGCTTTGGGGAGGAGAAGGGGTATGTATGGTTTATATGGGCATTAAAGGGCCAACCATTTCCCACTCAACCATCAGGAAACAAATGGAACAGGAATTGTAGGCCCTGAATTCAGAAGAGTAGGGAAAAATCCCAGTGACCCTGAGTCTTTGGAGGATATCTTCCTTCTGTCCTCAAGAATCCTTTCCATTCCTGGGATGCTTGAGAGGCTTAGTTAGTTGAGCAGTTGCCTTTGACTCTGGTCATGATCTCAGCTCAGATTGAGTCCCACATCAAGCTCCTTGCTCAGTGGGGCGACTGTTTCTCCCTTTGCTCCACTTGTTTGTGCCTCCTCTCTCTCTCTCTCTCTCTCTCTCTCTCTCTCTCCCCCCACCCAACCTCTGCCCATGACAAATAAATAAATAAAATCTTAACAACAACAACAAAAATCTTCCATTTCTGATGGAAGCTAAGGAGGTGAGCACAGATTGCTAATTCTTAACTTAGTCTTAATGAAAATGTTTAGCTGATTGTCACTTCACCTACCCTCTCTCCATATGACAGGTTCTGGAAGCTGAAGAATGCAGAACCCCTTGCTCCATCTGTGGTTTAGCAGACAACGACAGGAGGAGACCAAAGAGAAGAATTCAGAGCAATCCCATAGTAAAAAGGGAATATAGTACATACAGCTTGGCAAGGAAATGTCCACAGATCTTCAAGGAGCACTCAGTTCTATCTCCAGACACTAGAAGGCAACTGGGTTCAAATAGAAGGGCATGAAAACAGTCCCATAACCTGGGCTACCTTGTCCCTCTTCCCATCCTCCAGAAGAGAGCCCATTTCTATAAGAATTAAGGGATAGAACATTTTTCCAGCAGCAATGACTTTTCACATGTTAGAAAACCCAGCCATTTTCTAATGGAATGAAGCTGGGTGAGCTTTTAGGGCAAAGGTTATGGGGGATATTACTGAGGGGGACTCTGGGATGGATATGGCAAGGCCTGGGAACAAGTTGTGTACCAGTTTAGGTTCATTTAACTTGAAACAAACTTTGAAAGAACCATGAATTGTCCTGGGGTGTGTGTGTGTGTGCGTGTGTGTGTGTGTGTGTTGGGGGATAAGGGTATATCTGGGGTAAGGGAATACCCTCCCCGTGGAGACACTACAATGTGCGCTTTTCAAAGTTAAAGTCCTGATTAACCTCTAGGAGAACCCCCCCAAAATATATATATGTATGTACACATGTACATATGTGCATATGTACACATATATACCATATATGTGTATGTATACATATATGGTATATATATATACACATATATGGTATATATATGTACATATGCACATATGTACATATATATATATTTTTAATGGGAATATCTGCACAGAAGCCCCTTGGTTCTTTGTGTTAAAGAAAAAAAAAATCAGTTGATGGCAAAAGGTGGCTGATATATTCTTCAGAGAAATATTCAGAGTATTTTAAATAAAGCTGGACCTATTAGAACAAGTTAAAAGAGGGACAAAGTAGTGGCCTTGAAAAGAAAAGTAACAAGGTAATCTTCTACTCCAGCTTCTGGGGATTTCGGCTCAAAGGAAACATGCTCAAAGGGAATGGCAAAGTGGGGAAATGAAAAAAAAAAAAAAAAAAAAAAAGGAAATCCAGAGAGAAGCCAGGCATCATGAATTAGATAAAGAAGCAGAAGAAAGAAGAGTCTAAAAAAATTTTTTTGGAATTTTTATTTAAAAATCCACATACAAAACAATGACAAGTCTAATTGTCTTTGGAGAAGTTGATGTCAAATGGTTTAGGGGAGTGGAGGAAAAAAACAACAAGAAACTCTCCAAAGTAAGACACCATTTAGGCGAGGTATCTTTCTACCCTTACTTGCAAGTTAACAAGCCAAATGCTAAGATAATAGCAGGCACAATTTCTTACAAAGACTGACTAATAAATCAAACAAAGAAAATGGAAAAGATAAATGAAGTAGAATTACCTGGACATCTCTGATTTTTTATCTCACGTTTTCTAGTTCAGGAAGTGAAATAACTGATACTTTAATGATGTTTGCCTGAGCTTCCTGCCTATGAAAGCCTTGTGAGCTTCACCAAGATTTAGGACATTCTCTAAAACATTTGGCCTTTGTAAAGGTGTCAGATCGATGGTAAAGCAAAACGTGTCCCATTTCATATTCAGTCACAATTCAAATGGACCTTTTAACCGGCGCTAAATCATAGTACCTTAGAAGCTTCAGATGGGAAACAGTCATTTGGACATAAAATATATGCAAAGCTTCATTAATTTTGATAAATATATCCTACTAATAAAAGATGTTAATGACAGGGGAAATTGGATATGGGGTGTATAGGATGTCTCTATAATATGTTTGTAATATTTCTCTAAATGTTTTTTTATAAGTCAAATTAATGATTTGCAACAAGTTTATAATATTTATAGAAGAGGATAATTTGGAACAAAGGTATATTAATATTAAAATGGTATAATTATGGAGAAAAATAAGCTCATATTTTATGTAAGGAGTTGGGCTAGAGCAATGCCAATATATCTTATATTTTAACACTTTTATCTTTCATTTCCACTTTTGTCTATCATATATACACTCATATATCCCCCTCAGGAATCTTTCATTAATTTCAGCATTTAAATGTTTGGCTTAACTTTCTTCTTTCCAATATTTCCAGTCTTCCAAAGAGTAAAATGCTTAAATATGATTTCTGGGTAGCAAGAGATAGCATATGTACATATAGGTTCTATAAGTACACATTAATAAAAAGTAATAACCACATGAGTACAACCATTTTTATGGAAAAAACATAAAGTCAAGGATATTATATATTATAGATGATGTATAAAATATAATCAGGAGGTGATGTATAGGTTGTAGGAAAAAATTATTAGCTTCATTCTCTTCTATTGTATATATTTTTTCACAGTCATCTCTCATTCTTCTAACAAGAATATTATGTTAGATTTAGAATGATTTTGCTGTGTATATTCCTAATTTGTGTGGGTTTTTTTTTATCCTTCTTTTGTCTTTGTATCTTGCCCCCTCCTCTTAATCAAAGTGGGAACCACCAAGCTATTTTGTATAGAGAAGTACTCTAAGTAATTTTTACATTTTCCAGAATTAAAACAATTTGCTGTCAAGTATCAGTTCTTACCATTGCTTGTGTGACCATGCACAATCTCTTTATCTAATAATGTGAGCTATAAAATGGGTATGGAATAATATTGACATGGTAAGGTTGTGGTGAGTGTAAGATTAAAAAATACACAAGCCCTTGATGATGTGCTCCTCAACATTATCTACAATTATTTTTATGAAAATATTTATTATCAATGATGAGTTTTCCCCAAATGGAGATCCGCCTACAACTATCTGATTAAGTTCATGAGTGAAATGTTCTATTAATGTCAAACCTGGAGATAACTTCATCCCTGGTCAACAGCTTGACTGTAACCTTGTGAGAAATACTGAGTGAGTAATACCCAGAAAAGTTTCTCTCAGATCTGACTGTAAGAAAAATGCATGAGGTAATAAAATATTGTTGTGTTAAACTGATAAATATTAGAACAATTATTTTTGTTGCTATAGCATTTAGCATCTGTTTTGATACTTATAAGTGAGGTACTATTGTAAGAAAAAAGCAAAATGCAGGCATAGTTTTGATCTGGCCAATGGACTTGGAGGGGAGAATGTTAAAAAATAAATATGTATAGAAAGTCTAATGTGTGTTAAAGAAATTGTTAATAGAAGCTCCATGTTCTTTGGTAAGGCTATGGATGACTGCTTACAGGTAAGTGAGGTAAATCTTGTTTGAAACTGTAGGAAAGAGGATCCTTGTTGTGTAATAATAGCAAAAGGTTTATCAAGACTGTTGCTGTAGTTATGTGTAGTAATGGACAAATTATATTCACCCAAAATTTATATGTTGAAGCTATAATCACTACTACATCAGAATGTGGCTATAAATGGAGATGGGACCTTTAAAGAGGTAAAGGAGGTTATATCAGTGGTCCATAATCCAATAGCACTGGTATCCTTATACAAAGAAGAGATCACGATACAGACAACAGAGACAGAAGGGTGACCACTTTAAGACACAGAGAGAAAGTGCCCATTTATAAGCCAAGAAGAGAGGCGTTAAAAGAAACCAACCTGCCACAACTTATTTTAACTTACAGCCTGTGGAACTATGAGAAAATCAATTTCTTCTGTTTAAGCCACCCAGTCTGTGATTATGGCAGCCTTAGCAAACTAATAACAATTCTGCAACCAGGAAGTAGAGTGTTTCTGTAGCAAATACCTAAACATGTGGAAGTGGCTTTGGTAGTGGGCATTGGGTAAAAGCTGGAAAAGTTTTGGGGTGCATGTTAGATTGTCTTGAATAGATTGTTGGTAATATAATGGAGGAGGTTCTGGCAAGAGCTTAGAAATAAAAGAGGAGACATATAGAGAAAGGATTTATTATTTTAGAGTTATATCATTGTAAATAAAATGTTGGTAGAAATATGAATTTCAAAGATGCTTTTCGTGAGATCTCAGAAACAAATGAGAAACATGTTATTGGAAACTGGAAGAAAAAGTAATTCTTGTTGTGCAGAGAAGAATAACTTGGGCAAATTATGGGCTAGTGTTTTATGGAAACAAGAACTTGTAAGTGATGAACTTGAATATTTAGCTAAAATTCCAAAGTACAGTTTTGAAGCTGTGGCCTGTTTTTCCCTCGTTCCTTATAATAAATTGAGAGAGGAAAGAGATAAACTGAAGTTGGAGTTGTTAGGCAAAAAGGGAACCAACATTTGAAGATTTGGAAAACTCTCAGACTTACCTGTATTGTAAAAAGTGAGACAGCGTGCCCTGGAAAGAACACACTCTCTAAATAAATGGCTGAAGAATGTTTGTTAAAGAGATTATGGACATGTAAGTTAGGATTGGCCTGAGCAGAGGCCAGAAATAGAGATGGGGTTATACCAGCAGAAGGAGTTGGCCGCTTATATTTAAAGGGACAGGGACAGGACAAAATTAAAAAAAGAATCTGTCAGATTTCTAAGATTTAATAGGACGTTCCAATAGAGCAATCTATCTGTAAACATGTTATCTTTCTAAAAAGGGGAAGAATGGCTCTAAAGGTAGTACAGAGGTTGTCGGGATTTCCTTGACACCACAGGCCCAGTTGGCACAGACCTGGGGGCTGGGGCTCTCCTCTTTGGTTCTAAAGGTGTCAGAGTCACCTTCCAAAGCTAAGGGGAAAAAAAATACAACAAACAAACAAACAAACAAACAAACAAAACAGCTGCCCAGAGTCAAAGGTATGGGACCACCAGAAAGTTGAATATGGAAGACAAGGGTATCCTCCCAGTGGACACAAAGGACAAAGCAGAAATATTATTCTTGAATTTTAAAACCTAATGGAATTTGCCTTGTTATATTTCAGACTCACTTGGGACACATTCCTCCTTTCTTCTTCTTTCTAATTTCTCCCTTTGGGAATAGGAATTCTTGTCCTGTGCCTGTTTCACCATTATATTTTGGAAGAAGCTGACTTCTGATTTCACAGGTTGAGAGCTTGAAAAGAGTTTCACCTCAGGATGAATCATATTTCTAGTCTCACCCATACCTGATTTACATGTTATTTAGCTGAGATTTGGTACTTACAATTGATGCCAGAATGAATAAAGACTTTAGGGGCTAATAGGACACGGTGAATGCCTTTTGTATGTGAGAAGGACATGAATTTTGAGGAGATGAAAGAGAGCAGAATGAGTTTAATTATGTCTTCCAAAAATTCATATGTTGGAGTCCTAATCCTCAGTACTTAGAATGTGATTGTATTTGGAGACTGGATGCTTAAAGAAGTAATTTTGGTAAAAGAAGGTGATATGAGTATACGCTGACTGAAAATGACTAGTGTCCTTATAAGAAGCAATTAAGGCATAGACATAGGAAGGATCGCATACAAGACAACAGAAGATGACCATGCACAAGGGCCATAGAGAACACCAATACTGTTAACACCTTATCTCAGACTTCTAGCCTGTAGGATTGTCAGAAAATAAATTCTTTTTAAGTTATTCAATCAATTGTAATTTGTTACATCAGCTCTACCAAACTGATGTATGTGAAAAGTAAAATATGAGCCTAATGTATCAGACGATGGAGCTAAGTAGATTTTCAGCCAATATGTTGAACGTGCCCCCTAATCTTCTCTTAATTATACTAAAATAAGGAAGAAGATAGATAAAGTAAAAGAAAGACAATTGAACATGATGTGGTCAGATTTTGAAATTTCTCAGCTTCTCCAAATGGAAATGAATGATAAGCCTAAGAAATGCCTTCTTACAAAAGATAAAATTTAGAGCAATGCCAGAAAAATGTAGTCCAAAGTAAGGTTGAGGGGAAGTATAAAATCCTTTATAAAGATATCAAAAAGGTGAAAGATAGTGTTGCCAACATAGAGGCCCCCATAGCACAGAACTGGGGAAGGTTTGTGGCTAACAGCTGACAAGCACCTGAGGCCCTCAGCTCAACAATCCTCAAAGAATCATATTATCTCAACAAAGAGAGTTAATTTAGAAATGGGTCCTCCTTCAGTTGAGCCTTCAGGTGAAATTGCAGCCCAGTCAACAGCTTTTATTGCAAAAACCCTGAGGTAGAACAACTCAACCAATCTGCTCCTGGTTTTCTGAACTCAGAATTGTGTGAAATATTTGTTGTTTAAAGCTGCAAAATGTGAGGATAATTTATTACCCTGCAGTAGAGAAGCAGAACTACAGGGTTGTTGTGGGTATAAAACTAGATGTAAGAAGTCTCTGCATCAGTGTACTACCCATTGCTATCTTTATTAACACTTAATATATTTAATGATATTGCCCATTTATTAGCATATTCCAAGACTATTGAGGATGGCTCTAATTTAATCAATATTTGAAGAACTTCTGAATATGCTGCAACACATAAAATTAACTTCTAGAATAAAAGATAGGCTATTAATCTATACTTTGCAAAAGCATAGCTCATTTGGTTTCTTGTATTTATTCATATATAAGCCTATTTGGTAAGTTTACGGTACCTTACTTTACCCATCCACAAAATTGAGAAATAATTTCCATCTACACACCTCACAGAATATTGTGAAAATTAATGAGGTAATATGCATAAAACTCTGGAGACCTTCAAATAGTGCTATAAAATGAGTATTATATCCCTGTTGGAGGGTCTTGTCTATTTTTTTGAATAGTTTCCAGTATGGTGATAGAAAAGATAATGGGTAAGTAAGTTGATAGGTATGCAGATGGGAAGAAGGGTTGATAGAAGAGGGAGAAAAAAATAGAGTAATAAATTATAGCAGAAACTATCTTTTACTTAATGAAAGTATCTTTTTTTTTTTTTTACTTCCTGACCCCAGATGTCTTCAAGTATATGGAACCTTATATTTGACAGTAATCTGGTTTCTTTTAGTATTTTTGGACTAATCTAAAGGAATGTTAGTATATCTTTCTAATTCATTTGATACTTATTTTTTCTCTGTGGTAAAGAGCGACAGAAGGAGGGATGGTGGGAGAGGGAGAAGCAGCCTCCTTGCTGAGCAGGGAACCCAGTGCAGGGCTGGATTCCAGAACCATGGGTTCCTGACCTGAGCTGAAGGTGGACACTGGACTGACTGAGGACCCAGGTGCCCCTAAATACCATTGTTCTTAAAATAAAAATGAAAACAACCAATTGAAAATAATCCATTTTTGTATATATTTTATCAGCCTCCTCTCTCCTTATCCAATCTCTATTTTTAGATTAATGATGTTTTAATAATTCTGTTTCATACAGAGTGTTTTATATGAGTGTTTGTGTATGTATCAATACAAGAACATGTAATAGGACATTAAAATAGAACATTTTCTGGCTGATGTTCAGTGACACACAAAGTAGCAAGAGCAGAAATACATACCGAATTTCAAAAAAAAAAAAAAAAGGATACACCATCTCTGTAGTGCTTGCAAGTGTACAATATGATTACCAATTGTGAGGTCCACAGCTAACTATACCTTCTTCCAAATCCAACCCAATAAAGACCCTTACGCAATCATGAAAAAAGACTGGAAATTTAGAGTCTCTGGTGAACTTCAGGTCTTACCAAGTCCTTATAGGGCAAGGTAGGGGAGAGGGTACTTCCTCCTAATAGCAAAACTGGTAAGGAGAACACAGAGAGTTTCTTTATGTTCACTAGAATGAGCAGAACATGGCATTTGGTATGTGGTTCACACTTAGTCATTCCAAAGACTAAGAAACACAAAACAACCAAGGATTAAAGTTGCATGCTTCTCATTGATGTAGTGAACCTGGATTGTTTAATCAGTGTGTAATAAAAGTCACCTGGCAAGACAAAAAGACTTTGAGATATAGAGGAAGATGAAAATAGTGGAATCCTGAGGAACTGAGTACATACCCTCCAGACTGACACACCAAGAGATGCATAGAATGTCACTGCATGAGCAGAGAGACTTTCTCTGTTGACAGCATGAAAGTGCTCCCCCCAGCATGAAATTGGCTCTACCATGGCTGCTCATTATAACATCACTGTCTATTTCTGCTAACCACTGCCTATTTCACCCCACTGCTGTGTCCTAGTCGGGCCAGAGGCAGTTTCATACTGGGAGGAGAGAAGCCCAGGTGGTGAGGGGCATGAAGCTTGCTTTGGATTCTTGCCCTTGCAGGGTCCTGAACACTGAAGTAGTCAAGAGCTATGGAATGAGAGAAGTTTTGAGTTTAGAGTTCTGAATTTCCAAGGTTGCAGACATTTTACAAAAATAAGTCTGTGTTGCACTTGGAAGTCATGTGAACATTTTTTTTGTTCCTGAGGACTGTAAGACAAGCCAAGGAATATGCCTTAAATTTTATCCAAGGACAAAAAAGAACAGATATCCTAAGTAGTTTGAACAGGATGCGGGAGGAATAAATCAACTTGTTTTCTATGCAGCTGAGTCTCCACTGTGCACGTACAGATACACACACACCTACACATACAACACAGAGACCTATATACATATGTGTGTTGGTGTTTATTCCTTAGTTTATACACAAATATATTCTTAATGAGCATTTAGAGCATATTATGTGCCAGCATTGTCCTAAGTACCTTTACGTTAATATATTTAACCCCTCAAATATTGTGAGGTATTTATTATATCTTATTATTATTGTTCCCATTTTATATATTAGAAAATTGAAGACCAGAGTAGTTAAATCATTTGTAAAAGTTCCCAGAGCTGAAGACTGGGAGAGGCTTAAGGATTAAGATGCAAGCATTCTGGCTTCAGAATTTATGTTCTTAACTACTACACCATATAGTGCATTTTTTGTTCAGAATTTTGTTATAAATATGCATGTATATCAATGTATGTCTATACATATATTTTCATTCTTGTTAATTCTTGAAAAGTACAGCAACAAAAAGAAGAGAAAAAAAAAGAAATATGCAACAGTAAAGGGAGAATTTATAGATTCAAAGAGTGGATCAACCAATTGCACTGTCTTAACCTTATCTGGATCCCAATTTAAACAAACTGTTAAGAGTTTATTAGATTCATGAGGAGATTCAATGGTATTAAGGAATTGTTAGTTTTTTTGTTTGTTTGTTTTTTGGTTTTTGGTGTTTTTTTGGTGTGATAGTGGTATTGTGGATATATTTTTAAAAAGTCTCTTGGGATGCCTGGATGGTTCAGTTGGTTAAGTGCATGCCTTTGGCTCAGGTCATGATCCCAGGGTCCTGGGATGGAGTCCCACATTGGGCTCCTTGTTCAGCAGGAACCTGCTTCTCCCTCTGCCTACTACTGGCCCTGCTTGTGCTCTCTCTCTCACACACACATAAATAAATAAAGATCTTTAAATTAAAAAGTCCTTCTTTTCTAGCGATATGAACTGAGTAGTTATAGATGAAATAATATGATGTCTAGGATTGGCTTTAAAATAGCCCAGAAAGAAGCATATAGATGAAATAAGATTGATCATGTATTGATAATTGTTGAAGGTGGATGATGGATACATCAAATTCACTGTGCTCTTACCTTGAGCATATTCATGTGCTCAAGACTCATATTTGACTATTTCCATAATAAAAAGCTAAAAAAAAATCCTTTAATAAAACAGCTCCATTATTTTGGAGAAACACTAATAGAACTGTAGCTATTCTACTTTTTATCTGAGACTATACTCTGAATCAGAAGTTTCCATAAATTTTGTAAATAGGAAATGGAATTATTATTATACTTTTAAATTAAATACTATTAAGGATTAGAAAACTTAAGTCTTAAATTAAATACTACTAAATTAAATACTAAACTTAAATTAAATACTCTTAAAGATCAGAAAACTTAAGTCTTAGGCTGAAGTTTATTTGATAATACTTGCATGATATTTCAGATTGACTTACATTTTCAAAACAAATGGAGGCTTTATGAAAATTCCCTCAGGTTTTTCTCATTTTCTTTTGTAAGTAAAATGATTCAATTTAGATTGACTTTTATTTGATCTAAATTGCTCTAGTTGAATTTCTTACACATAGAAATATACTCCTTTTCTCTGCGATATTATAAAAAAAGAATGATCTCTTTTTAGTAATTTTAATTTTTTTCATTGTTCCAAGATGCACTGTTTATGCACCATGTTTATGCTCCATGCTTTTTATATGGTATGCTGTAATGAAGGTACTTCACTCTTTACTGACAAAATAATATATTAGGATCTTCTTATTACCCTCTTGCATGAGGTTATATGATATATTTGTGCTATTTAAACTAGCTATGGAATGACTTTCCTTCTTTACCTTTGGGTATGATCACATTGTCCATTTTTCAATGTTATTATTAGAGTGAATGTATTATTATTCATCAAAATGGATAAATATGGCTGGAAGTATATCATCATGTTTCAAAGTCTAAACTAATGGACTTTGGAGCTAGATGACCTAAGTTTGAATTTTGGCTCAGTTTCTATCTTTGTGCTATTGAACAAGTTACCTAATCTCTTTGCACTCTAGTTTTTCCATGTATACAACATAGATAATAATAGCGATATCTCATAGGGTTGTGATAAACATTAAGAGAGTTGATATTTATGAGCTCTTAAAACAGCACCTAGAATGTAATAAGCAAGAAAAAAAAAAACTTTGTAAAATGAAAGTTTTCTGTTAGTTAAGCTTGAACTGAAGTATGCGATTTTTCTTGCTGTTTTTAATATAGCCTTCATTTATAATTCATATTATATATGTATATCATAAAATTTATATTTAAACCTTAGACATTTCACTGAATCATTATTTTTTTTAAGTTTAAAGGACATTTAAAAAGTATGTTAACCAACAAAATAAAACTAAATTACACCCTAAAAACTGGAAATGCTTTTGTAGTCAGTCACTTATCAGGGCAGTCACACATAAGAAAGACTAGATTATACTGTTTGTGGGTCATGTTACTTCTATAAAATTCTGGTAGCACTGGGGAGGAACTTCAGTTTGAAATCAAGAGGA
The DNA here is from genome assembly GCF_964662115.1 of Mustela nivalis. Lineage (NCBI taxonomy): Eukaryota > Metazoa > Chordata > Mammalia > Carnivora > Mustelidae > Mustela > Mustela nivalis. The sequence continues at coordinate 39,459,180 of NC_139023.1, read as the reverse complement.
AGAAGATAAAATATGGTAGAAATGAAGTACAAAGGAAAGAGGCCAGCAAGTAACTATGCATGAAAGCAGTAAGGCATACCTACAATACATCTATTCACATACATGCACACACCCACATGTATACAAATACACACACACACACAACCCTCAGTCATTGTTACTCTTTTATATAACATCAACATCTGATCATAAGGCACAACTTACACAATAAGAGAAATAAATTAGGGTGCCTGAGTGGCTCAGTGGGTTAAGCCACTGCCTTCGGCTCAGGTCATGATCTCAGGGTCCTGGGATCGAATCCCGCATCGGGCTCTCTGCTCAGCGGGGAGCCTGCTTCCTCCTCTCTGCCTGCCTCTCTGCCTACTTGTGATCTCTCTCTGTCAAATAAATAAATAAAATCTTTAAAAAAAAAAAAAAAGAATTTGGGCGCCTGGGTGGCTCAGTGGGTTAAGCCGCTGCCTTCGGCTCAGGTCATGATCTCAGGGTCCTGGGATCGAGTCCCGCATCGGGCTCTCTGCTCAGCAGGGAGCCTGCTTCCTCCTCTCTCTCTCTCTGCCTGCGTCTCTGCCTACTTGTGATCTCTCTCTGTCAAATAAATAAATAAAATCTTTAAAAAAAAAAGAGAAATAAATTAGGAAAGAGAATTCTTAGCATATATTAGAAGTGGCCTACTGTACCTCCTGTGTTAAGGGACAAGTACACTCACTTATCCATGACTCCCATATCACTCATTCACTCTGTATTCACCAGATAATAGGGATTTTTTATTGTTAATTGATCCAAATCAATAAATTGATTTTTTATTGTTAATTGGACTCTATTTCTCTCATGTCTCTCAGCACCAATTTCACACTCTCCCAATTTCTGAAGCTGTTTGAAACTCACTTTATATCTATGTACTTGCTCTCTCTCCACTTACTGGCAATAACAGGTTAAATATATCAGATTTTCAAAAAAGCAGCAATTTTAATTGAATTGGACTGAAAGTCTATAGAAAAATGTTTTCAATAATTACTGAAATATTTTTGGGTAATCCCGTTTTTGGTGACATTAAAATGCAAATGGTTGTGAATGAAACTCTTATCCACCTTCTGGCTATGATCCAGAATTACAAAATATTCACGCAGGGAGATTATGGGATGTAGTGACAGATGCTGAATACCTAGAAAGCCAACCAAAACAGCCAACCCAGGTTGTCCTACAAGTCACTAGATCATATTATAATTACAACAGAATACACACACACACATACACACACAGAGTTTTTATCAAACAATTTGCTTTTCTTATTTTGGTCATAAAGTTCATTATTTTTCTAGTCAAATATAGACATCATTAAGTCTATAATATTTTGGTGTGGATAAAAAGGTTATTGAAGAAGAAAAACTAAAAATACAAACATAACTGGCCATAAGAAGAGAAGAATATATATGTGTGTGAGTTGGGGGTTGGAGATTGATATTTGGATTTGGGAGCTGAAATTAATGGGTTCAAAAATATCTGAACATGGGGCGCCTGATGGCTCAGTGGGTTAAACCTTTGCCTTCAGCCTCAGGTCCTGATCTCAGGGTCACATGATCTCAGTGCAGGCTTGAGCCTCGCCTTGGGCTTTCTGCTCAGCAGGGAGCCTGCTTCCCCCTCTCTCTGCCTGCTTCTCTGCCTACTTGTGATCTGTCTCTGTGTGTCAAATAAATAAGTAAAATCTTTCAAAAATATTACTTGAACATGATTAAGTTGATGATCACATTTTTTTTTTAATTTCTTCTTCTGTACAAATTTTGTTCCCTAATTAATAGTTTATTAATAAAAAAAGTTTCCTCAGTAAAATTCTTTATATTAAAAAAAGTTTGTTTAAGCTAACAAAGAATTAATTATCATTGTTTTATTCTTTGATTTCCAAGGCTAATACCTAACTTAATTCTTTAAAGGGAAACTCTCACACACATGGGCATGTACAAATATACACACACTTTTCTCATTTTAAGAAGTTGGTTTAAGTCATATTTAGAAATAGATAACTTTATCTTAAAAATAATTCTATATTTATATTTTATGTTTGTGGATATACCTTTCAATAGTATTCTAGTTATTTTCTTTGGATATTTAATTTGGTGTTGGAGAAATTACCCACAAGTCCATCTCATGAAGAAAGATAAACGCATGGAAATAAAATCATATTATTGAACACACCCTAGCACTAAAAAAGAATGAACTATTGACACATTAAATGACACAGATGAAACCCCAAATCATGTTGAGTGAAAGAAGCCAGATTCAAAACTAATCTATTATAGAAGTTAAAAAATAGCTACTTTTGGAAGATACTGAGCAATTGACTAAAAACACATGATCTAGCTTAATGAAAATTTTCCATATCCTGTTATGGTTAAACAAGCATTTTCAATTATCAAACCACCAACTGAAGACTCAAGATACCTGCAGGTTACTGTACAAGTGAATATATAAAAGATTGGAAGGAAACATGACAACGTTGTTGTATGGTCTATTATCATGAAGTTTTCATCTATTTTTCTAACTTAGGTACTTCTAAATTCTTATATGAAGAAGCATCAATATTTATACATTTATATGTATAAACATATATGCACATTTATATACGTACATATTTATAACTATATATTTGAAGCATTTATTTGATTAGAGAAAGTAAGATTTTCAGTTTTCACTGCTAGGAAAAAACGTAAGAGCTCATTAGAAGATATGAATAGAGAAAAGTGGAGGTATCTGATTATTTTCTACCCTTAGTATTTAATTGTGTTGTTTTTTTCCTTTTTCAGTTTTTGCAAAAGGCTTCCTTCTACCCTTCTAATCTAACACTTAAACCTCTATTTAGCCTTCTCCTATAGATGGATTCAGAACCAGGTAACATGGCCTATTATATGGATAAGTTAAATTGTAGTTGCTAGAAGTATTGAGAAAGAAGAAGAAAGAGGGAAAGAGAGTGCAGACAGATGTTGTATACTGGAAACTATAAAAAAATTATTTCAGAAGTTTGCTTTAAAAGTACAGAGAACTAAGAGTATTGAGAGAAAGATACAATATCAAGAGGACGTTTTGGGTGTATGCTTTATTTTTAATGAAAGTAACTATATCAATGACTATATTATTCACTAGGACATACTTAATCATGGATTGGATGAAAATGAAGGCATTTTCTAACTATGGGAAAATAGAGTAATTAGTAAAATAACTAATTTCAAAGAACTCTTAAAGAAATAAAAACTAAGGCTGGATTATCAATAAGAACCTAGCTTTAAAAATCAAATAAGATCGGGGCTCCTGGGCGGCTCAGTGGGTTAAAGCCTCTGCCTTCGGCTCAGGTCGTGATCCCAGGGTCCTGGGATTGAGCCCCCCATCAGACTCTCTGTTCGGTGGTGACCCTGCTTCCCCTCTCTCTCTGACTGCCTCTCTGCCTACTTGTGATTTCCGTCTGTCAAATAAATAAATAAATAAAATATTTAAAAATAAATCAAATAAGATCTAGAATAAGATATAGACTGGACTAGAATATACTATAATATTGTGTTTTGAGTTGTAAAATACATATGTATCTTTTCATATTTAGCTGTACGAAGGATATATTCATCTTTTTGAAAATTAGTAATAGGTTTCCAATTCATCAGCCACCTAAAAACTTTGCAAAGTCAAAATTCCATTTTCCATTATAATACAATAGCAGGAGAGAAAACATAATTGTTTTTCTTCCTTTAAAAACTTGTTAAATGTTTTATGGTAAAAATTGTGTGTGTGTGTGTGTGTGTGTGTGTGTGTGTCTAGATACACAGATATATAATATTTACTAGACAAGAATCCAAAAGCCAGACATAGGGAATCCAAAGATTACATATATTACTTCAACCAATTATTTACTCAAGCTATCTACCCAAATTATGTTCCTCCTCAGATTCTCTTGGCCCCACATGCATTTTGGTCCTTAGCTACTTGCTCATTGAAAAGTCTAGTCACCACATTCATCCAGCTTACTACATATGTCCTATCTTCAATAATCACCTTCCTTAACCTCCGAAAAATTAAGATTTTAATTTGCTTCTTTTTATACCCACAGCATGGGTGCATGTTGCACCCATGTCCAGTGCAACACACCCTATGAAGACCAGGGTTTCTTCCTCCACTTCCTGGCTCAGATCACACTGTGGTATGTGTGATCTTGGTTCCCTAGCAACTACACAAAGGTGCACCTCTAGAAGTGTGGAGGAGTTACTACTTCATAGGGCAAACTCTATATAATGCGTAAAGGGAAGTAAGAAGGAATTGGCAGATTAATTCTTTTAGCCTTCTTCTCCTGAGATGTCCCTTCAACGGTCAATAGTCTACATGGTAGTTCTGGAGGACATCCTGCCAGACCAAGTAACCAGGTGTGCTTTCTTTGGAAACTGAGTGCAGCTTCTTAAACAATTCCCTGCTTTTTTGTTCCCTTGTTATTTCATCACACCATAATGCCGAAGTGTGTAAACTTTGACTCAGGCTTTGTTTTCTACGAAACCTTTACTAAGACATGAGGCAACAATAAACCCATACTACAAAGGGATGCTATTAAGTCCCTGTACTGGTGACTATTATGAAATTAACTTGTTTGGGGAGGAATCTCTGTATGTATTAGAAGAGATTAAGCACATAGGGATAAAATACTGTCTCAAGTTTTGTTTCTCTTTGAGTTGTGAAGAAGCTTAAGCTTCTACCACCATAATAATACAATAATTATGTGATTTGCTGTTAAAATTATAAACATTTGACATCATATCACACATGTGATAATATATTGTGAGATACTATATTTACTTGTGAAAATGGTTAAGATAAAAGTTATTCTCACAGAACTCACAATTTTTGTCAATATTATATAATAAAGCCTAATTAATGATATGAAGAAAGTACTAAGGCATGATTGATATTTATCTGTTATACCAATATTTAAAATAAAATTTTAACATAGGATAATGTACAACATAGGAGATTTCAACTGCCTTCTCAATTCTCTCCTTGGCTTAGCTAGTAAATAATGAGGCTGCGAAGAAGTCTCCTAACTTCTCTGGTTCTCAGTTTTTTTCATTAATAAAATTAATAAAATTAATGAGTTGAATGTATACATTGTAACACTGTGATAAAGATTAATTAAGTGGCATTATTGGGATAAAATCAATGGGGTCAATGATTATTATGCTCATTCTGGGTAATTAAAGCTATTCTGGGTGAAGAAGAATAAAAATAAAAAGTGAGATATAGTCATCAAGTCATACAACAAATATTTGTTGAATATTTACTGAGATAACTTTTGTATTTGATACTGATAATATAGTAGTTTATAAGAGAGAAAGAGATCCCCTACTCTCAAGCTATTCACACATAAATGACTCAAAATGGTAGCAAATGTCCTTGAGAGTTGTTAGTTGTTTAAGGAACAAGAGAGCTAGCATTGCTCAGGTTATGTGTAGAGTTTGTGGTTCTGTAAACTCTTACAGAAAGGTTGAAAAGTCAAGTTGTGGAAAAGGCAGTTTTGATTTCAGGAGTGACTGTAAGCAGGCTCTCTCATTCTGTTCATCATTTCTACTACACACCATATTTTTGTATTCTTCTCTCCAACTGTGTCTAAGTTTACTCCACCAGGGAAGAATACTGACCATGGTGGACTGGTGAATTCCACACCTTACTGTTAAAGCCACTGGTGAGAGACTGATAAGCAACATCCTTTTGCCTTTTGTTCTACTAGTTCAGAGAGCTTGGATAAAGAGAGAGTATCTCAACTTGATTCAGGTTTCCATCCAAGACTAATCAAATTCAATCACAGATTAATCATCTTGTTCCAAGGCTGGGTCTCTGGCCAATCAGAACGGATACATAAAGCACCAGAGAAATGCCTGGAGAAATTCTGCCTTACCACAATTTTACTTTCTATTTCCTTGTTCATGGTGTGGCCCAGGAGATCTATGAGAAGCATCATAAAAGCCAGGAACTGACTAGAGAACTGTGGGAGCATTGAATTTCAGCACTGCATTCCAACAAAATTGATCATACTGTTTTAGAAATTGGTATTAGTAAGATAGTATTATTCCTGGGATAGAAAGTAATAGATTGGGGGAATATATTTTATTTGGAACCTAACATCAAGTATTAAATATACACAAGTGAATACTGGGTTTGCTAGAATTTCCACTCTCTTACATATGAGATTTGTTTATTTTTAATAGTCACTAGGTGGCAATTCCAGGGCCAAAAGCCACAGTATCTGATTATTAGTGTAGTTTTATGATCTATTAAATTTGTTGTTCATAATGGAGAGAAAGCATTATCTGGGGAAATTAGCTGTATAAGCTTGTTTCTTTCTTTCTTTCTTTTTTTTTTTTTAATATATCTGTTTTTGTAAGGTTGACTGATTATAAAACCCAAAAGCAGATAACTTAGTATTTTTAAATGTTATTTAACTAATATTCAAATTATGAAAAAACTTCATACATTTTTACCTCAGATTCTTCACTTCATGGCATTTCAACAGCTTCTTTTTGATCAAAAAGAGTACTGTTGCATAGTTATAGAAAATGTTTGTCTCATTAAAATTTACCCTACTGCAAGTTCAGAGGATTGTAAGTGTATGTATAATTTTATTTCCACTGGGTGATTTTTGTAATGTGTATGAGCCATTCTCTCTAATGGAAAGTGCAGTCGTAAGGTACTTTAAATAGGCATTAATCCTCACAATACATTTGCAAGTTAGGTAAGCAACATGAAGCGTAGAGCCATAATAGGCATTATACACATTCATCCACCTTCACAGCCTGCAAAACTGGAAATCACATATAACAACAACAAAAAAAAGACATTTGCAAAAGGAATAGCAGGGATACTTGTGTTATATTTCCTTTCTGGTTGTCATAGACAGATGAAGCAGAAGGGGGACACAAAGCTGCATTTTATTTATTTATTTATTTTAGAAAAAGACCTGATAAATTAAAGTAACATAAAACAAGGCCAGATCATTGTCAAGTAAAAGAAAAAAGTAAAGTCTTAGACTAGTTATCCAGTTAAGGGCACTTAGGTAGTAACACTATAAAAAAATACCTCCATCAATCCCTTTGCTAAAAAACCTCCTTTCTTCTGTACCTTAACTGACATGAAAACTTATTCTTAACAAATGAATCAATGGAGAGAGAGTATTAATTTATTTGGGTGGAAGTTTAAAAACTAACCAAAACAAAACAAGAAAGGAAAGCAAACAATAACAACAAAATATCTTTTAGGTTGTCAATACTTTCATGAAGAAAGGGTTCCTGCATATCTTTTTGCATATAATGATACAGAAATTCCACTGAATTTCCTAAAAATGATGTTATCTTGGTGAATAATTTCTTTTGTTCATCTTGTACACAGAACAAATACTATGAGCCACAGAGCAGGTATTTGGAATCAATTAGAACATAATATGTTTAAAAAGTAAATGGAATATAGATAGGCACACATCAATAATTAAATAATGAAAACAGAAATTCAGTGAATTAGGCTTTATTTACACTAGTCAATTTTAAAAAATAACTTTGTGATATCAAGCCATCTTTACTTCTCAATTGGATTGAGCATTTGCTGAAATGCTCAACTGGACAAAAATGAGTCAGTAAGTTACTAAATTAATATTCAACCTACACTTATTTTCATGTGGTTTTAATTGATATGTCTATTAATGCCTGTCCTTAAAAGTAACCTTAGTTTTCTTGCAGAACCTGGACTGGCTGCTGGCAGAAGAACCAAGCAGCACTCAGAGACTTTGGAGGATCCGAGGTTTATTTGACATTGGTGGGCTCAGAGGAAGTTATTCTCCAAAGGTCTGAGCCCCGAGCACAAGCAGGGAGGGGATTTTATACCCTTCTACTTCTGCATACTTGGTACTTTTGGTGCACGCTGCAAGCGGGGTAGGAAAGAAAAACCTGAAGGGGCTTAGAGGAAGGGACTGAAATTCCTTGCTGGTTTGGTCAGCCATCTTAGGGTACAGTTTTTCCCTACCAGTTTGTTTTATGACATACTTTAAACAATATTAACTATTATTATTTGAAGTGATTATGCATTTACATCATTTTTGATTAACCTGTACTGAAATTTTGGAGTCATCCCCACACTTTTTCCATACTTTTTCATATAAAACAAGGAACAGGCTTTCTGAATATTTTTTCTGTATTTTGTCCATTATTAGAATAAAGTGGATAAATGCTTAAATAGACAGTATGAAAATTGTGAGTCCAAAACAAAACAAACAAACAAACAAACAAAAAAACAGTTCATTATCTGTAGCTTGTCTTGGCATACCATTCTTGCTGATCCAACAGAACTTTAGTTTTAAAGACAAACTTTAAATTTCTATCAAATATTTCAAAAACAGAAAATAAGACCTTTAAAATGTCATTCTTTTATAATGAGTATTAAAACTTTATGTCTGTATCAAACTATTAACTAAAATTTTGTAATGTATACATATACAGCAGAGAAACTTATTATCAGAAGGGAAAAGCTTTTAGAATCAGGAATTGAATGATAAAGATAAAAGAGTCACAATATCCCTAAAAATTTGTTGACAGAGATGTATTGTTCACTTGATTGTCAACTTTCCTCCTACAATTTTTCTCTCGTTTTTTAAAATTGTAGAATTTTATTTATTTTATTTTATTTTTTAAGGTTTTATTTATTTATTTGACAGAGATCACAAGTAGGCAGAGAGGCAGGCAGAGAGAGGGAGGGAGAAGCAGGCTCCCTGTTGAGCAGAGAACCCAATGCACGGCTTGATCCCAGGACCCTGAGATCATGACCCGAACCGAAGGCAGAGGCTCTAACCCACTGAGCCACCCAGGCGCCCCTAAAATTGTAGAATTTTATTTTTTTTTTTTATTTTATTTTTTTTTTTTTTAAAGATTTTATTTATTTATTTGATAGCGAGAGATCACAAGTAGGCGGAGAGGCAGGCAGAGAGAGAGAGAGAGATGGAAGCAGGCTCCCTGCCGAGCAGAGAGCCCGATGCGGGACTCGATCCCAGGACCCTGAGATCATGACCTGAGCCGAAGGCAGCGGATTAACCCACTGAGCCACCCAGGCGCCCCAAATTGTAGAATTTTAAAACCTCATTAAAATATTCCTGAAGTCATCAATTTCCTTAGTAGAAGATGAAAGCATATTCAAAATTTGCATAATAAAATAGCACTCATCTTTTAACACCATTAGTGTGAAATCTTGGTTACAGCTGTAATCATACAGGTTTTGTACAGTCAATTTGGGAATTGTTTACATAAAGATACTCTTGCTCATTTGTCCCTCAAACATCTTATAAAACATAAATATAATTGTCTATATTTAGGGCAAGTTCAGTTTTGAAAAAGGATGGTATATTGTGACATGCAGAGACTATCTTACTTAACATTATGAACCTTAATTCTGTGTACACGGCTTCCTGGCTGGATGCAAGAGCAAAATGGTAGTGTTATCTGAGGAATACCTGAGGAAGACTAAACAAGCTTCAAGTACACTGCTGAATTCAGCCCTCAGGTACCAGAGAACCTAACTGAGCTTGATGGATGGGGTCATGTCACATGGTGAGACTGCTGAGTGTCTCGATAGCCAGAGGCCCAACCTCACTTCTCCAAGGGGACTTGAGGCTCAAGCCACAGAGCTGCTTTGATGTTTGTCTTTTTCTGAGAAAAGGAAAAGCTCAGTGGTTTGGAAAACACAGCCTGTGAGTTTGCAGAATGGGTGGGGGGAGGCAAACAGAGGGGGCTGATCATAAATCTTTTTAAATGTGGATTACAAAGCTATAACTGAAGGCCTCGGGGGATGCAGGGTGAGATGTAATCAGATTCCTTGCTAAAGAGGAGCTCTGCTGATAAGCTAGCTGTTGTTAGCTTGACCTTATTAATTAAACAAACAAACAAATAAAATGATGTCTGGTGAGAATGAGGAGATCTAAAATTAACCCGATGAAACATAAATGGGAAAAAGATAACATCTAACAACATATTGTGAAGAAGATGTTGTGAGATACCATTTACTGAGATTTGCAAAGAGTAAGTAAATAAAGAATAGGCCTTTTTTTTTTTTCCCTGTGAGAACAAAGAATTATGTGTAAGACTATGGAGAATTTTGGATGCTATGTTCATGTGGAGCTTTATTCCTACTTAAATAAATAAATGCTCTAGGAATTCTTTTTTTTTTTTTTCCTATCCAAATTTGGCTGTTCACTGTTCTCCCAACATCTCTTGAGAGATCCTATCTCTGAATCTTAGTACCTACTACTCCTCTTTCCATAAAAATCAAATACTTTCTGTCAGTTCCCTCAAAGCCTATTCCTTAAGGTTTACTTCAAAACTGTTATTTACATCAAGTCAACTCCAACTACTCCAGTCAGCCAAAATCCACCTCTTTGAAACTTGTAGTTGTTACTCTGTGCCCTCTCTCTGGAACTTTTTTTCTTATTCCCTTTTGAATTGCGAGTTATCTCTGTATGTTTGAGTTCTGTTTTGGACATGTTTGCTTAAAGTGTTTGCATACCATCCAGGTGACAATGTCAGCTGACAACCTAGCGTGTAAGAATGAAACTCCAGAGGATATTTAGAGTCAGAAAAGCAGTCTGTGGCTCGAAATTGAAGTCCTAAGGAAAACTGAGTGTATTAGATGGATTGCAAGAAAATAAATCCAGAGACAGGCAGCAGAAAGATCATACTGACTGTCCTTCAAATGTAGTTTCCCTGAGATGGTAAGAATCAGCATAAGAGGCGTACCTGGGTAGTTCAGTTGGTGAAGCATCTGCCTTCAGATCAGGTCATGGTCAGGGTCCTGAGATCAAGTCCCGCATCTGGCTCCCTGCTCAGCGGGGAGCCTGCTTCTTCCTCTTCACTCCCTCCAGCTTGTGTTGCCTCTCTCGCTGTGTCCCTCTGTCATAAATAAATAAAATATAAATAAATAAATAAATAAAAGGATTAGCATAAGATTGTAGGAAGTCTGGGCTATGAAGTGTATTGGAAAAGTTACCTCTATGAACCAGAGCTCTTGAACATTAGCCATGTGGAAATGCTGTGTTCCTTGTGGGGGGTGGGGATGTAGGTAGGGGAACAAATAGAACTTGATAAACTTCTTTAGCAAGTACAGCACTGGAGCTATTTCATCCTGAAGAGATAGTTTATTTAAGTTTTGAAAAGAACATAAGCTAGACTTTAATCTTATTATCTGATAATTGTTGAATATTTGTTACTTCCTAATACCTATTAGAGAATTGAAGAAGTCAGCCTCCACTTCCCAAGTAAGAAAAATAAACAAGATTTTGTCCGTGGAACCTGCATATAGGGGTTTTTATTTTTTCCCTTTGTTACCCTTACTCAAAGCAGGGCAGAGATGGGAATGACATTTAATTCTGCAGTTTCACTTAGAATTTTGAGACAATTCAAGGACAGGAATTTAACCAGCAACAGCTGTGGAACCAACACAGGTCGTATGTATATATTAATATTATCTGAAGTAGAAAATTATAATAAAGAGGGATTAAAAATGATTCTGACAACTGTCTTTCTCACAAAGCTTACACTTCTCACTTGTTCCTATGAAGAGGAGCGCCCAAAGTCATACTGATGAATTTAGAGTCTGACCAAAAGTAAGATAAATGGTTAAACATTTGCTTAAAACACCCCCTCACCTAATAAGCAAAATGGACAGGCATACCAGATCTTGAGGTTTGTCCTGACAGAGGGTAGAAAAAGTTGGGGCAAAATGTGCAGAAAAAGAATAAATCTATCCATTTTCTAAGTTCCAACTATTTGCCTGACATTTTACTTGCATAATCTATAATGCTCATAACTACCCGGTGAGGTTGATAATATCCTGGATTTACGGATCAGAAAACCACAAGTCCAGAGGTTAATTAGGTTGTTGAAGGTCACATATTGAGTAATTAGCAGGGCTTGAATTTGAACCTAGGTGAAGAAATAGATTTCTTTGTGCTCTAAACCTGTCCTGCTGGAGGTATGAAACATCCGGAATCCTGACCCTGTAAAATCCTTTAATCCAGCCTCAGAGACATCTTCATAAAACCTTGCGTTGGGGTTTTCATAATTATTTATAATGGTGGAACAAGCAGGTACTTAACTAGATATTGTGGAAAACATGGAGGCATCCGCAAAATGCTAAAACCAAATGTAAAGATTTCTTGGTAAATTACTAAACTGTGAATAAGGCAGAGCAGCAGTGGTAACAAACAGCTACAAATGTACTGTTACTACAAACAGTAACAAATGAAGGAAAGGCAAGGCTGCTCCACCGGTGGGGTGTTAAGGAGGCTAGAAACTCTCACCGGCACTGTCTTCTCCAGGCACACTGTCTTGGCTTCCTTTGGTTCTCTCATGAAGCATATTTCCTCAATTATTAGTAACTGTGTTTCTTTTCTGTGGCTGCTACAACAAAGCACCACAAGTTGGTTCCTTAAAACAAAGAAATGTATTCTCTTACAGTTCTGGAGGATAGAATTTGATATCAGCATCACCACGGGGTGGGGGTGGGGGGGACAAAATCGAGGCATTGCCAAGGTCACATTCCCTCCAGGGACCCTGGCAGATGATCTGTTTCTTGCTTCTTCCAGCTTATGGTGGATGCTTCGTTCTGCTTCTGTCTTCTTACCACCTTCCCTTCTGTGTGTATCGTTTTTTTTTTTTTAAAGATTTTTTCTTTATTTATCTGACAGAGATCACAAGTAGGCAGAGAGGCAGGCAGAGAGAGAGGAGGAAGCAGGCTCCCTGCAGAGCAGAAAGCCCGATGTGGGGCTCGATCCCAGGACCCTGGGATCATGACCTGAGCCGAAGGCAGAGGCCTAACCCACTGAGCCACCCAGGTGCCCCCGTTTTTTGTTTTTTGTTTTTTTAATGAACTTTTTTTTGTTGTTTTTCAAGATTTTATTTATTTGACAAAGAGATCACAAGTAGGTGGAAAGGCAAGCAGAGAGAGGGGGAAAGCATTGCTCCGTGCTAAGCAGAGACCCTCAATCCTGGCCTCGATCCCATGACCCTGAGTTCATGACCTGGGTCAAAGGCAGAAGCTTAACCCACTGAGCCACCCGGGCGCCCCTGTGTGTGTCTTTTTTTGTCTCCCTTATAGGGATAGATTTGGGGCATGCCAGACTCATTGGGATAATTGAGGATAAGCTCCTTTTTACAAGATCCTTAACTTAATTTCATCTTTGCCATAGAAGCTAATCTTCACAGGTTCAGAGATGAGGACACAGACATGTCTTTTAGGAGGACATCATTCAGTTGACTAGAGTAACCAAATGGCAGATGGATACTTGCTCAGTTTGATCTGAATAATATATGATTTATTCTCTTTTCAGCACCTACTGTATTCTTTTGACTGAAAAATATGATAGTAATACAGAACTAGTGGACAGAAACAAAATATTATAGTTTATCGTTCATCAGGAAGTAGAGGTTAGAGGCTCCTTCAAATTACAGTTCTCTTCCTTGGAGACCCAACCCTTCCAGAGGACAGGGAACTATTAATCAAGTGTATTTTCATGTGTGTGCATTCTTCAACAAAAAGAAGATATTGACTCATTGTTAAATGAGTCTCAAAAGTAAGCACTTCACATAGTTTGGGTACAAAATAACAGGTTTAGTCAAATGAGTAAATGTATTATATGCAACATGGAATGAGAATATTCTCAGAAACTATAGAAAATCAAGTTTAAAAGGTTTGATAATCTATTTTCTCAGGGTTTTTAAGGGGAGGGATTTTAAGTTTATAGACAATTCATAATAATAGTATTTTCTGCATCCATCAAGAGTTCTGAAAAATCATTTCTCTAACACATACTTTTATAAGATGTGTTAACTTTTTAAGTCACTGCTACTCCTTTCATTTTTGCCCCAATATCCACAGGTGATTTGACACAGATCTATCAACAGTGAACAAAGAGGGTGACAAGGGGATATGCTGGGTAGTGCAGTGGGCTCCCCAGGGCTTTGTTACTGAGAAAGCCTAGCTTTCAAAGACAGAAACAGAAGAAAGGGAAGTCTACAACTCCAAGGGTAGAGTAATGATTATAGCTACAGGAGTTTACAGAGGAAATTATGTAGATAGCGTCAACAGTGCTAACCTGGTAGAATATTTTATAAACATTAATTCAGAAACAATTCAGAACCAAAGTGGAAAGAACTGATTGGAATCAGAACAGCACAATTCTGATGTTCCCATGGTAAACATAGGCAAGGGTTCACAGAAATTTTGCTGTTCCTAGGATTTTGATTAATACACGCTTCAGTCTTTTGAAGTGCTACAAAAGACACTTCAAAATGTAAATTGTTATTGTGTTTTTGGAATCTCAGGAGGACTATTATAAAAACTTGTGTCTTATCCAACCTTACATAGTAAGAGGAATAAAATTGAGGTCTGTTTAAGCTTTAAAGGAGACGGGGAAAAAAAAAAGCTTTAAAGACCTACCACAAATACAAATAAAATGTGAGATTCTCTTCCTTTAACATACTTGAGTTCTCTCTATAAAAATTTCAATTTACACACATCAATTTTTTTATGTGCTCATGCCCATGAGTTTGGATCTTGAATTCCATATGTTTGGCAGCATAGGAGGTCAAGTTTTTCAATAAAAATGTATCTCTCTGCTGACAGTCAGATGTGGATGTCTTCTAGGGCAGGCTTTATACTGTGTTCTTGCATTCAAATAATAACAGGAATAGTAATAATACTACTACTAATAAATTTAGCACATATAGTGCTTACTAGGCAGCAATGTCTGTTCTAAGACATTTGCATGAATTAATTTATTGAGTCTCAAAGTATCCTTATGAAGTTACTATTGTATGGATGAGAAAAGTGAGACGTGTGTTTATGTGAAGACAATATATCATTTATGAAAAATCTTTGCTAGTGTCCCCCAGAAAATCAAGTCAATTGATCTTTGCTAGTATTATGGCTCCTGTTCAGCTTTATGTTGTTCCAAATATATTTTTTTAAGGTTTTATTTATTTATCAGAGAGACAGAGATCACAAGTAAGCAGGGAGGCAAGCAGAGAGAGGAAGGGAAGCAGGCTCCCCACTGAGCAGAGAGCCTGATGCCGGCCTCGATCCCAGGACCCTGAGATCATGACCTGAGCCGAAGGCAGAGGCTTTAACCCACTGAGCCACCCCTGTTCCAAATATTTTAAAATAAATTAATGTAATAGCAAAATTGACTCATCTACAGTGTATGATTTTTTAATATATTTTGCTAGTGCCAGCTTGATTCTTGAATTTTAATTGTGAATTAATAGAAAATGTGCAGCTTATATTTTAATTATGATAAGAAAGAATAGTCACTTATGTAATTTTTCTCCTAAGCAAAATATTAAAACAAATCCTAATAGCATGAAAGAGCTGAGTATGCATTCATATGTAAGTGATATGTATTTTTTGAATATTTACAACATTTTACATTTTCATAATTTTGACAGCAGGTTTTTGGCATTTATATTTCATTATTTTTTTCATCACTGACCTTTATTTGGAAAAATATAAGTCCCAAACCTAAAGACACATAAACATATTAAAAGAATAAATATTCATAATGTTCATAGATGCACATTTTTGAAAATCATAAGAAAAGGATAAAAAAAACCACTAGAGGTCCTAGGTGCTTAAAACCTAAAGGGCTCAAAGTTTTAAATTATGGGCCCAAGTACTAAGTTATATTTTCAAAATGAAAATTCTCTAAAATTAATAATATGATAATCAAATGCTAAGATAGTCAGCCAAAAAAATAGAATATAAAATTAGATAGTATATGTTTAGAAATTTTCCAATTAAGTAGAGAATCTAGAAAAATAAGGAAAAATTAAATCAACAAAGAGCACAATTTAGTACTCAAAAATATGGACTTCTGAATCAGACTGCCTGCTTTTAATTCAAGGTTAGAAACATATCAGTTACAAACATCTGGGGAAAAAAATGTTCAATCTCACTAATCATCAGAGAAATCCAAATTAAAACTCTAATGAGATATTACCTCACATTTATTGGAATGGCTACTATCAAAAACTAAAAAACAGAAAATAACAAGTGTTGGCTAGGATATGGAGAAACCAGAAACCTTGTCCACTGCTGATGGGATTGGAAAACGATGCCACCACTATGGAAAACAGTATGAAGATTCCTAAAAAATAATAATAATAAAATAAAATTAGAACTACCACGTCATCCAGAATTCCCACTTCTGGGAACATATTCAAAAGAACTGAAAACAGGCCTCGAAGAAATATTTGTATAGCCACGTTCATGACACCACTATTCACAATAGCTAAGAGGTGAAAGCAATCAAACATCCATAGACAGATGACTAGATAAATACAATTTAGTATTTACATGCCATACAGTCTGGAGGAAAATCTTTTCCTCCACCTTCTTGTGTTTTGGACTGGGGGCCTGGAAACTGAAATTGACTAAAGACAAATTAACAAGAAAATTAGCAGGCTTTTATTAGTCTATGTACATGCAGTTCAGAGGAAGAATGTGACTCAAGGAGGTGGTTGAACCTGGGGAAAGGGAGGTGAAGAATGGTGTGAGAAAATAAATGACTTCTTAAAAGGGGAAAGATAGGAGAAGGAGAAAGGACACTTAAGGGAAAACGAAAGATGTTCAGCAATGATGAATAGGCCCTTAGGAGAACATGTTGGGGATGTGATAGTTTGTGCCAATGTCTGTTTAGGTTTGATGTAGTCTTCTCTCTCATGATGAGCTGATCTTCACTGGTAAGGAGACTTGTGGGAGATGATTTATGACATACTGAGTCCTATTGGAACATGCTGTTTTCAGGCAGATAAAAGAGTTCGGGAAAAAAATACTGCTACTCTCAAATGCCTTTAGCTCAAAATTTAAAGTCACCGTGGTGTCTTCTAGAATCCTCTAATACACTGGAATATTATTCAGCCTCAAAAAGAAGGAAATCCTGTGACATTTGGTGGATAAATGTTGAGGGTGTTATATTATGGGAGCTAAGCCAAGCACTAAAAACAAATAGCGAAGGATCTCACTTCAGTGTGATAATCTAAAGTCATCAAATTCACAGAAACAGAAAGTAGAATGCTGGTCACCAGGGAATGAGTGGAGCGAGAAAAGGCAAGTTCTTGTTTAATGGGGTAAAATTTCAATTTTACAAGATGAAAAAATTCCAGAGACCTGTTTCATAAGAGATGTGAATATACTTTACTGAACTGTACACTTAAAAATGGTCAAGTTGGTAAATTTTGTTATGGGTTTTTTGTTTGTTTGTTTTTACCACAGTTAAAACAAAAACCAACCTTATCAGCTAAAGAACTTTGACTAAGACATATAACATCTGGCAGCTTCAACTTTTTTCTGTAAAATGATAATTGTGGTAAGCTCTGTCAAGTTTGTTAAGAAGAAAAACTGAAATAATGAATGTAGAGGACTTCACACAAGGTCTGTCCCACATAAAAAGGAAACAAACAAGTACAGGCACAAAAGCAAAATAATTAAATAATAGCTTGACTTAAAATGGAATTCAACAGAGTTTACTCAGACCACAATGTGGATAATGAATAGCCTCAGTGTCTTCATGTGCTTGTTTACTTCTAGTAAGGAAGTCAATAAATCTCAGGACATTTCTAAGGAATTTCTTTCAATATCCAATGCTATTATGGAGTTGAGATCTTGATTTCTACTGTGATGCATTCTGACCTCTAGGCATCCTGATCAGCCTCTCACTTTATTTATTTATTTTTTTATTTACAATAAAGCAACCTTTGTCCTGAAGATTATACCACTATCTGGTGAAATAATGGATAGCAAATGAGCCGTGTTTTCCAGGATAGCCAGGATTTAGTTAATCAACACTGGAAATGGCCGCATTCAGTAAGACTAAAATTCAAAGAAAAAAGTATGTGTTGGGTGGGGAGAGTGTTAACTAGGAGAAAGGAAATAAAAGATGAAAAGCCCCCAAATTCTTCTTGCATAATTTGTCCATCTCCTCACCTGCTGTTTTTATCTTTTAATTTTTTATCTCCCTCATTATATCCTCATTAGGGAGCATTCCATGCTTCATTGCTTGATGCTATTAAAACTTAAGTTTATAAAATAATTTTAAATCTCTTCCATCCATATTCTTTTATTTTCCTATCTGAATCCCAAGGTTGATTGGTATTTGAAGACAGTAGTGTGTGTGTGCATGTGTCTGTGTGTGTGTGTGTGTGTATGTATGAATGTGCACACATACGTGTGCATGAGTTTTTAGAGCTCAAATTGCTTGCTACATCTGGCCTCCCATTCTGTAAATGACACCGCAGATAAGTTATGAATTAAATTTTATCTCTTTAAATATTTGGGAATTAATTGGGAAGGTAATTCACTGAAGAGGGAGAAAATCCCTTAGGAGTTGATCTCATTTACCTGGTGCCTTCATTTCTCACACCATTTGAGATGCTAATTACAAATTGTTTCTGATTGTGCTGATGACCCAGGTAGTGACACAGAGGAAAGAAATCACCATTTGAATATATCTCTGCTCTAATGAAGGTTACCCACTCAGGGACCCAGACAAGGAATAAGTAGAGCAATGCACAAGCTGCTCTTCTCTGTTTCCTTAGTATTTATATTGATGAGCATAAAAAAGCAAAAAGGAATAAAAACAATACACTTAAAGGATTTCACTTTTATGACTCCTTAGGTAGATTGTCATAGATTGCAAATACTTTGCTGAGACAAAAACATTTGAATATGTCGCTGAAAATTACTCTTTTCAGATCAAGAGGGTAAAAAGCCTGGGATAGGAGTGTGTCAGACCATGTCCAGCCATGTTTTGAGTCTCTTACTGTTAATTTAATGTTTTACTTTCAGTTTTGCACACTGAAAACTCTTAAATTCCTGAAACAATGGCGCTTTCCATTTGAGTCCTAAAACATGACTGCCTGATGTGGACTGAAGGGATTCCTTGATTCTTGAGAAATCTTATTTATTAATGAAAAACATCCTGCCTTGAAATAAGTATTTGATGCGTTTTTCATGATGTTTCATTTATTTTCACTTATCTTTTACCTAGAAGCAACTGGCTAATCATCCAATATCTTTGATACCTGATGTGATAGTCTAATGAGTTTCTGTTTTCAAACATGAGAAGAAACCCTTCAAAACCAACAATAGGTAAGCAGATGTCCAATAAATCCTTTAGACCTTTGGGCTTGGGGAAAAAAAGAAGCCTCATCCTCACTTCCCTTCTATCATTTTAATATGGTTGAACAAAGGAACAAAACCTCAGTAGCTGACAGTACTGTCATCTCTCTCCAATTCAGTGAAAGCATCCATTTTCCAGGTTTCCTGGCAGTGCATTAATGAGGGAATTGTCAGAGGGAAAAAAGGAATGAGTTCATGGTTCTCAGCTCCATATGTCAATTCTTTAGCTACCAAACCAGTGTATATGGCTTGCAGAAAATATGCTCCAGTTATTAGTAAACAGTAATTTAGAGAACATTTATGCTTTCATTATATCATCTTATTGACCCTCCTCAGCAATATTCATTTAGATTTGGAGCATGGACTTACTTTCCTAATATTGTCTGACAGCTTCTCCTCTCCTAAATGCAGACACATATTGGCAATGAGCCTCCTCTAATTATTTCTCATTACTTTCCTTCTTCTTTTAGCATGTTCTTAATTGTGTAGAGATTTGCCTATTGCTGACAAAAGCCAAATAGGGGGAAAAAAAGACGATGAAGAAGAAGAAGATACTTTGATGGGTGATCTGTTTCAGCAGCACAGTAGCACCATTCCAAGCTCCACTGGAGTCTTCTTGTTGCCAAAGATCATATCTGCTGCCTGCCATGTTAAGCACAGGAAACCTGCTGTTGCATCTGCTTTTGTTGTCGCTAACTCTGGAGGCCATGGATATACCTCAAAGGAAAAAAGGAAGGCAATGATATGCCTATTTAAGCGCACATATAAAGGGGTGATTTCTCCATCAATTTCTGAGCTCTACACATCTTAAACTGTTATGAAAATGAAATATCAATTAACTTTCCTTTGTTCAACAAATCATATCCAATGTCTCTGTTACAAAAAGCACTTAGCAGTGATCCACCTACTAAAAGGTGTCTAAATGTAGCTTGTGCTGAGAAAACTTACAGTATCAGTGGAAGGATGATGGATAAAAGATGGTGGTGATGATGAGGAGGAGGACGAAGAGGAGCAAAAAGAGGAAGAAAAAGAGGAAGAAGAAGAGGAGGAAGAGGAAGAGAAAGAAGAGGAAGGGAAGATGATCACCAGAGTAGTTGGTGCATTATACACTTGGGAGTTCAAAGAGAAAAGGAAAGTTCCTAGATGGTGTTTGCAGAAACTGTTTTGTGAAACATGGGGAACTTAATGTTGATCTTGAACAATAAGTAGGTTTAAGTAAAAGATAAGGAGAATATACCTGGCCAATAAGAGAGAATGAAGGTGGCTTCATAGAGGTTATATTAAATCTGGTCAGAATCTAGGTTCAGGGGTACCTGGGTGACTCAAATAATTAAGCAATTGACTCTTAATTTTGGCTCAGGTCATGGTTTCATGGTTGTGGGATCGAGCCCCATATGGGCTCCACACTAACAGGGAGTCTGCTTGGATTCTCAGTCCTTCTTCCTCTGCCTCTCCATCTTCCCAGGTGCTAACTCTCCCATCTCTCTCTCTCTCTCTAAAGTACATCAATCTTTAAAAAAGAAAAAAATAATCTAGATTGATAGGAAAGCTATGTGTTGTTGGAAGATAGAACTGGAGAAGTAAGTAGGGATCACATTGTAAAGTTATCTTCCACAATACCAAGCAGCATGGATTTTATTCAGAATACAAACATTTATCTACTGGGCAGAACCATGTCTGATCAGTACTTCAGAAGTATAAATAATGAAAAATAGTGAATGCATTGATAGTGATGGGGAGAGAGTCAGATATGCAAGACAATATCAGCACTCTTAGGGAAAAAAGAAATATCTTAGTTTATTCAGGCTATAACCACAGAATACCATAGCCTTCATGCCTCAAACAATGAACATTTATTTTTCACAGTTCCGTAGGCCAACATTCAAGATCAAGGCTTTAGCATATTCGATGTCTGGTGACAGCCCACTTCCTGAATCACACACATTGCATGTTCACAGAGGGCAAGGGATGAGGGTGTTTCTGGGGTCCCTTCTATAAAGACCCTAAGCCCATTCATCATTCATGAGGGTTCCACCTTCATGACCTTACTTACCTTACTAACCTCCCAAAGGCCTCACCTCCTCATGCCATCACATTGAAGGTTAGAAATCTTAGAAAAAAAACAAAATGAAGTTTAGAGGGAAAAAATCATGGTGAAAAATGAGAAAAAATGAGAAAAAAAATCCACAGAGAGGAGGTGGGGGGGCGGAATGGGTTAAATAGCTGATGGGAATTAACAAGGGCACTGGTGATGAGCATCAGGTGTTGTATATGGGTGTTGAGCCCCTGACTTGTATATCTGAAACTACTTGTGTGTTGGCTAACTGGAGTTAAAAAAAGAGGGGGAGGAAAAGAGATGGGGGAAGGAAGGAAGGGAGGAAGGAAGGAAGAGACAGAGTGGGGAGGTAAGGGAGAGGAAAAATACATTGTATATAAATTAACATTCTTTCAAGGAAAAAAAATGGCTGGGCACAAACACTAAGTCCATAGTAAGAGGCAAGTGTTCATTACTGCTTGTTTCATGACAACAGCACTGGGACAGGCAAAGCTGAACCAGATTTGTGACAGGAGAACTCATGAGAGGCTGGTAATAGCCTGGATGAGAAAATCAGGAGAGAGTCCAAGATAAGATTTGTTCATCCTTTTAGAATATATAATTTTAGCCTACTAACTCAGATAAAGAAGAGTTCCTCTGTCTACAACAGCCCCACAGCCCCACAAATATTTGTTTAGTTGTAGTGGAAGATGTAGGGAACTTTGATGATTCTGCATTATTGGAAACTTGGAAAGATGCAGGCTCCCTTCTGTTACCTGATCCAAAAACCTCTTTGGGAATATTTTTTCCCACTCAAAGACTTTGCATGGAGTAGGAGAGAGCTCAAGATCTCTTCACAAGAATTCACCAGCACCAAAATTCTTCTCCCATAGTTTATTCCCTACTTTCCCATTTGTATAAGTAAAACAAATTTAAAACAACTTTATCTAATGTAGGTGGCCAAAAAGGAGGCAGGGGGAAGAGGCAAGTCTGATTGCTATTTCCAAGATTTTTTACCTTTTATTCCTAGAATTCTAATTTGAAGGAGACCGTCAATAGTTTGAATATGTCATTCAAGTAATCTAGTTGCCAAAATGGGTGGGCAAGGGTTAACCAAAGACAGTGAATTCACCACCTTTTTTACTTGAATGGCTTTGTAGAAAGAAATATTTTTCCTAGGTTATTCTTCATATATTTTCTCCATCTCAATTTTTACTCTCAACCTGCTACCAAAGTCCTTTCACTAGTAACAGGAATCATGAAAATGATATACTACAGTATTAGCAGGAAAACTCGAAACTTGATCAGTTAAATTATGTGTAGCACTCTGGGTGTCCTTGCACAGTTTGGAGACGATCAGCCTCAGGGTCTAATCTTACAGTCTTTCATATGAAGTCCGCACAGAAGAACTGTTCATAATGGAATATCAGTAGGAATTTTCTTATTACTGATGAAATAAACCAGAACTAGGACTCCAATTATTTCATGTATAATATATTCTTTTCCTTTTCATTTTATCTGTGGTCTGAGGATGTGTTTTTCCCTCCCCCACCCCAAAAATGTTAGGACTTTCTGACCTGATAGACTTTTTCATTGATCTCCAAAAAGCAGCAAGTGCTAAAAATTTAATACAGTGAGTCTTTTAAAGTGATATAAGATCCGCATTATGCAATTCTTATGAGTTAATCAAAACAAAACCATCGTATGT
Organism: Mustela nivalis; assembly: GCF_964662115.1. Classification (NCBI taxonomy): domain Eukaryota; kingdom Metazoa; phylum Chordata; class Mammalia; order Carnivora; family Mustelidae; genus Mustela; species Mustela nivalis. The sequence continues at coordinate 39,436,213 of NC_139023.1, read as the reverse complement.
CAGTTAAATTTATTAGAGGGAGACAAAAAAGTAACCATCAAACATGTTGAAAGGAAGTGAGATACACTGTCTCTCTCTCTCAAATAAATAAATAAAATCTTAAAAAAAAAAAAAAAAGGGACACCTGGGTGGCTCAGTTGGTTGGAAGTGAGATAAATAAATGTGAAATTACAGGAAGTGCATTTTTTATAGGACTTCTCTGATATTTTAAAAAAATAATGATGTTTCTAAAGAGTTGTGAAGATATTTCAAATTATCTTATACAGCTTATAGCTCACTGTAAGTTTCCTCACTCATTTGAATTTGTAATCATTCATTTCCCACAGATCTTTTAGGTGTTGACAAGGTGCTAGAGAACAAGATGCATAAGTCCTGAAGGAGTGAAAAGATGGGTCAGATAGAGAGAGATTTAAACAAATAATTGTCAGTACAGTAATCAGGTTGTACATAGGTATGATGTTGGTCAAAAGAGGTAGTGCTTTAGTTTTACTTTAAAGAAGTTAAGAAAAATTACTTCCAGAGAAGATGCCTAGATTGTATCTTGGAAGAAAGTTAAGACATTACTTATTAGACAGGAGGAATTCCACACAGAAAGAAGAGCCTACACAATGGGTACACAATGGGGAAGAAGGGAGCTGGCAGGAGTAGCTTATAATGGTGTTAGCCTCTGTTTAAAAGAGTATAGAATGTAGTTTTAGTTTTTTCTCCTTTTATGTTTTATTGTTATTATGTATAATAAATATTACATCAACCAAGACAAAGGGTGATTGGTTCGTTATCATAAAGCACTAAACTCATACAACACATGCGCGCACACACACACACACTCTCTTCAAAATGGCTGATGTTTATTACCTTTGATGAGAAATGCCTGACTGTTAACAACCTCTTATATTTGAGAGAAACTGATCCTGAAATCATTTCATGGTTTATTTTTATTTGTTTTATCATTTTCAATTAAAAAAAAAAACTATCAAACTAAATACTTTTGAAAAATCCAAATTAAAAAAATTAGACATTCATGAAGTTTCCATGTTCTTATATCTTTAAATGAGGAAATAAAGTATATTATATTCTTCTCCTTAGGATAATAACATAGTTGTAACAGTAATGTCGCTAAGTTTACTTCCATACCTTTATTATTTGTGGTTCCTCCTAGGATGTGATTATTTCAAATAAACAAGAAATGTGGAGAATTGTCATTGTCCTTCACATATTACCACTCTTGTGTGTGTCTGGTCTGTGTCAGAGTATGTGTTTGTATGTATGTTTGTATGCAAGTATGATTCCCCTGACTACAAATTTTTTTTTTTTTAATTAGGCAGCCTAACAGTTGTTTTGAGTGTACTTACATATAAATAAGGTGGATTTCAGTTCACTTTTAGTATATTCATCCACAATATCAAAAATATTCTGGTCAAGGAAAAATAATGTAGTTAGACACAATTTTAAAGAAAAAGGCTCATGTTTATAAATAAGTGGGAAATCAATTTACTGACATATAATATCAAGAGATTATTTCTGGAAAAAGTTATGGTTTATAGTTTGGCAGAATTGGCTTTGCATTGTTAATGCACTCCAGTGGTTAATTGTTAGCTAGTGTATTTGACACATTTGATACCCTGTTTGAGTATAAGCTCCTTGAATCCATGACTTCCTTTTTTTTTGCTGTATAGGTCATTGCTCCCAGCACAACTTGTTCCTAGACCCTCCTAGATTTTCTGGATGGGCCCCGGAAATTAAACTGACAAAAGACAAATTAACAAGAGAAAAGAAAGAACATTTGTTAACATGTGCAATGCACATAAAAGTGAGAGAAACTGACGAGTGTCTCCAGGGGTTGTTAGAATTCCAGGTTTATATAGCATATTAACAAAGAAAATAAATTTGTGTAACAGTGATGAGACAAAGGAAAAGGGTTTAGGCTTTTAGGGATAGCAAACTAGCTGGGGGAGGTAAGGATATGAGGCGGGAGAAATAATGGAAAATAAGGGTTATTTTAATAAGGTTTGTTACGTAGAGTCCTCTCTCAAGGCTGTCTCTGGGCTGATGGAGTCCAGAGTCGATTCTGGTGATTAAGAATCAGTCTGCTTTTAGACATGGTGCGGAAGGCAGAGAGTTTTGGTGTTTGCTGTTTTCTATTGTCTTCAGTTCAAAACAACCCTTATGCCAAAGTGGCATATTTTGGGGTGACATATTCTGATCCCCGACACAAAGATTCCCTTTGGGTGATAGTAATTAAATGACAGTGATTATCTTGTTTAAGAAAATGTGATTTTTGTTTTCATGCTCCTAATAATAATAATAGAAAAGGAAAATGGGAAAAATTCACAAACCTCAGGTTGGCAAATAATGCACAGGTATTTAATACCAAGGGATATGATTTAATAAACAGGAGACTATTTTTCCTTATGTGGCTTTTGATTGAGTTCTCATCTTTCTCAATCTATTGGATATTTGCCTTTGAATTTGAAAAGACTGTGAAGCCTTGAGGACAAAGTAATCTGCATAGTTGTTTGCTTAGTACGTGAGACATAGTCGATTTAAAAAGAACATTATAGAATGGTCTAGCATATTTCATTTTCTCGTGTATTAACACTATGTCTTCCAAAGAAACCTTTTTTCAAAGGTTGTTAATAATTGCTAAACTCATTTGAGAATTTCTGGAATAAATATATTTGAATAGGTTTTTGTTTATTTTTTACTTGAATTTTTCAGAGTACAGGATCCTTAGCTTTTGTTTAATTAATATATGTATGTATGTATACATTCCTTTCAGGATCCTTCATTTTTCAGAGGATACTAAACTATACATTTTTCCTTGTAAGTAGATGACCATGAATATTTGTTTTCTTCCAAACAGCTTGAATAATTAATAGCAGTTTGGGAATTGATGTCTGAAACAAGAGTTTCATATGTAACTTTAATCAGATTCAAATACTTTTGGGGAAGTTTATACAAGTAACATATTTATTCAGGACAAAAATGAGTACTATAAGTAAAAAGAAACAACTTGTTTTTTGTTTTGTTTTATGTTAGTTGAAGGATGATATTTTATTGATCTAAATGTGTTTTTAATTCTTCAGTAGCATATATAAATTTAAATTGTACACTCCCTCTGATCTACTTATTTCCCTTTTAGAAACTTTTCCTGCATATATACACTTACACGTATATGAAATGATGTATAAGAACATTTGTTGTTATATTTTTGATTGGAAAAAATATTGGAACCAACCTAAATATTCATCAGTAAGGAAAATCTTGGGGGCACCTGGGTGGTTCAGTCAATTATGCAGCTGCCTTTGGCTCAGGTCATGATCTCAGGGACCTGGAAATGAGCTCCATATCTGGCTCCCTGCTCATGGGGAGCCTGCTTCTCCCCTGTCTGCTGCTTCTCCAGCTTGTACATGCTCTCTCTCTTTCTCTCTCTCTCTCTACCTCCCTCTGTGTCAAATAAATAAATTCTTAAAAAAATACACAATAAGGAAAATCTTGGATGCAGTATGGTACTTCCGTATAACAGAATACTATGTGGCTTTGAAAGATTGATCCAGTTTTTTCTATTCACACTATTAATTCTCTCCCTAAACTGTATGCTACATGTATGCATATATTCAATGTGGTATTATATAACAATATGGTTATTTTTATGTAAAAATAATCAAAAATTGGATAGAATATCTGTTAGAAAAACATAATAAATAACAATAGTTGTCTGGGAAGGAAAAACTTTAATGACTTTTTTTTTGTTTTTACCTAATTTTTTTGAATCTTATATTGATGTGTTACTCCTTAAATAAAAACATCAAATGATGCAAAATGGTCAAAATGTTTAAAATGATAAAATAAAAATAAGTAAAAATTTAAACTTCAAGTTGTAATAAAGCCACTATATTTTTTGGGTAATTCCTTACATCTAATGATGAAGCAAGAAGAAAGTCCTTCAAAGATAAAAGTGAAGAGTTTAACATCATGTTGTTCATGTTGGCTATGGTATAGGAAATGCTAAAGATATTTGAGTTTGGATAATGGTTTTAAATCCCTTATAAATATTCCTTAAAACCAGAGTCTAGAGATATCCATGATTTCACTCTTGTTCTTTTTTGTCTTTCTTTTTAAGAATAATGAATAAGGAGTATCTGTGTGTTATATTAACAATAAACTAAACATTTTTTCATAAGAATAAATGCATCATCTTGTGTGTTCATATATGCAGCCTTTACTAAGATTCTTGCATTTTATTGTTTCTTCTATACAAAGCATGGTGTTGGGCACCGAGGAATTCAGAATTTTGAGATGTTGCAGCTATTACTTCAGTGATATTTTAAGGGCAAAACCTTTTGCTTCAAATACTCAAGAAATTGGGACAAATTTTAATTTCATTCTGAGCCAAATTCTGTCAAGATAATAGCTCTGATATCAATGCAACACCTGCTGGAAGATCATGATGGGACTAAGTACTGTGGAACTCTGTGTAAATCAAGAGTGCTAGTGTAAGATAGGGTTTGCAACACTGAAGGAGGGAGAAAGCAGAACATTATCTCCAGATCCAAGATTGGTTTGGGGAAGATTAGAATGTATTCTCAGATTACTATAAAATAAATGGTACACTTTCTAAGATTTCTTTAAAATACTTCATAGAGACAATAAGGACTATATGTGTATGTTATGTTAATTGACAATTGAAGAATGCTTTATTTATCATTGAAGTATCAAGTACTTCAAATGATCTTAAATATGAGAACACCAGAGGATTTCCTAGGCATTAGGTTGGAGTGAAATATTGTGCAGACCTGTCTTCATGGCATCGATGTAGTTAGTTTAAGCCTTTAGAATGTCTAACAGCCACTTCTTTTGAAATGGTGTATGAAAGCTAGGATTCCAAACTGCTTCTAAGTAAAAATACTGTATTGTAGGATTTTTGTTGTTGACCTTAAGTAGAAGGTTAGCTGAATGTTACCATTAGAACATGCCTGCTTTTGTCATAAATGAACCTTTCCCGCAAGCTTCCCAGGGAATATAGAGGGACAGAGTGCCGAGACCTCATGGAATTCACAGAAAGCCTATATAGCTGTTTGTATGCCTGCTGGCCCTAACTACCTGCGTCTGTGTGGCACAATTTGCAACATGCCCGCATGTCTTCAGGTATTAGGGAGGAGTTCAATAGCACACACCAACCTTGAAGTGTTGGGAGATACTGATAACTACTGAAATGAATCTCATGTTTGTGAACTGTGTATCAGCCTAGATCAATTTGCAAGAAATGATTACAAATATAATTATGCAGTACTGACCTCCTCCCCTTCCATCCCATGTTCTAGGTTTGCCTGTATGTCTTACCAAGCTGAACCCCAAACTCAACAGTCTGCAAGTCATAATTATTCTTTCAAAAGCAAGTCTTCCTCTAAATTTTTCAATATCTAGGAATGGAATTCTTGTTTTTCTCATTATATGGACTTAAAAATCTCAGTGTTATCACTAACTTCCTTCCCAGTACCCAAATCCATATGTTCATCTTCTGGGATACATTTCCCATCCACACACTTTGTATCTGCACAGTCATCACCCAGATACCTCCATTACCTGTCACAGACGTTCTTGCAATTATATCCTAATTGATAACCCCTCTACTCTCATCCATACCATTGGAAAAAAGAAAAAAAAATACTTTAACATACTACTATTATCTACTTTAAGTATAGATTTGTCAGCGTGAATATCGTATTTGTAACTTTGTTCAAAACCTGGCTTTTCCCACTATTACTACGAAGAGAGCTTACAAGCACCCAGGTAGTCTCCATTGTGTGTACAGGCACAATATTAATTTCTTTTCTTAATTATTTGTGATGGGGATCAGGATATACTGCTCCACAAGCTATTTTGGCATAAGAATAATTTTGTGTTGAAGACATTTCAGTTCCTGAAATCCCTTGGCTGTCTGAAAGATGTCTCCCCCAAGAACTCAAGTATCATAAATCCCCTCCCCAGATACAACTCTAGTCCTCTCAAAGAGAGAGTTTTCACATCCAAACAGACATAGTCAAAAAATGACCCTATATCCTATCTGCTCTCCTAAGGGGCTCTTTATTTTTCTAAAAAGTCATTTGCTTTTCTCTCGGTACCCTTTCCACCCCTTCCTTTTAGCAGCGAAGCCTTCCTAATCATCCACAACATCCTGCCCCAAACTCTCTGTTTCCCTACTTTATTGTACTTCATAATCTGTATCTATACAATATGTGTAGTAATTAAGTAATTAACTAATTTAATTAAATTTAGTAGCATTCTTTCTCATTTTTTGTGATTACCTAAAATGATCCCTGTTATGTGATAGATATTAAAAATATGTATTTGTTGAAAGAATAAATTTTAAAAAGCAGTCTTTTGGATCATAAAAGGAGATCAACACAGGTAATATAGTCTCATACTGCAATATTTCATAATTCATTTAACTATGTAGTTTCCTAGGTCTGGAATATACCCCTTTTAGAAATCTTGCCTTTCTCCATTTTAGTCTTTAAGATCCATCTTAAATATCACTCTTATGAACTATTTAGTTATTACAAATTGATCTTGTGTCTTCCTCCTATTACTACTAAAAATACAGTTCTATAAGAGTATCCCTGCTAACGTATGTATATTCCGTCCCATATTGGAGTTGTTTGTCTTTTGACCTCAAAGACACTATGAAATTAGAAACTCCTTGAAGGCGAGTAGTTGTTTTATGCCCCTCTAAATTGGCCTCTGTAACTGTCATAGGAATCTGACAGTAGTTTCTTCACTGAATTAGCCATCTGTGGAGAAGTAAAACCTTCTTGTTTTTCTAAATCTTCCTATATAAGCTCTGCCTTCCTACCCCACTGACATCTATATGTTATAAAAGTAGAAAAAGTTTGCTTTTGATGCTCTTATAAATATTTTCACATATTATGAAAACTATATCGACAGCTAATTTTTCTGTTAAATTGCTCTGACCCAACAACTAATAAAACTGGTTTTTTGTTTGTTTGTTTGTTTGTTTGTTTTTTAAACCCCTCAGAGAGATTCCAATGATTACAGCCTGGGTTTGGTCCCAGGTTAACTTCAAGGTGCCTACAGGACTAGAGCATTCCTAAAGTAGTAACTCTCTAGAATTTACATATCAAACAAATAAAGCCCCAGAGCTTGAAGACAAGTGCACTCCAGAAAAGTTTTCTGGAGAGCGCTGGAGAACAGAGGAATCGTTTTCAGGAGCAGAGATAGGCAGACACTTTTTCTTCTTTATAAAAAGAGACAAATATCATATGATTTCACTCACAAGAGGAATTGAATAAACAAAACAAATAAACAACAAAGAAGAGACAAACAAAACAACAACAACAAAACAGAATCTTAAATTAAGAGAATAAACTGGTGGTTGCCGCGGGGAAGGTGGGTGGAAGGATGGGTGAAAAAAACAGAAAAGAAGAAAAAGAGAACAAAATCATTTTTTCTTGTCCCTGGAGTGTCAGATACTCACGTGGGAAAATTTCTTATCAGCTCTCATCTTGTCACATTAAAGATGAAGACTAGGACTGGGATAAGGACCAACACACTTGCATACTATGAGGTACTATGAAATCTCTGACCCAGAAAACACATCAGATGATCTCTTTTTCTGTCCCTTCCCTTGAATACTCTATTTCCTGATAGAACTCATTTCTTTATTGGTTAACCATGATCTTATTTTAAACTTGGTCAGTAGGGAGATACAAACGAAAAAAAAATCAGCAGTCACTGGAGAGGCATTTTTGAAAACAAGTGAGAAATGTTTACTATCCAGATAGTATGTATGACATTAACAATCATCATGTGGTTATATTTTAGGAAATTAAAATTGGAAGCAATTAAAAATAAAATATTGACCCATACATTTTTATTGTTTATACATTATGTGCTTCTGTGGTTCTTGTAAGACTTAGCAGTGCTGTGACAATGAATACAATCATAGAAATGGTTCCATTAAATGCTTTAATCACTTCCCATCTTGACTATTGCAATTAACTCCTTTATTGTCTTCCTAAATTCTTACTCTCTGAGCATCAGGGGGTCCGAAATGTTGCAGAAAAGAATAGCACTATTTCTAGTTCTAGGGCATGGAATCACAACATTCTTTTGCTTGTATCTGATTATTAATTCAGTGACAGAACTTGAACTTCAAGTTCTCTCATTATATGACTTAAAGAAGCAACTCCTTCACAGGAAGATTAGGGGGAAAACTCAAAAGATTGAGAGTATAGAAGAGTCTAGCATCAAAGAATGGAAAGAACAAAGAACAAACAAAAGGAAAGTAGTGAAAACTTAAAGATTGTGAGAGACATACACATGCACAGAGTTCTATATAAGAAATTAACAAAAAGGGAACTTCAGCTTGTGGAGATAAAGTGGAACATAGCCTTGTTCAATATATTCTTGAGGTTATATACCAGAACTTAAGGTTTTAAAAATAGTGATTTGTAAGAAAAATGAAAAGAGATACTTAGATTAGCTATGTAAGGTATTTAAGGTATGGTATTTAATATATACTTGCAATGTACTTAATATATATTTATGAAAAGATTCATCAGTATTTGTCAGCTTCAGTTTAGCAAAGTCCATGCGGTTACAAAAATGTACTGGATGTTTAAAGGGTAATCTTTATTTTTTGATTTTGAGACCATGAAGAATAATTATGAACTCTGATCATTCTGGTATTCATTTTTGGTACAATATTCAATAAGTTACATGAAATATTCAACACTATTGTAAAATAGGCTTTGTGTTAGATGATTTTATACAACCGCAGGCTAACACAGCATTCTGAACACACTAGGCTAAGCTGCGATGTTCAAATGTTAGGTGTATTAAATGCATTTTCAACTTTAAATGTTTTTAGTTTAAGATATGTTTATTAGGGGGTGCCTGGGTGGCTCAGTGGGTTAAAGCTTCTGCCTTCTGCTCCGGTCCTGATCTCAGGGTCCAGGGATCTAGCCCCCAGTGGAGTCTGGCTTTCTGCTCAGCGGGGAGCCTGCTTCCCCCTCTCTGCCTGCCTCTCTGCCTACTTGTGATCTCTCTCTCTGTCAAGTAAATAAATAAAATCTTTAAAAAAATATGTTTATTAGGACACAGCTCATCTTAAGTTGAGGAAAATCTATGTATAATTATAAACTCGACTTGTGAATTTCTAATGTGTGTGTTTAATATTCAGCAAAGCTTAATTTATTTGATTTTTTATTATGAATACCCTTGTTTAATGAATATATTACATTTAAACAAAACAATTAGGAGGTTTTTTTGCTATACCTTCACACAAAAACTGAAGTAAGACTTTTCAGTCTAAATTTAATGTAATAATTCTAATATGTTTTGTATTTAATTATCTTATGTAACTGCTCTGTGGTTAGCACTTGTTATGTGTTTATAGTTAACCTTAACATCTGTTGCTCTGGTTAATCCGTTCATTTTTTAATTTGGTAAATATTTAGATATAAAATGTACTCTGATTTTCTCTTTTCTATGAGGTGATATTTGAAGATAGTTAATTACGTGGGAGATAGTTAATTTGGCTTTACTATAGTCTGTATGTGTTTGTGTGTGAGTTTGTGTGTGTGCATTTATATAGCATATAATTGAGAATTTGCATTTATGAAACAATTGTTAGTTGAGTTTTTGTTCTCTACTAGAAGAATAAAGCTCATTCACAAAATATTAGGTTTTGAAAACTGAGTGGGAGTTTTAGGGCACATTTGGCTGAGATAATCTCAAGGAACGTTAGTTGCTTCCCTTATTCTCTGTTGCCTTGTAAAGATTCAAATTGGCCTCGTGCCATCTGAGAAAGGAAACGGACCCAATATGATGAACCCCTGCCTGGAGCTATTCATTTAATTATTAATACTTCACACATAAACTCTACTTCATTGAGGGCAAAAAAAATACAGAGAAGAAAAACATCTTATGAACTTGTAATATATGTAAAAGTGCTGCCAGTAATTAATTACATTACTCTGGACAGGGAGGGAAAGTCAGAAAAAATATGTCTAAAATAATTATTTAGACATTTGTGGTTGGGCAGGTTTTCATTTGGCCTTCTAGATAACAGCACAATTCTTGTTCAAAACGTGTTCATTGTTCTCAGCTGCATGTCAGTGACTGGCAGTAATAAAAGATGCCACACAATATGGCTTGTGTCACTTTGTGGAAACTAATTTGTGGTCAAAGGAGAGTCACAAAGCATCCAGCTGGAATATAATTACTTGGTGATGATTATATAAAGAGTCAGTTAGGGCTGTGTCTATGCAACCCAAAGAGAAATGAAGATTTTATACTTATGAAGCTTATTAGTTTGATGTGAGGAAAAAAGAAAACCCAAATTGAATTGCTTTGGATATAATTATCTTTTTAGCAATTACCTACTTTATCTGATCCATGCTCTATTTTATGTTGTGCTCCAACAACCTACCTTCTATTTATGTATGAAAAAAATGAGAGAACCTATTTGTACTGTCTTACCAAACACTGCTTCTAATTTAAGATAGATGAGGAAAATATCTGGGAATTCACTTATGCATTATATTAATTCATTCAAAAATAAATATTGAGTGAATAACATGTGCTGGCCTTGTTCTAAGTATTAGAATATGGGATAAACAAACTGAAAAGGTCCCTGCATGCATCAAGCATATTATCTATACAAGAATGATATGAATGTTAATGAAGGAGTCAAGGTACTGTAGGAAGAGGAAACAACAACAAAAAACTTGGAAAGAAATGTTTTTCAAGCTAGTGTTCACAAAATGTCAATACAAATTTATATACTGATAGATTAACCCTCTTTACTCTTTTAACTGTTATTTGTTTAAAAAAATTTCCATTATTTTTTGGGTCAGAGAGCCAGCATCACTGACTTAGGTCCATATAATCACATATTACCAGGCCAAATCACTAATGGTTATTTATTCGAGATAGACACCAGCCTATTCTAGGAAAATGTATGGGTTTCACTACGGCAGTACATTATTAGATCAAAGAGAGAGAAGTGTCATCTCCTCTGTTGGAGGTGAGAGCAGAAGAATGAGGAGGGGAGAATGGTAGACAATAACTCAAGTCAATTTTTGTTTTAACTAATGTATTATTATCCCCCCAAAATTCCAGGGTTTTACTTAAAAAGAGGTTCTATTTTTGGATAAGTTTTTGGAAGCTGCTGGACTGAAGTAAGAGAAAAAAGCCTTTTTTTTTTAGATTTATTTATTTATTTGAGGGAGAGAGAGCATGAGTAGGAGGGGCAGAGGGAGAGTGAGGAGGAGAATCTCCAGCAGACTCCACGTCAAATGCAGAGCCTGACGTGGGGCTCGATCTCATGACCCTGAGATCACAACCTGAGCCAAAATCAAGAGCTGGGGAATTAACTGACTGTACCATACAGGCACCCCCAAAGACCTCTTAGTTACAAAATTCATAATATATGTCTTCTCGTATTATTTATTATAGGCTACACCACATACAATCTGATTTTCCAAATGATTATATTAAAAAAGAATTCACTAAACTATTATTCAGCAAAAGATACTTTGGTAAATGTTAAACTACAGCAGGTTCAGTATTCCCTATTGGCCCCATTTAATCACCACCTAGGATGTAAAGCATCCTTCAGTTGATCACTAAATGTGTTAGGGAAGCTGAATCTGATCTGCTCTAAACTGCTTATTGAGATTCTGAGACATAATAAACCCCAGCCCCCTCTACCTCTGATTAGAACCTGTGCAGACATGAGCAAGTGTTCAAACATTTCTGCTCACAAATAGCCTTCATTTATGTGAAAAGAGGGAGCTGAGCTGATAAAACCAATCAACCAAATGCACGAAGAAATAAAAAATATTTGAAAGAATAAGCTATAAGGATAATTCACATAAATGTCATGGCAGAGTGACTGAGTGGTTCCTCTAGGTTAGGTGTCACTCTTTTCTGAGGAGATGATTTGAAGATGAGGGTGCATCACTTAGGATCCATCCAGGCACACAGAAACTACAACAGCTATTTTATTGGAAAGAATTCAATCAAAGGAATTGGTTAAACAAGCACTGGTGAATGATAATATGAGGAAAAGAACACCGAGTTAACAGGGAATATAATTTGAGGAGCAACTCCACCTTCAAGGCTAGTGGAAATAAGAGTAAAGGTGGGGCACTCCAAATCTAGAAAGTTGGAGAAGGAACCAAGGAGGTGGGCTCTTCACTGAGCAAGCAACACTGCGTAGCTCATGCGGATACCACAGGAGCTGAGAGGAAGGGACTCTCAGAGGTGGAACTCAGACCTCTGAGGAGACATTCTTGTGTGGCTGCTGCTGGTAGCTCCAAAGGGAATATCTTAGTTTTCTCTTCCGTTGTAACAGACTACCACTTTTGTGTCTTAAAGCAAACTCATTTTTTCTATCACAGCCCTGTAAGTCAGAAGTCTGGGCAGGCTCAGCTGCATTTTCTGCTTGGTCTCCCATAAGGCTAAAATAAAAATATAGTCCAGAACACTCTTATATCTGGAGGCCCTGGAAAAGAATCCCTTCCAAGCTCATTCAAGTCACTGGCACAATCCCGTTCCTGTAGCTGTAGGTCTGAGGTCTCTGCTTACTGGCTGGCTGTCAAGTAGGGAATGCTATTAACTTTAGATGTTCCCTGAATTCTGCATTCTCCATCACAGTGCCTCTCAATCTTCGAGTCAGAAATGGCATGTCAAATCCCTCTTATTCTTTGAATCTCTCTGACTTCTCTTGCCACCAATCAGAGAAAAATCTCTGCTTTTGAGGGATCCTGTGATTAGACAAGGCCCACTTATTTAATCTCCCTTTTTCTAGGTCAGCTGTTCCATGTAACCAAACACATCCACAGGAGTGTTGGGAACTTGTGAATGAGGGGGCAGAGGATCCCGGGGACTGTATTAGTTTTCAAGGCCTGTATTACAAGTGCCAAGTACCAAGTACCAAGTACCAAAAACTGTTTGTGATTTAAAACAAGATAAATTTATTCTCTCACAGTTCTAGAGCTACAAGTCCAAATTTGAGGTATTGGCAAGTTTCATTCCTTCTGGAAAGCTCAGAGGGAGAGTCTGTTCTATAGCTTTCTTTTATCTTCTGGTGTTGCTGGAAATCCATGGTGTTACTTGGCTTGTGGCTGCATAACTTCAATCTCTGTTTCCATTGTCAAATGGCTGTCTTCTCCCTGTCTGTGTCCTTATGTGGCGGCCTCCTCTGTGTGTGTGTGTCTATCTCTGGATCTTTTCTCCTCTTCTTATTAGGATACTAGTCAGGTTGGATTAGGGTTCCAGTATGATCTCCTTTCAATTTTCATCTTAATTACATCTGCAAAGACCCTATTTCCAACTAAGGCTACATTACAAAGGTATTAAGGATTGGGACCTCAACATACCATTCATTCTGCTAATCACTCAACACACAACAGAGAAATTCTGGAAAGAAGAAAGAAACTAAATCTAGGGGTGGGAAAAGGAGTTGGGAATTGGAGGTGAAATGAAACAAAATTGCTGCTAGAACAATTTTCTCGCTAGGTTTAAGGGGCATCTTGAGGCAATAGCTAATAAGAATAGGAAACCAACAGTATGAGAGGAGAATCTTCTTCTCCAGCAAGCTCGTATTCATGTATCACTTGCTATTGTCAAAAACATAAACACAATAGGGATCCACTGCCCAAAAATAAATAAATAAATAAAATAAATTTGAGAATGTAGCTTACAGTTGCCCAAATTCTACATTACACACAATATATAGAAGGATCATTGTGGAAGGAAGGATCAAGAGCTTCATAATTAAAAAAAAAAAAAGCTTCATAATTGATACAAAGTGGAAGAGCACCTTGTATTAGGGTTGCTAGGGTACATTTATACAGTATTATGTATAATATAAGAATCGGTTCCTATGCCTGCACTTATGGAGGCCACGAAGCCTCACAGTCTGCCATCTGCAAGTTGGAGAACCAGAAAATTCAGCGATGTAATTCAGTCTGAATCTGAAGACATGAGAACCAGAGGTGTATTGCCTAGTCTGAAATCAAAGACCTAAGAACCAGGAGCTCCAATGTCTGAGTGCAGAAAAAAATGGTAGTCCAAGCTCAACAAAAAAGAGAAAGAATTCACCCTTCCATTGCCATTTTGTTCCATCTGGGCCCTTAGTGGGTTGGATGATGCCTGTCCACATTGGTGAAAATGTCTGTCTTTACTCAATCTAATCTTTACTCAAGTGCTAATCACTTCCAGAAATATACATTCAGAAATAAGCTTTCTGGTTAACCCCAGAAAACCTGTCATGTTGATAAATAAAAATAACCATCACCTATCTCAAGCCAAAGAAAAAGGTGATTTAAAGGCCCAAAATAAACATGTTTTGGCATGTTTAGGTAATAAAAGAAGTGTGTATAAGGAGTGGCCAAGGAATAGAAAAAGAGATCATCTAGGGCTTAGTAAATGCAGATAAAGAGTTTGCATTTTACTTTAAGTACTATGAGAAGTGTTAGGAAGACTTTAAGCATGGGATTTATTATTTCATTTTATTTTAATTTATATTTTTATAAACTTTACAATGTTATGGTGGTGAATAAAGGTGGATGTTCAGGGCGCCTGGGTGGCTCAGTGGGTTGGGCCGCTGCCTTCGGCTCGGGTCGTGATCTCAGGGTCCTGGGATCGAGTCCCGCATCGGGCTCTCTGCTCGGCAGGGAGCCTGCTTCCTCCTCTCTCTCTCTGCCTGCCTCTCTGACTACTTGTGTTCTCCCTCTGTCGAATAAATAAAAATAAAATCTTTTTAAAAAAAAAAAAGGTGGATGTTCACTATAAATAGCCTATTATATTCTTAGAAATAAATTCTAAATAGAAAAATAATCTATTTTTATTAACCAAGTGTGAACAATGAAGGAAAAAGAAGAAGGAGAAGGAATTCTGCTCAGAAAAACATTTCAGTAGTCCAGGAAAAGGGTGGCTGTACCTTTGTTTAGAGTAATCATACCATTGACTAGAGAGCTTTAATTTCCCCTCAGCTTGACTAAGCTTTAAACAGTCTTTTTCTTCTCCTTCTTCTCTTCCTTCTTCTTCCCCTCTTTCTTCTTCTTCCTCCTCCTCCTCCTTCTTCTTCTTCTTCTTCGTCTTTCTCCTTCTCCTTCTCCTTCAACTAGGAGAGGCGTGGTAGAAGGGGCAGAGAGAGAGAGAATCTTAAGTGGTCTCCACAACCAGCATGGAGCCCCAACACAGGGCTGGATCTCACAACCCTGAGATCATGACCTGAGCCAAAATCAAGAGTTTCATGCTTAATCAACTTAGCCACCCAAGCACCCCTAGACAGGCTTCTTCTTGACTGTAAACCCCACCTACCTTCTCTTAGAACATTGACTTCAGAAAACTTGCATTTGTAAATTTCTTTGTGCTCCCTTTGAAATACCCTTTGAAATATAAATTGTCCTCAATTCAGGAATTTTTTTTTTTTTTTTTTTAAGAAACTGGGAGCTCTATCTTTGAAATGTAATCAACAAAAAAAGCTAAGGCTCTCCTTTTCCAGTCTCTGTGGGAGGATTGGAACCTAACTTTTTTTTTTTTTTTTTTAAAGATTTTATTTATTTATTTGACAGAGAGAGATCACAAGTAGGCAGAGACGCAGGCAGAGAGAGAGGAGGAAGCAGGCACCCTGCTGAGCAGAGAGCCCAATGTGGGACTCGATCCCAGGACTCTGAGATCATGACCTGAGCCGAAGGCAGCGGCTTAACCCACTGAGCCACCCAGGCGCCCCGGAACCTAACTTTTTTGATAAGCTGTAATTAGCAAACAGAGATGGCCTAGTGACATTGACCAACCTCTTCACTATTCTCTTTTAGGAATTTTCCATCAGCTCATCCCAGTATTTAAAAATCCTTTGTGCTCTGGTTTAGCAGAGTTTAGTGCAAGAGCTCTCCTATTTCAATACTTTTGACCCTTTTTTTGCAATAGTCTTTGAATAAAGTCTTCCGTGTGACTATTCCAGTGCAATTGTCTTCTACTTTATAGATGAAAAGATGTGATTAAACTTGGAATATTATCTGGGGTTAGATTTGCTAATAAATTGGATATGGGAATGAATCACAGAGAGAAATAAAAGCTATACCCTAGAATGCTGAATGGCACAACTGGGTAAATGGATGCCTATTTACCTTAATGAATTAAATTTAAGGAGTAAACTTAGACAAGATAATCAGCAGTTCTACATTGCTTATTTTAATTTTAAGATATTTATTAGAATTGACCATATAAATCTTGATTTATGGGAAGAGCCAGAGTTGGTAATAAAATTCTTGAGTTACTAGCATAGAGATAATATTTGTAACCAGGATATGACATGAAGTCATTTAGGAAAATGCTTAGATTAAGGAAAAGGTAGAATAGGGCAGAATACCTGTGGTATTTCTTTCAACCATGGATTCTTAAATAGAAGGCACATTCTTTACTATTGTCATCTACATTTTCCTCAAGTAGATGTAGAGTTCAGAGAAATAATATAATGGTTTTAAAAAATGGGAGTCTAGGGGCGCCTGGGTGACTCAGTGGGTTAAGCTGCTTCCTTAGGCTCGGATCATGATCCCAGGGTCCTGGGATGGAGCCCCACATAGGACTCTCTGCTCAGCAGGGAGCCTGCTTCCCTCTTACTCTCTCTGCCTGCCTCTCTGCCTACTTGTGATCTCTCTCTATCAAATAAATAAATAAAATCTATTAAAAAAATGGTGAGTGCTGTGAAGTGTGTAAACCTGGTGATTCACAGACCTGTACCCCTGGGGATAAAAATATATGTTTATTTAAAAAAAAAGTAAAAAAAAAAAAAAGTAAAAAAAAAATGGGAGTCTACACTTGGTCTCTATTCTCATTTATGCTGTCTTTATTTAATGCCTGGTAAGATACCTTGTTCATATGATATTCACAGCAAGAAGTGAGGGTACTATAACCTTTTGGTTTGGCCTCATGTTTTAATTCATATTTGGGATAGAGTGTCTTAAATTTTCTTATCTAGTTCATTTTTACATTAAAATGTCTGACACCTGATCACAATTAATGTTTTTAATCTACCTATTTAAATGCATTAATTTTGCATCAGCAACTTGTTTTATCATGTAGTCTTTGAAGGGAATGAGACAGAACAGCTTAGTCTTTCCTGCAAGAGTTTGACTTGAAAAGCAGAGGACTGAGAGACAGGGAATCTATAACAAAAGGGGGCTCTTTAGCCTAAATCAGCCCTAAGAGAAGTAGTGCTACAAAGTCATTACAAAAGTAATAAACAGGGTAAGTGTAGATCAGACACAGGGGACACTTATCAAGGAGTCAAATGCTTATAAGTGTCCTTGAAAAGAAAGGTGGGAGAAAAATTTAACAAAACACAGTCTCACTCTGAGGATTTCATGCAAGTGGACCACACAGAAACCAGTACTTTGCTGACCCTAGAAGAGGTGAAAGAAAAGCTCTGAATTATCAGCTGGAGATGCCCTCAGCCCCCGCCTCCACATCCTTCTCTGTTTTAACATTCTGAGGTCACTTGACAGCACTTGCCCTCCCATTGTCTACCTAGTCTGTTGTCTGTTTTTATTCATGCTCTGTTGAGTGTTTCTGGAAAAACAAAAACAAAAACAAACCAAAACAAAAAACTTTAGACTGGGCTCCTTAGAATAAATTGTTTCTTTACTTCTTAGTACAGTGGAAATTCTTTTCAAGTTATGGTATTACCAGTAGTCAAATAGAATACCTCATCATCAGCAAGTTACTAAACTTCTCCCGTACTGTGTGTATTTCATGCGTTAGTCTTGCAAAGATTTTTATAATCACTGTACTCATCTCCAAGGATTTTGATTATCTTTTTTCATCTAATCCTTACAATTCACTATTTCTTTCCAAATTTAATTTAGCAGGGTGTGCTATAGAAGTGAGAAACATGTGTTATGGTCTCAATTTGAACAATTTCATCTTCTTTTTTCACGGCTCAGTAAGAAGTCTATTTTTCCTTTTGGTTTGAGAAACAATAACTTGTGGGCTGAATCTGTCCTTTCAAAATTCCTGTGTTAGAAGTCCTAATTTCTAGTACTCTAGAATGTGTCTATATTTGGAAATGGGACCTTTAAAGAGGGAATTAATGTAAAAAGAGATCATCTGAGTGGACCCTAATCCAGTATGACTGGTGTCTTTATAAGAAGGGAAGATAAGAACACGTACACACACAGAGAAGATCATGTGAAGGCAAAAGGAGAAGGTCATCTGCAAGCTAAGAGGAGAAACTTAAGAAGGAAATTAACCCTGCTAATATTTTGATCTTGAATTTCTAGGCTCCAGAATCATGAGAAAATTAATTTCTGTTATTTAAGCCACCTAATCTGTGATACTTTGCTATGGCAGCTCTAGAAAATTAATACAGTATATACTACTTTCAGCATGATGTATTTGCTCAGAATATATACTCTTAAGTCATATTGTCTTTATTCAAATCTTGATTCTGTCATTTACATGTTATGTAATTAGAGAATAGTTACTTAATATGTAAGTCTTAAGCGTTTATATTACAAATGATATAATAATTCAAATAATCCATGCAAAGTCCCTAGGCTTTGTGAGAGCTAACTAAATTTTAGTTATCTTTATTATTAGACTATTACTGTTATTTAGTAAAAATGTTTTTTATAATGAAAACCAGAAGGATTATATGCCTCAAAATGGACGGAAAGAGTATAACTTACTAAAAATGTCAGAAGTTATGTTTTTAGAGTTCTATTTACAAATTTTGTCTCCTGTGAAGTAACGAGCATTTCCAATGTGAATTGATCTGACAACAAAGTTTCTGTCATTGAAAAATGAACAGCAAAGGGGGCAAGAGCAAGTCACTCTTTAAATCTGTTGTAAAATGTAAAAGCTTATAAAAGCCTCTGTGGCATAGATTAAATGTAAAAAATGACGGCAGAGACCAGGGACCTCTGATTGACTACTGTGTTCCCAGTGTCCATTATTCTATTTGGTCAAAACAAATAGTAATTCTTAAAAATCATGAATTAAAAATGTGAAGAAATTTTACAGGGTATTGTAAGAGAGCATCATACTAGAGATTCAGATTAAAAACATATTTCTGAAAATAATTTAGTATGTAAAGAAGAAAAATAATTTATAAAGAAGTGTCACATGTACATAAGCATAATTGTATCACTTTATGAGCAAATTAATTCTTATACATTGAGGCCACCAAAATATCTTTCTTGGTACAGCCAGTTTGGATCTACATCAATAGACATCTTGTTCTCTCATGTCACTACACCCAATAATACTTTTCAGAGCCATGATAAGACATTTGTTGTGTGTTTATTTCAATGAACTTTGAATAGAATGACTTTGGAGTGACAGAAAATACATATGTTTTACCAGTCATGCCTATGGATTCTTCTTGATACAGGTTTATAAAAGTAATATCATGGTGTTATAGGCAGAATATTGACCGTCCAAAGATGTCTACATCTTAATTACTGGAACCTATAAACATGTTAGAATACATGGCAAAGGAAAATTAAGATTGTAGATAGAATTAATTTTGTTAATTAGTTGACCTTAAGGTTGGCAAATTACCTGGCTTATTTGTGTCCTTAAAAGTGGAAAGTGAATCAGAAAATAGAATCAGACAGATGGCAGTGTGAGAAGCACTTGGCCAGACATCACTTGCTTTCAAGATGGATGAAGTAGGCCATGAGGTAAGGGATGAGGACGGCCCCTACACACTGAAGGAGACAATGAAACCATTGTCTCCCAAAGTCTCTAGGAAGGGACATAGTAGCTATAAGAATACTGTGACTTTAGCAACCACCTGTTTCAGGCTTCTGAACTACAGAACTGTAAGATAATAAATGTGTTTTTAAGTTGCCAAATTTGTAGTAATTTTTTTTATAGTAGCAATAGAAATAGTAAACAAGGCTTCTACCCCACATTAAAATATTTGCATTATTTTCTATGAAACAAAAATCCTTTTTTTTTTTTTTAAGCTGGCACTTTTTGGTACGTAATTTGATGCATTTTATATAGATTTGAAATGCCCCCAGTATTGCCAAATTTTGTCGAATAGTTCATCTATTTAATTCACATTAAACCAGCCTGATGCTGAATGATTAACAGCTATGGTCAACTTATTTAAGAATATTGCTAAAGAGGAGTGCCTGGGTGGCTCATTTGAACTCTTGATTTCAGTTCAGGTCACGATCTCAGGGTTGTGAGATCAAGCCTCATGTCAGACTCCACACTGGGCAAGGGTCTGCTTAAGATTCTTTCCCTCTCCTTCTGCCCCTCCCCTCTACTCTCTTCTTCTCATAATCTATCTATCTATCTATCTATATATATATATATATTTTTTTTTTTTCTATAGTAACTATTGAAAAAAAGACAATCAGACACTGAATAAAGGGGATTAGGAAAGAAAGATTTTATTTCATACTATTGCAATAGATAAAATAAAAAGAGTTGAGTTTAATACCAAATATAGCAGAGACACCTGGGAATTTATAATCAAGAAGCAGAGTGAGGGGGTCAGTGAATAAAAAATTAAAAGAGAATACATCAGTGGTTGAGGATTGTTACTAAACTGGCTTAGCAAAATTGCTGCTAAAGGCAGACCATGGACTTAGACCTTGAGATAGGGGAGGAGAAACTTACACCAGATATCAAGAGTGATCATATATCAAGGGCGATGGGATAATTTAGGATTCTTGCCAACACGGGGCTCACCAAAGACAAACACAGAAGTCAAAGTTCAAGACCTAGTGGAGAAGAGGGCTTAGAGTAACCTAACTAGAGTGTGATCATGGAAAGAGTTTTTGACTGTTATCATAATATTCACCATGATAAACTTATCTGTCTTGAAAATAGATGTCATAAGAACTTAGAAAGAATTATCTCTATAACATATAGGCCAGCTCCATTCATTAAAATATTATATAAGCCATTGTTATGGATTGAAGGTTACGTGTTGAAAATCTTATCACCAGTGTGATCACATTTGGGGGTGGGATCTTTGAGAGGGAATTAAGTCATGAAGGCAGAGCCCTCATGAATGCAATTAGTGCCCTTATCAAAAAGGGCTAGAGGGATAGCTTGCTTTCTTCCACCATAAGACCAGAAGTCAGCGGTTTGCAACCTGGAAGAGAACTCTCTCATCAGAACCTGATGATATAGGCATCTTGATCTCAGACTTCCAGCCTTCAAAACCATGAAAAATAAATTTCTGTTGTTTACAAGGCACCCAGTCTGTGAAACTTTGTAATAGCAGCTGGAACTGATTAAGATATCATAAATATTTACATTTCATAGTAGCAGCATTAAAAGCACAAACAGAAACAGATACATTATGGTGAATAATATGCTTTATTTGACACACACATGCAAATACTATCATTTTATTACATGATCAACATCAATGAGTTATGTTCTTTGTCTATTGTAAATCTTCAAAATCTAATAGTTTACAATTATAGCACATCTAAACTCAGTAAGTCATATTTCATATACTCTATAATCCCAAATGGCTATTGGTTACCACATGAGACAGCATGGTTATAGTATTGTCAATCAAAAGTAATGGATTTATTATCTCATTCTGTCTTTATAGTTTTCAAATATTTTGAGCAAGGTAGTTCTTTCAAATGATCTAGAAAGAGGTAATTTGGGAGTTAAGAGCTAGACATAGAACCAGACGCCCTGAGTTCAGAAGTCTGCTCCACTTCTGACTAGTTGTGTGATCTTGTGCAAGATGTTATTTTTTATTGTTTTACTATATTTTTAAATGGCAATAATAATATTAAGATTTCATAACATTGTTACGAAGATAATTAGTGGCCTGCCAATGAGGCAACGCGGTATGTGTTAACCTGTTTTCATTGTTGAGCAACATTATCTAGTTTATCTAACAGATAAGTTTATCTTTTATCTAACTAGATAAGTTTACCTAATAGATAAAAGATTATCTAATTATCTATCTAGGCATTTTACTAGTGTAAAATCGAGGCATTTCACTAGTGTGCATATTTAAATTATTTTGTTTTGTTTTGTTTTAAGAAATAAACATTTCAAATCTCTCCAGTTTTAGGCAACCAGAGCTATCTTCTCCACCACAATAGATATTGAATGTATCCTTACTCAAACTTTTCCAACCAATGTGCCAAAATTAATATTTGATTCAACTGCAAACCTTTTTTCTGCCCACAAAGTACCAACTCCCACTCAGGCACTAATATCTTATTATAAACATTGACTTTTATTTTCTCTTTCAAATGTATTCTTTACAACTTGATCAATTCTGATTGTTCTGTTTCTGATAACCTGAAAAAACATTAATTTTGTATCTTCTATAAACCAGACGCTATGCCCAGCCCTAGGGATGTAGCTGTGAATCAGAAATGCACTGGTGTAGTGTACAAAAACTTGAGACTTTTTAACCTATAAAATACTAAAGAAGCAATTTTGATATGTTCCGTGAAATGCTCTGATGAGCAAAATTTAAGAGGCTGCCCTTATCCATTTGGGCTGCTATAACAGAATACTATAGACTGGGGAGCTTATAAACAATGAAAACTTATTTCTCATAGTTCTAGAGGCTGAGTCTCCAAGGTCAAGAAACTAATAGACTTAGTATCTGGAGAGTGTCTGCTTCCTGGTTTATAGATGGCCGTCTTCTCACTGTGTCCTCACATGCAGGAAGGGCCAAAGTGCTGTTTGGTGGTTTCTATGGGCACCAATCCTATTCCTGAGAGTCTGTCCT
The DNA here is from genome assembly GCF_964662115.1 of Mustela nivalis. Taxonomy (NCBI): domain Eukaryota; kingdom Metazoa; phylum Chordata; class Mammalia; order Carnivora; family Mustelidae; genus Mustela; species Mustela nivalis. The sequence goes on along the minus strand of NC_139023.1, from coordinate 39,413,436 downwards.
CATTGACATAGCCACATCCCAAAGACCCTACCTCCATATCCCTACCTTGGGTGTTAGGTTTCAACACATGAAATTTGGAGGACAAAAACAGTCTATAGCAGAGGCTAAAGGATCCAAGAGAAGGGTCACCTAATCACTTAGACAAAACAACAACAACAAGAAAAAAAAAAAAAAAAACCAAAAAACCCCTTTAATTCTTTTCCCAGATCCACTTTGAATTCTTTAAAATCAGGAGCATACAGTAAGAAGTCCTTTCTTCAAACAACCTCTCACAACTTTTATATCACCTCTATATTTCCTAGATTTATCAGAGAACCATTAACAAGTTCACAGCATTCTACTTTCCCTAATTTATACTGATTTTTGGATATCCCAATTATTTTCAATATATTAAGGATGTCTACTTATAATTGTATTTCTTTATAACTTAAAAAAAGGCATTTATTCAGTCAAAATAATGTATGGAGTATATCCCAGATGGTGGGTAGCTATGACACTCAGTGAGTTCCAGTGGCTATTATAAATGCTAAACAGAGCGCCTTTTTCAGTACATAAGGTAGCTGCAAGTCTTTTCTCTTTCAGGAAAGGTATCATGGTTGGCATGAACAAGAAGGTCAAGAAAGTTGACCTCTGTTGTAGGGGTGCATGCCTTCTTCATGCCTTGAAGCCTAGGAAGCTTCATCTCAATTTGTAGAAAAGCAAGTGGATGCTTTCTTAGTCTCAGTAAAACAGAATAATTTTTTACTATGGTATTAGCTGGTACTATTTTAGTATGGAAAAGATAGAAGAAATGGAAAGAGAAAAGGCCTATTTTAGGAGAAAGATTCTGAACTGGTATGTGTTTTATGTGTGTATAAAAATCAGAATCACTGATAGTGGCAAAATGGCTTCATGAATGACTCTAATTACCTTGCTATAGTTATTCTCTTTGCCCTGTAAATGTCTAGTTACCTCTCAGTCTCATGCTGAGCCTGTGTACTTCTTTGTTTAATGGGGTAACAGCATACATGATAGCAGCTCATGAATACATGTTTCTGCCTTCCCTTTTGTAAAGTTTGGCCTGCTTACTCCTATTTTCCACCACAGCTAGTAGTTCATGGCTGGCCTAGCATGTTTCAGGTTGAGACACATGCAACTGACCTGACTTCCCCCAGTTTTCCCAGCGAAGGCCATCCTAGAGAACCTGACAGCCAGTTTGCTGTCAAACTCATAAAAGTACACTGAAAGAACATGAAAAAACCAATAGTGGACAGCATATTTTATGGAACTTGAGCTGATATGCTAACCTCTCCCATTCATGTTCCAAAGTGGTCTCAGATAAATAGCGTACACATAGTTAAATATGCACAAGGAAAGGTATTCCTTTTTTTTTTTTTCTTTTGAGACTGATCAAGGCATTTAGGCAGAATCTCTACATCAGATCTAATAACAAATGATTCATTTTCTTAATCACTATTTCCATCTGTTCTTCTGAGTCTGTTTTATACTCTGAAAAAGAAAACTCAAATTCGAGATATGGTCTCTATATATATATACACAATGGAATATTACATAGCCATCAGAAAGGATGGATACCCAACTTTTACAACAACATGGATGGGACTGGAGGAGATTATGCTGAGTGAAATAAGTCAGGTAGAGAAAGTCAATTATCATTTGGTTTCACTTACTTGTGGAACATAAGGAATAACACGGAGGACATTGGGTGAAGGACAGGAGAAGAGAGTTGGGGGAAATCGGAGGGGGAAGATGAACCATGAGAGACTGTGGACTCTGAGAAAAAAACTGGGGGTTTTGGAGGAAAAGGGAGTATGGGTTTGGGAGGGCCTGGTGGTGAGTATTAAGGAGGGCATGTATTGCATGGAGCACTGGGTGTGGTGCATAAACAATGAATCTTGGAACACTGAAAGAATAAAACTAAATTAAAAAAAAAAACAAATTCGAAGGTTATTTTGAAACTCTAAAGGATGGGCAGAATTAGCAGGGTAGAGCTAGCTTCCTCAAAAGAGAGCGATGGATTAGCAGGTCCTGCAGCAAATAAAGAGTAGTGCAATTCTACTCTTACTTGGCTTATTTTTTTTTCAAATTTGTGTTATTATGATACTTGTTTGGAACACCTGCCACTAAGCTCACAGCTACACCCACATATGTCACATCAGGCTGATATGGTGAACAAGAGCTAGCTACATGGGAATTTGCAGGGTTAAAGCTTGGCCATGAGCTTTTTGTGGAAGAGGGAATAATTATTTTCCCTTGTCCATAATAAGCTGTGTATGAATCTCCACTTCAAAGAAGAAGAGTACCAGTCTAAAAAGCAGAAGAAGGCATCTATTAAATGTATATAAATAATTATAAGGTGAAAAGAAGTCTTCGTTCTCTAAATGAAAAATGACATATGGCTAATAGATGCCATAGAAGCATGTGCAAATGTCAAGACATCACTCAAGAACTCTGACCTATTTTCTCCACCTTTTGCATTTATCATTTTCTTTAGAGATTTATAGTCTCTGAATTTCAGATTTTGGAAGTATAGTGGCTATAACCATGAATAAAATATCCTGGTGTACGAGTTATTAATCTCATGCTATTCTGGCACCTGTGTGGGGTCTAGTTGAATTTAGATGACAGAATATTCATTCTGTACTGTCTCTACTTAAAACACTTTCTCACAACTTTTTAAAATAAGTTTTGAATACCTGCTCTGGAATTTTAGTACGTCGATTCCTTTTCTCAGTGATCTGAAAGATTGCAATGGGTAATGAGAAATGTTCACTCTTGGGGAAAAAAAAAACAACTTTCTATTTAAAATGTTTAGAAACTAGTGTTCATCTGAGATGGGGACAAGGATTAGGATCAAATGTAACAAAACGCAGTAGTACATATTAAGTCAATTTACTATACAGCAGATGGGGAGATACAAATTCTAAATTATTTTAGGTACTGAGCCTAAAACATAACATACTCATAGTTTTCAAGTGAGATTAAATTTAATAATATTTCTTTATAAATATGCTAGAATCAAAGCTATTTTGATTCTGGTACTATCATAAAGATAGTCTCACATTTTCAATTCATTTCTGGTTATTGTCAGTTATGAACGGCATATATGAATTTCTTCATTCCAAGAGCTTTTAGTATGCAAAGATAAATATACACTTATAATACTATAAGATAAATATAGAATTATATGTAAATTTCTTGAATATTTTGGAAAAATATGATATATTCTTTAATAGAGTTTTTAAAATATGACACAAAGATATCTTCCTAAAATGCTGTGTCCTCAGAGATTTTTTAAATTTAAATATTCTAATTTCTTGGTAACTAAAAACAGTAGCATCTATAAAAAATAAAATCTGTAGAGATGCATGAGTTCTTGAAAATATTGGTGTATGTTATTTCTCTTTTTAAAAATAAAACACATTTGCCAATGAGTTAACAGGTAATTTTAACTTCTATAGCTATGAATATTTTTTAAGATTTTATTTTATTTATTTGAGAAAGAAAGAGAGCGTGAGTGGAGGGGAAGGGTGGCCAGAGGGAGAGGGAGAAGCAGGCTCCCGCTGAGCAGGGAGGAGCCTGACTACTGAATCCCAGGACCCTGGCTGGGATCATGAGCTGAGCTGAAAGTTTAACAGACAGAGCCACCCAGATGTCCCTGTTTTGTTTTGTTTTTCTTAACTGGGATTGGTTTTATGCTGGTTGAATATTTATTTTCATCCTTCTTGAACAAGCTTTTGAACCAATTTTCAATCAGCCTTTGGAATAATCCTGCTTCATTTACTAAGAACACTGAAATGATCAGATCAAAGTATTTTCCATTCTATTGTTGATCTTGTCTAGAAGGTAACAAAATTCAGAAATGCTGTTGTGGGAAAAGATCCATATTGTAGACTTAAAAAAGACATGACAGCATCCTCACCTGCCACTAAATACTTCAAAACCTTTTGTTCTATTGTCTCTTATTTTCAAAGTCATGTTTCTATACTTTATTTTATGATGCATGACAGGGCTCTGCAAACCAAGTGTCTTCTTTGCCAGCCCTTAGGTTCCCCGCAGCAGGGGTAAAGGTAAAAATGAGAAGCCCAGAAAGGACTTGATCTTTTCCATCCACTTCATTTTCCTGTAGCATCCTTCTAGCTGGGCTTCTTCACCTCAACAGGATATTTGCTACAGTAACAGCAGTTGATTTTCGTTCGTGGGTTTTCCCCATACTTACAGAACCTGCCCTCTCAGTTTCCTTCTTGAAGCTACCAGCAGGCCAGCTCCTCTTCCTCAGAGGTTTGGCTAAGTTCTGAGCTCGAAAGTCTCTTCATTTGAGCCCTTGAAGTTGAAGCGCCTGAGGCTTGACCACCAGCTAAGCAAGACCCCTCCTTGGAGAGGTCCGAATTCCTTTTTTTGCAGGGTTCCCCTCCAAGCCTAATAATCCAAACCCCTTCCCTCTGTTTCCCTCAGTACGGTTTCCTGAAATTACTACCCCTGGATTACCACAGTTTACCTCTTGCCTTTTCAGCTCTGTGATACCTAGTTAAAGATTCCTCAGTTTAAATTTTCGGTTTGTATAACTGGGGTGGATTTTGTCTCCTGACCTTATTGGAAGGGGCAGAAACAAGAAACACTAGTCTGTCTGTTTTTCAACCTTAATTTTAAAACTAAGACTATCTTAAGAGGTATGTTTATCCCAGTTTCTAAAGCATAATCATAAACACACCCACCCGGGCGCCTGGGTGGCTCAGTGGGTTAATCCGCTGCCTTCAGCTCAGGTCATGATCTCAGGGTCCTGGGATCGAGTCCCGCATCGGGCTCTCTGCTCAGCAGGGAGCCTGCTTCCATCTCTCTCTCTCTCTCTGCCTGCCTCTCCACCTACTTGTGATCTCTCGCTATCAAATAAATAAATAAAATCTTTAAAAAAAAAATTAAAAAAATTAAAAAAAAACACACCCACCCATATTGTGAGTATTGAGGGAGTACAACCTAGAAATAAATGAAAGAACAGAAATTAAAATATAATCAACTGCTCCTGTACACTAGGCCCTACGATCTAGTTATTTCCTTCATTCACATATAGTATTAACTCAATGGGAAAAAAGATTACCCATAGATTAGGGATGAGATTATGAATTCTTTCTAATCACAGGACTTTATAATTTAGATAAAAATATGTGCTTAACCTTTGACACAAGTAGAAATTCAATAATACTAACAATAATTGCAAAACTACTGCTAGTAACCATGTATTGAGTATTTATTTCTTTGTAAGCATTCTATTAAGTGCTTTCCATCCCTTATTTCATTTAGTCTTCAAAAAACACTTAAGAGAATAACAAACTTATTGTTAACACCATTTTCGAAGGTCGTGTAGATATATCAAATAATTTACAGAAGATTACACACTAATTGAGACAGTATAGGAATTCAGGTTTCGTTTTTCATTTTTCTTTTTTTAAACTGCAAAGTCTGTGGTTTTGAAAATCATATTTCAATTTACTTTCAAATTACATGGCTAAGGAGAAATGGATTTTTACTTAGCTTTTAAAAACATTTTGGGCTTCCTGTATAATCTGTTGTCTGTAGCTGCACTCATTTCAGTAAATCACTATCCAGTGTCTCTGGCAGAATGGTCCAGCATTAGTCCTGATGCTCTTCCTTTGGATGTGCTTGAGTGTTTCTCCTTCTCCTGAACTCAAATCCTACTCCTTATTTTCTAAAGCTGATACTCATGCAACTATTCTAAAGAATACCCCTACAGTCAGAGGAGTTAACAGCTGTTGAGAATTATTTACAGTCTGCTCTGTGATCTAACCAAAAAACAAAACTGGGGATGTCCATGCATACTTTGGGCCCAAGGGTCCTAGTAGTCCATTTACCAAAACTAAGTCTTATTACTATCCCAGCACTTATGTGAGAAATGTGAGGTTTAGTGCTCGTATAATTATTTAGATGATTAATGGTGTAAAAACAATGAAATTGAGGGTGCCAAAGAGGTTTTATAATTTTGCTTAACATAGGTTTGTTTATAAATTAAACATATTATGTCAATTAGCATCCGTTAAAGACCTGTAGGTACAGGATATTGTAAGGGATCAGATTATGTCTCCCCAAAATGCCATTTTGGTATACGGATTCTTTAGAGCTGAAGAAAATTGGGAAATGGCAGATACAGAAAAAGCTCTTTGACCTCCCCTCTTATTTGCCTAAAAAGGAGACTTGGAACAACTCTACATTCTCATCAGTCCAGATAAAATACTGAGAAGCATTTATATAACAAATCTTACTCAAGTAACCCTTCTCTTCCATTAATTTCTTCTCCTATGTTACCTCCTCACAATTTGCCCCCATTAAAAGCCTAAACTCCTTTTTGTCTTACTTTTCTACATAATCTTTGTTTTTAAAGGTGCTGTATAAGCCCCATCAAGTTCTAACCACACCCTTATCAAATTCTAACCACACCCTTGAGAAGCTCACTCAGTTTCTCCCACGTGTATTCATGCTGAAGGTGTTAACAAATTGTTGAACTGTTTTGTTGTTGTTGTTGTTGTTTGTTTTGTTTTCCTTATTAACTTGTTTTTTGTTAGTTTAATGGCCAGGGCCTCAGCTAGAGAATATGGGAAGATAAAGAAGATTTTATTTATTTGTTTGTCTGTTTGCTTTTTCCCCCTATACTAGTAACAGTGTTTATTTAAGTAAAAACAAAACAAAAACTTGAGTTCACATTGTCTTCTGCCTGGTTATAGAGGAATATGTCTGACTCTGGATATTAGACATATTATATAAAGAGATGAAAAGTACTAATATTTGGGATGAACATTTGCTAAAATGTTAAATTGTCTTTGGTAATGAACACAGAATGCTCTTTTAAAAAAAATATTTTATTTATTTATGTAAGAGAGAGACAGAGCGCACAAGGAGGAGAGGGATTAGGGGGTGGACAGCAGAGGGAGAAGCACACTCCCCACTGAGCGGGAAACTGATGGCAGGGCTCAATCACAGACTTTCATCTGACTGGGCTACCCAGGTGCCCCGACCACAGAGTATTCTTACAGGACAATATTGAAAATGTATTTCAGAATATTTCTTCTGGCTAATAGAACAGGATAAAAATATTAAATGGCATTTACCAGGATAAAAATATAATATGGCCCTTCCTTGGGTTGGGGGGCAGAAGAAGTCATGAATTATTATAGGAACTAATAATTAATGAAAGATGTGGTATTACCCGCCCCCATAGGGACACATCATGAACAGGCAATTCAGATAAGGTCTGACTTCTGGACAGGAAGGGAAAGCAGGTACTGCTATTCATGGAGCATATCAATCCTCGGTGGGTTACTCTAGTACTGGAAAAGGAGGGGACAAAGTTGTAGCTGAGAACCAGAGACAGGAGCTAGGGCATTTCAAAGGGGGAGTGTTTGAAGAGTATAGTAAAAAGAGGAAAAACTGCCAATACATGTTTTATAGTGGTCTAGTTCCGCTACAGAAAAGGAAACCACAAGGTATCAGACTTCAAATTTCAAGTATATGATTATATGGGTGCTTGTGTCCTGCTGTTCATCATTTTCACAAGATTCAGTATAAGAATAAATGGACTTTCATTGGTGCCAAGAGGGACTAAGTTTTCATCTAAGACAGAATGAATTGATAGCAGGTATTAAAACTTGATATATGTTGCGAGGGACATTGTGTAACTAAGTATGGCACAGACTACATGTGGTAAAGAAGTTTCCTGAAAGAAAAATTACTTTGGATTGAAACAAGAGAAGAAGACTTTTTATGGGCCATAAAATGTGACCCGAATTGTGTAATAAAATGTGATCTAAGAATGTCAAATCAAAATCATCAGGGAATAAACAAGACAGGAAAATATTTAGAATTTATACTAACATTTCTTTATTTTTCACACCTTAATAATTCTTGAGTGATTATTATGTGCCAGGCACTGTTCTAAATGTTTTATCTATATTAAATCATTTAATTCTCACAACAGTGCTAAGAAATTAGTCAGGCCTTACTATTATCATCACTTTGCATTGAGAAAATTTAAGCACAGAGGAGAGAGTCTGGTGACTGTCATTTGGGTACTAAGTTGCTAAAATAGGCTTTCTTCCCTGCTAGCTTGGTTTCAGAAGCCAAGGCCATAAGCATTCATACAATGTGTTCTCTGTCCCAAAAGCACACATACTCACGTCCACATACCAAATTAGACACCCAATCACCCACACATCCAGAAATCCAGAATTTAGGATTTCCTCCATGTTGATTTCCAATTTAAGAACACCTTTGTTATCAGAAGGTGAGATTACTTTGAATACTGAGATTACTTTGAATACACAGAAGGCTTTTTTCTCTTTCTTTCTTTATTTCTTTCTTCCTTTCTTTCTTTCTTTTTCTTTCTTTCTTTTGGGATCTCTTTGTTGCAGAGGTCTTCAGAGATTAAGGAAGCAACTGAAGCTAAATTAAAATTATTATTCTTACACCTAAAGCAGTAAGATTTGAAAACAATGAAAAATTGGCATGTGCATTTTTTCCTCCATTACCACTCCCTTCTGTCCCATGCATACATGTATTATTGGGCTCTTGGTGTACAGATATAATTATTTTCAACAGTTTATTTTTCTTTGTTTTGTCTATCTTTGAAATATGGATTTAGAGCTTCCCTGGTCATTTTCTTTCAATCTGTCACTCAATCTCAAATATATTTAACTTCTTAATGTCCAGTTAATATTTGGAGCTAAAAGAAAATTATGCCATGACATTATACTTATGTAGTGCTGTAAATGGATACTCAGAGGCAGACAGCATTCTTTTGCTTACTTGCTAATATCACACTTTATATTTTGCCTCAATACAAACTCCTTTGACCACATATCTCAACATGGTTATCTGATTTTATGTTCAAGTTCTAAGGTTAGTTTTTCCTGCAAGTCTATTAACACAGTGCTTCCAAGAAACCGTTTGAATTATTATTTCTTTCTTTGCCTTGAATTTGCAATTACAGATTCCATTTAAAAGGAACGTTTGCCTTGTTGTACACTACAACAGCCATAGAAGCTGGTAGTAAATTTGCAGAACAAATGATTTACACAAACAGAAGCAATCATGCATAAAAATGAAACTTCCTAATGCATCTCTCAGCCCACCAAAACAAAACAAAAAAAACACCTTTCTTATTAAGACCTTCCATCTGAAATTGCATCTTTGTCACTTGGGGGAGAGTCCTTAAAAAGTGAAACACACACTTAACTCTTCACCCAGCTAGATTGCAAAATTCCCTGGTGGAAAATTAGATAGTTTGGAGAGTACATTGACTTGTGCAGATGAAAAGGCACCCTAATGGTCTGAGGAGTTAGTATGCTCTAACACCCTCCTGCTGCAAATTGGCTCTGGGATGCCCTAGTGACCCAAAACAGTCCATGTTCAAGTGCATCTTTTAACACCTAGTGTGGGAAGGATTATTTACCCACTGAAGAAAATTTAAATCACAGACGGTTCTGTTGTCTAAACCATTCTCAAGGGGCAAACAACAATGTTGAAAGCTGCATTAACTCAGTAGAAAAGCGTATAAAGCAATTCCTAGTGGCCTGAAGGAGTGAATTCCCAAGTTTCTCTAAAGTTGAGTCACTTTCTCTAGGGTCTGGGCATAATAGGGTCTTTGCTTCCAAGTCAGAGTACACAAGGACACTCAATAACAGCAGAGGACAGATGCCCACAGAAATGATGGCATTTCTTCCAGCAGCTTCTTCAAGGCTGCAGCTGTGAAAGTATTACGATTTGGTGGCTTTAACATGTTAGTATGCTGAAGACATTTAACTTCTAACCTAGAATTATTTGACACTGTGGGGAAAAGAACAAATTTTCTTATTTTGAAATATGTTGAAATGAAACCAGCAGCTCTGTTGATGCTACAGCTTATTAAAGATGCAAATTAAAAATATCAAAAAGCATGGAGATTTGCTTAACCTTTTACTGAGTGTAAATCTTTAATCTGATCTTAGTATGAACTTCGTTGATTTACTTAAGTTTAATAACACACCGAACTTGTGAGGTGTTAATAGTACCTTTACTGGTCAAGTATTGCATTTTAGCATTGATAGAAAAAGGTTAATTTGAAATCCAGGCAGGAAATCATATTATATTACACAACATATATCTGCTTTAGCGAAGAACAGACAAACTGCAAATGCCTCAGAGGAAAAATTCTACTGAATTAAAAGCAAAAGATTAATGTACTTGGAAATGAATTTGCATTCAACTGTAAAACAATGTCATTATGCCATTTTTTTCTTTCTTTTTTTGTAATGTAAACAGTCATTTCTGAGGCTCCTGTTACTAAATTAGAAGGTTATGTAATGCAAAATGGAATTGAGGACATTTGGATTAAAACAAAAAATCAGTAGGAAGTTTTATTATAAACACTAGCTTTCACTTAGTATTTTATTGTTGGGTTACTTTTGAACTTTTTTTTTTTTTCATTCTACAATAAACTTAAATTAGCCATGCTACATTAAAAATTTAAAATATACCATGCAGGAAAACAGCCACTGCTATAGCCTTTGGAATATGATTTAATTTAGCAATTTCAAAAGTAGCATTAATAAAAACAATATAATATCCAAATGACAAGAAAATAAGGCAGTCCTTCATGCTGGTACAGGGCATTCCTTTCATCTTCTCTAAAAATTAGACTCACAAACATGTCATAATTGCATGAAATTGTCTGGAGTATCAGGAAGAATAGTTTAAAATCATTTTATCACATGCCAAACCACAATCTATCTCTGACAATGTAAATTAGTCACTACTAAAAATAAGAGATGATGATTAATTACCTAAGAGAACACCTGCCAGAATTACCAGTCACTGGAACCAGATCTCTTACTGAAACATCCTTGCACTAATTTAGGTACATGCTTCATCACTTCACCTAGCGTAAGACGCAATCTGTATTATCTGAAAATAAAATATTCTTTATTCTGCTAACGGAATAAACAGATAAGTGGACAATTCTGCTAATGAATATCTACACATAGCAAATGTTAATTTCGTCTATGTCTTACATCACAAAGAAGGCTGAACAGGGCGGTTTATATCATTGTCAAGGATGATTTCCATTCCATTTTGAAAACTAACTTGAGCCCAATCTTTTATTTTTATTTTTTAATGATTTTATTTATTTAACAGAGAAATGGAGAGAGAGCACAAGTAGGCAGAGCAGCAGGCAGATAGAGAGGGAGAAACAGGGAGCCAGATGTGGGGCTCCATCCCAGGATCCTGGCATCATGACCGGAGCTGAAGACAGCTGCTTCAACTGACTGAGCCAACCAGGAGCCCCCATATGTACAATCTTTTAAAATTATTTTAGTTCTGTTGTTGTTGTTGTTTGTTTTGTTTTGTTTGTGTTTTTGTTTTTGCATTCGAAGAGAACTCAGTCCTTCCAGTCTTCCAGTGATAAGATCACAATATACTCACCGGGTTAATGTATCCACTTTCCTAGGATAATATCTAGTGGAGTGGATGATTAATTTTCTAGAGACCACTCATGAAACTCAGATAGGTTTTACATTCTGACAACTGGGTCTTTACTTACTTATATTATCTGAAATCTTCAGTGATTCTGAGCTAATTGAATTTTGGCCTCCAATTCTAATGCATTCAATTAATAAACATTTTATTTCTATAGATTTGTAGTTGTTTACTGTTTCCCATAATAAAGAATTCTGCTAACAACAAAATGCTGCTTTTTGAGATCTCTCTGAAGAACAATGAAAATTTTTGCAGGAAAGGTTTTTCTTCAGGAAATTATTTACCTCCTATTGATGGAAATAGATTCCATCTCTCCAGCGGTTTTCCTCCTCCACTATACCCATCAATTTTTAACAAAGTACCTAGAGCAATTAATGAATAAATCAGATTAGTTCACTCCACCAATCAAAACTTTTCAAAATGGACTCTGATTCAGTTTATAATGTTCTACAAAATCCTTAACATAGATTTAGTGACCTAGCATGATCTCTGCCATGTCTACCTCTTAGACTTGATTTTTAGCACTCCCTTGCTTAACTAACTGAAAAAAAAAGCCATGCTAGTCTTTAATGCTTAAAAAATGCCAGGCCTTATACAATATTTATGTGTGCCATCTATTTCTGGCACTTGAACTGTTGAATTTTCTTCCAATATTCTTCCACTCTTGACCTGTATAATTAATATTTCCCCACAGGTACCCTTTCATTTTTTAATATCCCCACCCACAAAGCCCCACAACCAGCACCATCACAATCACCAATAAATTCCTGTTTTGCTCTCACAAAAACTGTCTTTTGATGTAAAACAGAAAAATGTATGATGTATTCTTCCTTTATGAAACATACAAATGCATGCAACATTTATATATATTTAGGTCTCTGTCATGTGTATCACTTTTATAGATTTAGCACCAAATAAATATAATGATAAATAGAGAAGAGGAAATATGAAGAAAAATAGCATGCATAAAAACATGACGGTCGGGTGCCTGGGTGGCTCAGTTGGTTAAGCGACTATCTTTGGCTCAGGTCATGATCCAAGAGTCCTGGGATTGAGTCCCTCATCAGGCTCCCTATTTGGTGGGGAGTCTGCTTCTCTCTCTGACCATTTGCCTTCTCATGCACTTTCTCTTTTTCTCTCAAATAAATGAATAAAATCTTAAAAAAAAAAACAAAACTTGTGGATCATTCACAGAAGAAGAAATAGATAATCTGAATAGCCCTACATCTATTAAAGAAATTGAATCAATTACTAATAACCTCCCCAAACAAAAAACACCTGGCATGGATGGATTCACTGGTGAGTTCTACCAAACTTTTAAAAGAGAAATTATCTGATTCCCTACAATTTCTTCCAGAAGATAAAAGATGGAATAATATTGAACTCACTATATGAGGCCAACATCATCTAAATACCAAAACTCAGACAAAGACATTGCAAGAAAAAAATTGCAAACCAATCTCTCTCATAAACATAAATGCAAAAACCCATCACAAAATGTTAACAAATTGAGTCCAACACAATATAAAGGAAATTAGACATGATGACTAAGTCATATTTACCCTGGGTATACAAGGTTGGTCTAACATTTAAAAATCAATTAATGTAATCCATCCCAGGGGGGCCTGGGTGGCTCAGTGGATTAAGCCTCTGCCTTCGGCTCAGGCCATGGTCTCAGGATCCTGGGATCGAGCCCTTCATTGGGCTTTCTGCTCAGTAGAGAGCCTGCTTCCTTCTCTCTCTCTGCCTGCCTCTCTGACTACATGTAATGTCTATCTGTCAAATAAATAAACAAAATGTTTTTTAAAAAAAATATATATATATATATAATCCATCACATCAACTAGGTAAAGAAGAAAGAACATGTGATCATATCAGTAGAAGGCGAAAAAATATTTTATAAAATTCAGCACTCATTAATGATAAAAACTCTTAGTAAACTAGTGTTTACTAAGAATAAAAGGAAACCCCCTCAACTTGATAGAGAATATCTATTAAAAAAAAAAAAAGCCACGGCTAACATCATACTTAATGGTGAGAAACTTGAAGATTCCCACTAAGCTTTATTCATAATTACCCAAACTTGGAAGCAACCGACATGTTCACTAGTAAATGAATGATACAAAAACCTATGGTACATCTGTATAATATAATGGTATTCATCACTAAAGCAAAAAGAGCTATCAAATATTGAAAAGACAAGGAGGAAACTTAAATACATATTACTAAGGAAAAGACATAAATATGAAAAAGCTACATACTGTATGAGTCCAATTATACGACATTTTGGAAAGATAAAACTATGGAGACAGTAAAAAGATCAGTGTTTTCACGGATTAAGGGGAAGGGACAAATAAATAGAAGAAGCACAGAGGATTTTTAGAGTGGTTAAACTACTCAGTGTAACACTGTGAAGGTGGAAACCTATAATCAGACATTTGTCCAAACCCATACAATGCACAATACCAAGAGTGAGCTGTAGTGTAAGCCATGGACTTTGGACAATCACGATGTGTCTAGAGAGGCTCATCAACTGTAATAAATGTACCGCTCTGTGTGGGATGTCAGATGTCAACAGTAAGGGAGGCTGTGCATGTACTGCTGTAAGGGGTATATGTGAACTTTCAGTACTTGCCATTCAATTTTGTTGAGAACCCAAAAGTGCTCTAAAAAATTAAATATATTACTAAAATTATTAAATAAAAACTTAACTATAAAATTAATTAAAATTAAGTTTATTAATTGAAAAAAAGACCACAATATCTTTTTAAGAGAAACAGCTAAAATACTTTATTTTAAAAGAGGAGCATGGTGGTGGGGGGCACCTGAGTGGCTTGGTTGGTTAAACATCAGATTCTTGGTCTCAGTTTTGTGAATCTGAGTCCTGTGTTGAGCCACCCAATGCAGACCCTACTTAAAAATAGAATAATAAAATAAAATAAAATAATAAAATAGATAATAAAATAAAATAAGAAGAGCATGAGAGTATGTCAGCAGGACACTCCTTAATTTGCAAAATATGTAAATACAAAAAATAAAGGTAGACAACAATACCTCAACTCAGTTACTGAAGCAGATATTGAAAGCAAGGCAGTTCAAGTACATGAAAACATGATGAAGAAACAGATGACATAAAATACATCAATGGAATTATAGAAATATAAGTGAGTCTGGTACTTAATCTCCCAAAAAGCTGTTTCCCTTAAAAAGATTATTCAACCTTTGTAGCCTAATATGTGAATTAAATGGATGAACTAAATAATCTCCAAGCAGCTCCCAAGCCCTCAAATTTTAAAGTCTTACACAGGTGTTCCTTAAGCTCTACTAAGTTCCAAAAGTTGTAAACTATAATAGAAATATGACTCAAAGTGTAAGACAATATGGGAAGTTAGTTCACAGAATAAAATTTATTTTTTTTTTATTTTTTTTTTTTAAAGATTTTATTTATTCGATAGATCACAAGTAGGCAGAGAGGCAGGCAGAGAGAGAGGGGAAGCAGGGTCCCTGCTGAGCAGAGAACCCGATGTGGGGCTCGATCCCAGGACCCTGAGATCATGACCCGAGCCGAAGGCAGCGGCTTAACCCACTGAGCCACCCAGGCGCCCCTCACAGAATAAAATTTCTAAAGAAAACAAGATATGTGAATTTTTCACTGAAAGAAAGAGAATGAAAGAGAGAAAGACTTGGGAAAAAGGATGAAAATAATGTCCTTAGACAATGAGAAATGGAAGGGTAGTTTGAGATGAGGCCAAAGCAAAAAGAGAAAGAAGAAATATTAGAGAACAGTGCTGTTAAAGGTCAATTTAACCTTCACATCAAAGTTTAACTCAATTTCCTGGATACATTTTGAGGTTAGTAATGTCTTATTAACCTAGCTTTCTTGGACTGCAGCTAGAATCTTAATGTGATTCTTTGGAGTGTCGAGCACAAAAAGATGGGAAACTAGCTCAGAGCTGTTTTTGAAGGTTGATAGTCCAATACTGCAAGCCATCCCCACAGTAATCTCAGATTTGGAGGAGATGCACACACCTAAATAAAAGTCTAGTATGTCTGATACATTGCAATTCTTTGTATGCTATGGGGAAGCCTCTCATTTGTAATACTTCCCACTTCATTCTCAACTCATTGGGCTAGATATTTGGCAGGTAGCAAGTGCGTTTTCTTGGAAAGCACACGGGCTGGGAAATCTCAAATTCGAGTCATGGCTCAGCTGCTTATTAGCCATGCAAATTTTTAAAATTTTATTTTATTGTCATAAGAACCCAACATGAATTCTACCCTCTTAACAACTTTTGAAGTATACAATAAGTTATTGTTGACTATAGGAACCATGATACACAGCAGCTCTCTACAATTTATCCATCTTATTTGAGTGACTTATTTCACTTAGCATAATGTCCTCAAAGTTCTCTAGGACAGACCACACGTTAGGTTACAGAACATGTCTTAGCAAATTTTAAAAGCCTGGAATCATACCAAATATCTTTTCATATTATAATGCAGTGAAACTATAGAAGAAGAACTGAAGAATGCACAGTATGTGGAACAGAAGACACAGAGTTTTTCCCTGGAGTCACTTAGCTCCCATGAACCTAAATTTCTTAATCTTTGAAACTCTGCCTTCTTTTGGTTAAAGTCAGTTTGGGATCTCAAATGATATGCAAATGAAATGGAGCTAAGGAGAATACAGGGTCTACCTAGGTCATTCATCCCAGAATAGATACATGGTATGACAATTATCCAGTTTGAATATTTTGTTGGTAGCCACATCTACATGAGAAGACACTCTCAATAATGAAGCAATTTAGGCAAGCACATGCATGACTGTGCCAGAAATTTGTTAATTCACTAATATCATTGTTCCTATCATTGAAATCTATATTCCTGATCAGCAAATTAAATTCTGAGGAGGACAGCCTCTAGAAACAAAGCAGTCATGTACGCCTACATATGGGTGAATTTCTTCTGATCCTTTGCCAATAGTGGTTTTAAATGTGGGATAACCAGAGGAATCTTTGGGTGATAAGGCAACTGAGGGAGACTGGAAAACACTTTTTTTTCATGTAATAAAGTCAGTGAGAGTAGAGACTGGAGACAGCAACAACACACATAGCCTGTATCCAGTTTTATTAGTGGCCTGCCTTGACCTCTCTGCTTTCTTATCCCCACCAGGAGATGGCAAGTTCAATGGAAATTGAAGTGTTTTAGAAAAATTCTAAAATAAACCTCAAATACTTGTTTAGAGGATCCAAGTAGTAAGATGTGACAATGGATGAAAACCTAACTGTTAAAAGTGGTATCATTCCCCGATAAGAGCTATTTGAAAGAGACTGCTTTGATCTCAGAAAGCTGCGTTCTCAAATTTGAGTCCTTCAGTCAGGATTGTTGAATCCTGGTTTACCAGTTCAGTTCAAAATGCGAGATGATACGATGCAGATCTAAACCAATTAATTTTCAAGATGAATACTTCCATTTCATTAACCATTGTTCTGGGAGCTTTGGTAGTTTGTTATGCATATGTCAAGATATTAGTGAATTTTATTCTATTTTCTTGGGCTGCCTGAAAAAATATTCTTTCTATATCATTTACATTTCATATTTTAGTCCATAGTTTGAGGGTATTTTCTGGTCACAGTGCAAGTCTATTAGGTAATTTTGATAATTTGCCAAATGTGGACATATTACTTATGATAGGCGTCTTCTATATTGACTTAACCAGGCACTCAGGAAAAGGATCTCAAAATTGCCTCTCTTGAAAAGCTGTACAATTTGTAGCAAATGTTCTGTCAATTTTGTAACTTGTGAAAAGTGAAAAGAGTAATGACATGACGGTGGCAAGATGAAAAATCATGAGAAGAACTCACTATTGTGTCGTTCCTGTCATAATAGCATCCACTCTGGTTATGCCCAATGGAGTTACATTCACTATAAATTGCTGATCTTCATATCATCTTCCTTTTATCTAGTGCAAGCCTTGTATGAGACCCAGTTATTGTAGGTGTTATCCACTGCTTTGAAACTCCAACGGGCTGGTGGTCAAAGATAAGGAATCACAACTCTGTGACAGGTGCTAGAGTCTGTGGACTTCTGTGTTGATCCAGAAGTGACCTTAGCAGCTGCTTGGATGCCTACACATAACGAAGGTAAATTTGGACAATTGAACTGACACTATTTCTTATAGCTGGTCTAAAAAGAAACTCTGCTTGTAACACTAATAGCATTTGTTCTAGAAGAAGTAAAATTAGATACTGACATATTCATCCAGGTGACAAATACTGTTGACTTGAACTATGTGTCAAGCAGTGTGCCAACCACCTGGA
Organism: Mustela nivalis; assembly: GCF_964662115.1. Taxonomy (NCBI): domain Eukaryota; kingdom Metazoa; phylum Chordata; class Mammalia; order Carnivora; family Mustelidae; genus Mustela; species Mustela nivalis. The sequence goes on along the minus strand of NC_139023.1, from coordinate 39,395,596 downwards.
ACAAATGCAAGACAAAATTCTCTAACTTCAGACAGTTGTAGTCTCCCAGGAGACAGATATCAAATAAAAACAAATGTGGAACACAAGGAATAACACTGAAGACATTGAGAGATGGAGAGAAGTGAGTTGGGGGAAATCGGAGTGGGAGACAAACCATGAAAGACTGTGGACTCTGAGAAACTGAGGGTTTTAGAGGGAAAGGAGGTGGGGGATCGGGTAAGACTGGTGGTGGGTATTATGGAGGGCACATGTTGCATGGGGCAGTGGGTGTGGTGCATAAACAATGAATTTTGGAACACTGGAAATTAAAATTAAAATTAAAAAAAATTTAAAAAACTAAATTAAATTAAAAAAACAAATATGGAAATGTGTGTCTTGGTATTTTTATTACTTATTTCTACATTGCTACTCTGTGCTGTATATTTTTTAAGGGACACCATCTTTAACACAAGTCTACTTTTTTGGTTAAGTTGTAATAGCCTTTTATTTATAAACTGTGTTTTATTAATAGTTTAGAATAAAACTTGTAATAGTTACAAATACTTTTTTAAATTTACTACCAATGAATTTTTAAAAAAACCCACACTCATTATCACTTTTTTTTTTTAAAGATTTAATTTATTTGACAGAGAGATAGACCACAAGCAGGAGAGAGGCAGGCAGAGAGAGAGCGGGGGGAAGCAGGCTCCCTGCCAAGCAGAGAGCCCGATGTGGGGCTTGATCCCGGGATCCTGAGATCATGACCTGAGCCTAAGGCAGAGGATTAACCCATGCCCCTCATTATCACTTTTTTTTCCTCAACCTTGAATTTTAGTGACATAAACTCATTCAATTTACTTTTTATTTTAAATTAAAATTTTTGAAATATAGCCTACATGTAAATAATCTGTTATAAGCATAAAAGTTCAATGAGCATTGCCAAACATACACCACCACCACAATCAAAATACAGAATATTCGCATCAACCCAAAATGTTCTCCTATGCCCTTTTGTTTTCAGTCCTCACACCACCAACCCCAGGTAACAATTGATCTGTTTTTCTCTCACTGTAGATTAGTTTTGCTTTTCCTAGAATTGCATAAAAATGAAATCATCTAGTGAGTATTTATTTGTGATTGGCATTTTTTATTCAGCATATTTTTGAGACTTAGCCATGTTCTTATGTGAATAAGTAGTTCATTCCTAATTATTTTGGGGCAGTCAACCAAGTTTGGATATAATACAATCTGTTTATTCTTTTACACATTGATGTACATTTGCCATGTGTCCAATTTCTATTTTAAACAAATTGTCATAAACATTTTTGGGGAAGTCTTTTTAAGGACATATTTTTTGTATTTTCTTGGATAAATAAGAATGGAATTAGTGAATTATATGTTAAGTGTATAAGAAATGGCCAAACTATTTTCAAAAATGACTATACTCTGTACTTTTACCAGCAACTAATGAAAATGTCAACACTAGATATTTTCACAGTTTAATTTTGACCATTCTAGTGGGCACATAATACTATCTCATTGTGGTGTTAATTTGAATTTTATTAATTTCTACTATTCTTTTGAATATTTTCTCACTTTGGGGCCATTAGTATATTAGTATATTTTATTTTGTGTACCATCTCTTCAAGTATTTTTCCTATTTTAACCAAATTGGTTGCCCTTTGATTACTGAATTATAAGATACATGTGTATATTTCATATATATATGTATTTCATATATATATATACACATACATACACACACACATTTATATATATATACATATATATATATACACATACATACATACACACACATTTAACTGGAAAACATTTCTTTATATACTTATCCATCTATCTAGAGCATTTTTGTACAAGTCTTTGGACATAATTTGTGTTTTCTTGGATAAATAACTAAGAATAGAATTGGTGGACTGTATCTTCAGTGTATCTAGGTAGCCAGATCTGTTGCCTACTTAGAAAATATTTTGTTACCTCAAAGTCACATTTTAAAAATTTGTCAGAGTCTTAGCACAAATAGTTAGGTATAAGATCCATTTGAATTTACTATCTGTGTATGGTACACATCAGGTAAAGATAGAGGGTTGTTTTTGTTTTTCCATATGGATATATGGTCATTTCAGCACCTTTCCAGTTTTGTTGTTGATCAATGGACCATATATGTGTGAATCTATTTGTGTCCTCTACTCTGTCTCATGTATTTTTTTTTAAGATTTTATTTATTTATTTGACAGACAGAGATCACAAGTAGACAGAGAAGCAGGCAGAGAGAGAGGAGGAAACAGGCTCCCTGCTGAGCAGAGAGCCCGATATGGGGCTCGATCCGAGGACCCTGGGATCATGACCTGAGCCCAAGGCAGAGGCTTTAACCCACTGAGCCACCTGGGCGCCCCCTGTCTCATGTATTTAATTTTACATCAACACCATACTATCTTGATTAATGTAGCAAATAATAATTCTTCAAATCAAATAGCAAGAGTCAAACGAATTTTCCAACTTTCTTTTTCAAAACTCTGTTGAATAACCTAGTTATGTTTAATTTTCGTATAAGCTTTATAATCATCTTACCACTTTCAATCAATATGCTTGAATTTTGACTGGAATTACATTGATGTGGTAAATCAATTTTGGATGACTTAATATTAAGTCTTTCAAACACGTACATATTTGTAGTGGTCCTAACAGCACTGACTCCATTCTTTGGCCTTCCATCTTGCTTATGTCCTCACAATGAACTCCCTCAGGGCTATGTGTTCCAGGCTCCTTGGAGGTTAATTTATACCCTGACCAGAATGCAGAGTTTGCTTTGAGCTTTCCTAAAGTGGCATGTAGATGACACTACTTAAGGTAACTAGTAACTTCCCTCTGATCCACAGATGGCGCCATTTTAGATAACTACCCTTTGACCTCTCCACAATATTCCTAGATCTATAAAAGCTGGATTAAGGTGAGGACTTGGCGGGGGGGAGAGGGGGTGTAGTGCCTGGATTGTCACCCAACTAATACCTCCTTTTAGTAAGTTACCCTTAATAAAACTGTGTAAATGATATGGAGTGGTTTGCCTTGTTTTTCAGTCTCAAAGTGCTTTCTGAGTCTGGAGATACTTTACTGTTCCTCCTCTATCTTCTAACAGTAGTATATGTCTCTATTTATGCCTCTCAATAATGTTTGTAGTTTTTAACATAGAGGTCTTACACACATTTTATTAAACGTATCCTTAGTTTTGGAAATTATTATGTGATGGTAGTTTTGTGAAAGTGAGGAATCTATAGTATCAGTTATCAATCAAACACCAATACAGGTGTTGAAGTGAAGGTATTATATGGATGTGATTAACATCTACAACCAGTTGGCTTTATATCTTACAAAGGAAACTATCCTGATCCAATCAACTGAATAACTTAAAAACAACCAATTGTTTTCCTGGGGGTTATAACATGACCGATGTATATTGTAAATCCTATTTTAAACTTACTCAAGTTACTTATTAAATCTATAAACTTTATTTTTATTGTATTATGTTAGTCATCTTAAAGCACATGATTAGTTTTTGATGTCGTGTTCCATGATTCATTATTTGCATATAACACCCAGTGCTCCATGCATTCCAGTAAATCTACAAACTAAAACAAAAAATTTCCTTTAAGATTTACTATATACATTGTATATATAAGATGATATATTCTTCAAATAGATAGTTTTAGTTCTACTTCTTATATTTCCACACATTTTAAAATTTTTCTTCCCATATTGTATATCCTAGAATCTTATCTTATCAAAATATTATTGTAATCCTCTTACCTGGGTAGGAATTGGTAACATCCAGGAAAACCTTTGGTAAGCTATTTTTACCTACTCTGTTAATCAGCCTAAAACTATGCTCTCAATTCTTCCTATTTAACATGCAGTCAAGAGGAGGACCATTCATGCCCACATGAACATAAAATTCAGTCACTTTTTTCAATGATTCCCATAAGAGTCCCTCAAATCCCATTAACCAGCATTTGAGGCCCTTAATTTTCCTTTTCCAAAAAAAATCATGCCTCTCTCATTATCCCATCCTCATCACCAGAGCTGTCAGCACTGGGCATGGTCTGAGATTTTACCTGCTTGTCAGCTACCAACTTAGTCTGATAGGGTTTAGTGGATACTTGCAATAGTTAAGTCTTCTAGATGAAAGGAACTCATTATTCACAACAATAGCAGTAATCAGGGTATCAGATTTCTGTTGTGCAGGTTCTATTAAAGAAAAAAAAAAAAATCAATGACATTTGTTAAAGAACAGTAAAGCAGACTTTATTCCAGACCATTACAGTATGTATAGAGACCATTACAATAGGATTTTGCAGTGGAGAGAGCTTGGGCTCACCTTTAAAATGCAACCAAGAAAAATGGAAATTTATAGCTAAGGGATAGGAGAGGGCAGTGGATGGAAAAATCACTAAGAGGAAACATCAAGTGAAGGAAAGAATTACAGCTAAACTGATTTAAACAGGGTTCTTACTAAAAACTGTACAATGCAGAGACAAACACAGAAGCCTAAAAATCACAGTCTAGTTGAGAAGCGATTTCAGAAGAGTCTAACTAAATTTTGGTCAAGAAGAAAATCTTTGTCAGTACCCTATGTACTGTTACCCAGAGGAAAATATTAAGAAAGCTAGGTGACATCCACACACACGGTGAGTTGCAGTACAGGAAAAAGAATCTAAATATTAGGGAACTTGAATATTTTATGATGGAAGTTGGCATGTCTATTCTTGCGTTAGAGACACTATCTATTAGAACTGGAGTAAGTAAAACTTCTTTTTGCTCCAGAGAGAGATACTATTTTCCAAGGCCTTTGTTAAACAAATACCTCTGAAAAGACAGAACAAAAGGCAGCCAGTGCTTTCGTTTGTAACAGATGCAAACATGTGAGAAATTCATGGAGAATTATCTCTCAACATAAAATGTATTTGAGTATTAATAATGCAAACTTAAAATCTATATTAGAAATAACATAGCCTATTAATTAAGCACTATACCTAAAATCATATTGTGATATTGACAGCATTTTCCCCAAAATATATATTGGTTAATAACCATGTGCTGAACATTCCTAAGAATTCTTCAGGTCAAAATTCACATTTGATTAAAAAAAAAAATCAGTATTACCTTTAGACTCACAAAGAGGACAAGGCCTTTTGGAATCCTCACATATCACAAACACAAATATAAATAAATGTACCAAAGAACAAAAGGTTGACTTTTTACTTGGAATCTGGGGCTCAGTTGCGGTACAGAGAACACTTACAAACTTACATAACCAGTCTCCTCATTAACACTTACTAGGCCTTAGTAAATTAATGCCCCATAGCTGTACCCTATATCCTCCAACAGAAGGCCAATTGTTCCAAAACTTATTAAAGAATTTGTATTATTTTGTGTTAATTTGGAAGATGTAAACTGTTTCAGAGTATAGAGAGGATTGAAGGTAAGAATCTCTTTTATCAGAAAAAAGAAAGAATTAATTAATGCATTTATTTTTACATAACAAATCATTTTCCAGTCATGAAAGGTTGTTTTTTTTTTTTTTTCATTTTCCTCTTTCTTTTTCCTCTCCTCTCCCTCTTCCTCCTTCTCTTTATGTTTTAATAAGTTTGTTTCCAGGGGGAAATGGCAAGTTAATTCCATATGTGCAACGTTTCACAGAACACTCATATATATTTATAACATCAAGTAAGTCGTAATTTTTAAAAATATATATTCATATTTTTCTAGACAAAACATGTGTAAAACATTATGCTGAATCTTTACATTGTCAACTAAAGAAATTTAACAGTGTTCATATTTATATTTTATAAATATTCAACAGGGTGTAATTAAATTTTCAAAAATTAGTAAACTAGTTTAACTAGTTTAACTTAAATAATTATAATTTTGACTTTTAATTTTAACAAAATTTTAAAAAATGGAATAAAACATTTTAAACATGAAAACATTTTTAATATTTTTGGGCTTAACACTGACTTTAATTTACCTTTCTTGTTAAAAAAGAAATAAATATTTGTATACTTGGAATAGAATTATATTTACCTTTTTAAACTTTTACATCATCACTATCAATTGAATATAACTTATATGAGAATCTTTGTTGTAAGAAAATAATTTCTGACATTGTTAAAGGCAAAAATAATATTCACAGAATAAGAGCACAATATTTTATGAATTATTTATATCCTTATTACCCATTTAAACATCGCTAGCCAATCAGCCAAGTACAAACATGTGGATAAGAAATGTTAAATTCAAACCTCTTTGATGGTTTGTAACTTTAAATGATATAAAACTGGTGATCCACATAGATTTATAAAGCTATAACTTTCAAGAAAAGAGGACAGAATAAATTTCATTTAAAAGTATGTTAGTTTTATTTATAAATACCAAATCTTTAGACTTATCTTCTGTAGACCTTCATACTTTTGTCATTTACTCTGCAGTTTTACGGGTGAGCCTGCCTCACTTCTAAGAAGGAAAGCATATCACATGCCAATAGGAGAGAATTGAAAGATGTGGATTTCAAAGCTTCTGCTAGTTTTGCGATGAAAAACCCAAGGCTGATGGTTCACTGTTCTTAGCATCACAAACATAGGCTATGCAAAGTTAATCAAGGATGCCTACATGTGCCACTGAGCTATATACTGTTCTGAATCATAAAGGGAGAACAGGTTCTGGGAGAGAAGTTAATACATGGTGTGGAGGGAAAGCAATAACCTGTAAATCACCTCATGTAGAGATGCCATGTAGGAATGTTAAGAGAAAGACAAGGAAAATAAGGTTTCTTTCTTTTAGGGTAATGGAGTCATAGAACCAAATAGTACATCTGTCACAAGACAATCTTCTGTGAGCTAACATTTTGGAAGCTAGAGTTCAGATTCAGAGCTAACTCTGTAAAATGTAGGTCCCATTTCTCCCTGAAAGCCATACAATACTCAACACCTCATATTTCACGTAATAGGTGCTAGAATAATTTCATTTAAACCTTTAAGTATATGTATAACACTTAAAAGTATTATACAAATGTGAATAAGGTGTGCTCTCCGCTCGTAGAGTTTATAATCTGTTAGAGACCTGTACACAGATAACTTCAATTGAGTTTGAGTGATGCTAAAGAAGAGTTATATAGTATTTTAGAAAAAAAATAGGGGGGTTATAAATAAAATCACCTCATATCATTAGTGAAGTCTTCCCAAAGGGTGATATTTCACCGGTAAACTGTTTGTTAGACAGGCTGAGGATATATTTTAGAAGGAACACCTACATAAGCATGAAGATCAAGAAAAAGCCCAGTTTGAGCAAAAAATGACCAGCATTGTAGTTTGTCTAAACAGTAGAAAATGATAGGGAAGACATTTTTGAAATTACAAAATTACAAAAATCTAAGGAATAGTTTATGATAATGCATTTTAGTAGTTTCTACAGGCATGTCATGAAATATTTATAGTTTAAAGAGATGTTCCATGTCTATTATCTCATATTTCCTCCTGACATTTCACTTCATTTTTCACTGAGATATTTTTAAACCAAGTCATACTATTGGAAGTAGTAAATTAAGTAGTTGTAAATTCCCTCCCCCTAAATCTTGGACATATCTGACTCTTGCCAGGATAGTGAGTTACAACTGGCTGCATAATCACTTCTCAAAAGGAAACTAAAAGAGTAACAATGAACAAGGATTCTAGAAACTGAGAAAAAAATGACCAATATCTCCATAAGACCATATAAGGATGTCTGATACACAGCTATATATGCATCTATATCTAGTGCTGTCTTATGTATTCTCTATGTCTTATATCTGTATGTATTAGGTACCTGCATGTATTATGTACTCATATGGATTATGTAATGCAGAGGGCAACCAGTGGGTCATAATGGGAATTAATATTATTCGATGTGTTGGCTATGTTGAAGTGAAGTTTTCTGAGGTTTTTTTTTCTAAAATGTCTCTCATGGCCTGCAAAAGATCACTGCATGCACTTTCACTGATGAAATCAATTGCAATAGCCCAAATTGCAAGCTAATTACATGAAATACCAAGCAGCCCTCTATGGGAGAAGAATGAACAACAACAAGAAATATGTGGTGACTGTCCAGCTGCCTTCTAAATTCTCATCTCTACTGATCTCACTTCAATCTCTAAGGATTTTTAGATTATAAATGAAACTGTTGTTTCTAACGTTTAAAGGTAAAAACCTCACCTGATGAGTTACTTGACAGCGTGGTAACAAAAGTTGTGTCTTACGTGGGTGATGTCTATGCCTCTCTGTTTTCCAAGTCTGTAAAAGCACCAAAACAGACATAGATTGGAGCCTGACTTCAAAATGAGTCCCATATGTGGAATAGCTGATGTCTCCAAGGGCAATGCGAACTCATATCAAAATAACCAGATAGCAGGAAAAAATCCTCTGATCTATCTGAAGCAGAAATATTGAAACCAATAGATCAGAATTTAAAATAAATAAAATCAATATACTTAAACAACAACAAAAAAGATTTTAGAAAAATTAAATAAGAATGGGAAATATAAAAGAGACCCAAGTAGAAATGTTCTGTTTAAATTACACACCATTTGAAATAGGTACTGGTTTCAACAGACATCTTAATAAACTGACCTTAAAAGAAAGACAACATAAATCAATCTTATCTGAAATCCAACATTACTAATATGCTATATAAGCCATCCTCACAGTTTATCATAAACTTCTATACACAGGACAAATAATAAAATGAATAGATGATAGAAAGATCGGTAGAAAGAGATATATGAAAAACTGCAGGGTATGTAAAACTGGAAAATAAATGAGTGAGTTTCAAGATTAGAGGTGAAGCTCTTCAAGAACAATAGAAGAGAAAATAACATGATATATACATAGAGATTAAGATGTACTTATACCCAGATGATCCAACAAGAGAAATGTTTTTTTATGAAAAAATATTTAAATATTAATGAACGTGAACATTCAAGAATGAAGGAAAATAAAAATGTTCAACTAAAATGATTCATAAGGTCCAAAACATGATAAAATTTATAATATAAAGAAAAAATAAATTATTTTTAAGGGAACAAAATCAGATTTACCTCAAACTTCTAAACAGCATCTCTAGATAGTAGAAGATGGTAAGTTAATATTTATCAATCATTGAAGGAAAGAACTTCAAGTACAGAACATTTTATCTAGCGGTTTCATTTGTTTATAAAAGTACAAAACGTCATCAGTCATAATTGTCCTGAAAAAGTTTTCTAGGCAAAAAATTGGCTCTGACACCTTATAATAATGAATAAAATTGAGATTCTTCTAGAGACAGGTAAAGCAAAGATGATCAAATATCTTCTTAAATCTTATCCCTGTCTAAAATGAAAAATAAAAAATGGCTAAAACCAAAAATATAGGAGAATTAATAAATGTAACAAATAAAACAGAATAATATAGATAATATATACTAAATGGGGGAGGGATAGACCAAAGTAACACAAAGGAATTCTAATGTTTTCTCTTTCCCCTTCATTAATTTTGTTTTTTTATATAAAGGCTTTGGTTCTTTTAAAAAATTTTTTCCATTTCCCTTACTCAAAAGTATTGATATGTTACTGCCTTATGTATTAAATACACATCTGTTTTTATATTTTCCTACTAGTTTCTACTGAAAACAAAACAAAACAAAACAAACAAGTGCTCTTTCCATACTTCCATAGTCAACCCAATAGGCAGAATTCAAAGAATATCTTATAGTAGCTATTCTCTTCTTTCCTACAACCAGAAATATTATACCTAATAAATTAGAAATTAAAATAAGTTAAAAATTTCTTTTAAAACTGCATACCATCTTCACAAAAAACCTGGACAAATGGTCAACTGCCCACAGATTCGTTTACTACAATAAAGGCAGAGCCTGAATTTGGATTCAGAAGACATCTTATGAAATGCTTCCCTGGTCACTTCTTAATTGCCTAAGATAGGTACAATTTTCCATTTCTTTGATGCTGGATATATTTATCTGTAAAATTGCAGTAAATATAGCTTTTCAATATGCCTTCCAGTGTTCTTATAGTAATATGCATTTCCAGTTTATAAACTGGAAAGACAGATGAAAATAGGTTACTAATACAAGACAAGAATCGGTTCTGATTTGAATTAGAGTCAAATTATTTTATATACAGAATGTGCCTTCTTAAGTGACTACACACTAATTATTTAATAATTCTTCTTTCCCTTCAAAAACGTTATTCCTGGAAATATCCAGTCCTCTAAATATCCTGAAGTCAGTTCTGGGTTCTTTAAGAAATAACCACTATTCAAGTTTTGGTCTATCCTTTAATCATCCCATGAGAAAAAATGAAACTTTTCGGCAAATATAGAAAGAAAGAATGCATACACAGATATACAGGAAAGGAAAGGAAAGGAAAAGAAAGAGAAGGGAGCTGGAGGCTGTTACCGATATTTAGTGAAATTATGTATGAACAGGTAGATCAGAGACATGGAAGTTCAACAAAGTTCAGACACACTCTAAATTGCTCCACAAATCACTCTAGGCTCAGAACAGAGAGTCTTTGGTGCTTCCTCTGGCAGCCATTTGCCTAGGTTATAATTTTTATACACTTAGTAACCTTTAATTCTTTATGAACCCTGTCTCATAAATACACTCTATAAATCATTAATTGGGGGTTTCACCGTTGTTATTCTACATAGCCTATTAGCATTCACTGATTCTGTAAAAAGTCTATCTTATTTTCCTTTTTCACAGGAACCATTGAACTTCTCAATTTACTTCATTGATTGAGTCCCTGAGTTTATTCATTCTCAGCTGACCTAGCTTTGAATAAACACTGCAAGGATGGCAAAACATCTCCATGTTCTTTTACTTTGAAGAAACAAAGTTACATTTGAACCAGAGTTTAACAACATTGGTCTTTCTCAGTTCAAAATAAAGCCGCAGTTTACAAACTCCTAAGTATTTTTCTCTACCTCCCATTTCTCCACAACTCCTTTCTGAGGAAGAAGCATTATGTAACAGTCTCGTCAAGAAAGTATATCTGTATCTGTGCTCATATTTTAAAAGATTTTAATTAATTAATTAATTAATTAATTAATTTATTTGACAGAGAGAGAGTCAGAGATCACAAGTAGGCAGAGAGGTAGAGAGAGAGAGAGAGAGAGGAGGAAACAGGCTCCCTGCTGAGCAGAGAGCCCGATGCGGGGCTTGATCCCAGGACCCTGAGATCATGACCTGAGCGGAAGGCAGAGGCCCAACCCACTGAGCCACCCAGGTGCCCCCTGTGTCTGTGCTCATATTTTAGAAACACATATAAAATCTCAGATGGAGTAGTCATATATTTACAGAATCCAATGGATGGGTTAACACCTATCCTTAGAGTAACCCAGTTTCACTATAAAATTGTGAGGACCATTTATAGAGTGCCAATATTCACCAAGTACTGGTTTGTCATTAAATTTCTCTGGTTTTGTTTTTGTTTTTTTTTTCTCCTAGATAATAAAATTAAAAAGTAATGGGGCATAAATGACAGCTAAAAGGAAGTTATATAGTTAGAGCTCATACCATTCTATGAACCAAGTGCTCGCTTCGGCAGCACATATACTAACGTTCTATAAACCAAAAGGAAAGGTTTATTGACTGCTTAGTAAATATTTATTAATAGTATCTTGAAGTTACTCACTGATTTACCCATTCACTTAACATTTATTATGTGCGTATGATTTAACAGTAATTGTCCTAATCTTTAAGAGTTCACACAATCCAAAAAAGAAATAGCCCTCTCTTTTCAAAATTAGGCTCTAACCTCAATAATCTTAAATATAATTATATTAAAGGTGTATATAGATATATACATATGTGTAATACAGGAAACTGTGTCTGTATATATGTGCTTACATGTAATATATATGAATATGCAAATACACATAACCATGTTCTAACAATTAAACTGTATTAAAACTTTCAAATAAAAATTTGTAACTGTGTAATGGGAAATCTGGGGAGAAGTATTTGAGTGGGTGAGAAAGGTCTTCAGAAAGAGAATCAGGAAGGTATCCAGGTGAAACTTAAATAATGAATAGGCACCCCACACACGAACTCAAGCAGCTCAGTGGGGGTGAGAACTTTCTTCGGACAGAGGAAACAACAAATGTATTGGCATGAAGGTGAGTTCAACATGAATTTGTAATAAAGTGCAGCCAATATAGCAAGAGCTAGAAAACAAAGAGGTCTTTTAATTTTGTGAGACAATTTAGGTTTTATTTGTTAACTAATTGTAAAACAATGAAGAATATTGACTGGGATAGTTTTATCATGATTAGCTTTCCCTGTTAAGAGTCATAATTGTGGAAGCATTATAAAGGATAAATTAGAAAGGGGAAAAGTGATTTCCAACTTACTAAGAAGGATATGATTTTGACTAGATGAAGTGATAAATAATAAATTCTTAACCAGACAATAACAACTGGAAATAAAAAACAGATGAAAGATAAGAAAGTTACAGTGATACAGGATACCAAGAAAATTAGATATTTTTATAGAGAGTGGGGAAACAGGGAGACATGTAGGATAATGCCAGTTTGCAGGCACACATTCCTAAAGGATAATGAATATGTCTCTACTGATGGATGCTATCAGAGAAAGGATTAGAATATTGTCAACTTTGGGTTCAAATTTAGAAATTCTATTAAAGTTGTAAATCTTCTGTAATAAACTATTAAAGTTGTAATTCTTCTGGAATAAACATTTGGACATGCAAATGGTTGCATGGATCCAGTATTCAGCAGGGATCTTGGCTAGAGATACAAATCTAGAAGTAATCCGTATCAATGAAGTTATTCTCTTGAGTAGTGAAACCAACTTAATAATTCCTTCAATACTACTACAATTCTGAACACTATATCAAAAACTAATGATGAACTGCATCATGACTAAACATAACATATTTTTCTAATTCCTACTAATTCCTACTTATAGGTGAATATAATCAGTTGAAGTGTCAGTCTTACCAGATTTTAATGTAACAGGATATATACACTTTTAAAGAATGGAGAAGATTCTTGAAATCAGAATCACGCATTTGAGGAATTCAGCAGACTTGGTATAGCCAAACACTCCAACTCGTCTTCTTATGCCTTAGAAGTTATTATTTATTACCTAGTTGATCAGACTGTATCTGTCTTTCTAGAAAATCCCTTAAAACCTATGTTTAAGTATCTACCCAAGGAACTTTGATTTAATTGGTTTGGGGTGTGACCTTGCCATCAATAATTTTTACAAGCTCCCCAGATTATTATAATGTGCAGCCAAGATTGATATTCACTGACTCAGAGAGTGTTTTTTGTGCTTTTGTTTTTTCTCTAATGAACAAATTGGAATAGCTGGGACTAGTTTCATTTGTTTGGTTGGTTGATTGACTGAAAGCTAGATTCACCTATGGCACCAAGTAAATTAAGTTGAGATGCCAAACCATACATGGATATTAGTAAAGAAAAGAATCTGAAGAGTATGGAAAGTGAGAATGCTGAAGTGATTTTAACACAAATTACATGGCCAATCATTTCTCAAATAAATAGCATTTTGGAAGTCCTTGCATTTCCTCTTTATGAGTTTTTAACAGTACTTTTCTAGGGTAATTATGAGAATTTAAATTAGTTGATATCATTAAAAAGCTAAGACAATTTCCTAGTACATATTTAGTTTTATATAACTAATCAGCAATAATTATGCTGATTCTCAATATAACGATGAGAAATCACAAGAAGGAAAGTGAACAATCCTTTGTGATGATCCCAAGAAATAAAGGGGAGTGTACATAACAACAGATTTGAGAAGTATTTAGGTCAGAAATTTCAATGGCTAATAGGAAATCCTTAGGTGTTAGAAGGAAAGTAATAACACTGAATTGCTAAAGGTATGGTTTGAACAATGACCATAATAGGCAATAGAGACAGTTTAGTTAATTATGACCAACACTGATTTTTTGTTTGGGGTATTTACTAGCATAGGTAGTTAGAATAAAATGGACAGTCTTTGTGAAGTCCTACATTATTTATAATAATAAACACAGAAAATCAGTTACGAAGGTTAGACACAATTTTGAGCTATGTCAGGGAACCATGCATGGCTCCTTACTCAATTTCCAGATCCAGTCTCAGCCGGTTCATAGATAAAGAATGAATTGTATGAGGACTTAATAGCTATTTACCAGTTTCACTATAAACTATGGATAAAAAATAGTCCAATCTTTCCTGTAAATTGACACTGATTTCTGTGGACCAAAGGCCAGTTCTTGCTACGCTACACTTTGAAATAAAGAATTATGGCAATTGAGATTAATAGAATACCAGGCAATCTTCTTTTAATAATTCCTGAGTACATATTCAAAATGGTTATCTTCAGCAAATATAGGTTTTGCTTTACTTCCTGATTCCTTCCAAAAATCATACTCGTAAATGAAGGAGCAAAAGGAAAGTATTCAATTGATGGATAAAATTTGGGAAAGAAATGCATAAAATTATTTTTTTTTGTAATTTTGGATGCAGAGTAAAAGCACATCTATTATTTGAATGATTACAAAATCATCCCAAAAAAGAGGATAAAAGAGACCTCTCTATAAATGCAAGTCAGCCTTCTTCCACGGTTATCTCATGTTTGCTTAACTGACTCAATCACAACATTATTATAATGATACAGCTTGAGATTTTATAGGAGGGAAGCATGTATTTCCTTACCTATGATAAAACCGGTTACCACTTCTAAAGGTACTTAATTTTCCAGCAGCAGTGACCAAAGCAAAGTTGGCAATGCAATATGATATTCTTGTACAAGGAAGTGGCAGATTGATGGCTTTGGACCCTTTCCATCATGAAGAGACTTTTTCCATTCTGTCATGTCATTAATGTGGGTACTTTATATGTTATCATGATATACCATACAACAGCACAACTATAAAAGAAAGTAACTGCTGTGAAAGAAGGCAATAATTTATGACCATGGAATGCACTGTTCTTTTCATGTTCCCATTCACCTAGTGAAGCTAACTCTTGAAAAAAATGAGATGTGGAACTGAAGATTCCACATAAACTTGAGTGTTGTTCTCCAGGATGTGTTACCTGCTCTGGGCAGACTGCTCTTGCATCTCCTATATCTCAAATATGTAACTATGTAACACAAGGGTATGTAACATGTAACATGTAACTATGTAACATGGATAATACATTTTAGAAGGTTCTCTAATGATCCTTTCTAAAAAGATTGTCTCATATCTCAGCATTCATGAGTACCATCAGTTAAATGTTTTAGTAATCAAGGTAAATATTTAGAACAGGACACTGGTAAGATTCCACCAGCTCTTACGGGCTTCTTGCCTCTTGAATATACATAAGGGAGAAGAAAAGGGAAGGAAGTGGGTTAGTGTTATCTCAGGGAACTGAGTTTAGCTAAAACAGCATCAGGAAGAAATGTGGATACAACAAAAAGGGACCTCTGAGGCTTTCATAATTTAGCAAATGACCAACGTAAAATTGTATGAGAAGACTCCTCACCCATACACAAACGCAAGATCTCCATTCTCTCAGGAATGAAAATTATCCCATTAGGTGAATAACTGAGGCCTCCTGGGTGTTTGAAAAGAAAGAGAATGTGAAAAGATTTGAGAGGTTCAGTGTCATGAAAAAAGACTAATGAAAAGCAGAAATGAGGACTTTTCCACCCTCAGCTGACAATCACTTTCTATTCAGTTTCACATATATATTTACATCTTTGAGGCAATTTATTTTCTTCTTCCTTCAACTGGGATTAATACAGAAAAATTTTAAAAAGTAATTAGCACTGAAAAATTGAGGAAATGTATTTGGACACAATGTTTGCTGAGATTTTAGGTGTTCTTCCTGAGAGGTGTGTAAATGCATGCTGGATTAGGTATAGCAGGAGTAATGGAAAATAAATTTTATTTTATTTTTTAAGTGACATTACAGGTAGAAGGATGTATTTAAGATTTGAAGGTGGAAACAGAATGAAATGAAATGGATCTTTTTGTTATAAATTTTGCTGTGGGCTTAAAGTTTTAGACATATTGTATTTTCAGCAATTTTCCATAGAATGAGTATGTGTTGAAGAGAAGGTATTGTCTACTATAATAGCATGAAGTCCAAAAAAAATGTCTCTGAACCACATCTCCACATCTATACACCAATACAGAGTCAAAAGAGCTACAAGCACAGAACCTACTTAATCTTTTGATTTTACTCAGGATTTTTAACCAAGTAAAGTTAAAATTTAACTTAAATTTTTAGATTATTTTAATAATCTAAAGAAGTATGCTCTAGGAACAGTTCTGTCTGGTGGGAGTACAATAACAGTATAAACAGAGGCCAGTAATGGGAATCAGTGATCATGTAGATATCATAAGAAGAGGCAAAGTTTCCCTCAAGAAAGGTTCTTTAGGTGAATTTGTGGTTTTTATGATCTAGAAGGCTTATATTTGGAGGCATTTTTGGGCCATATATTTTATCTCTTCAGTTATTCTCATACCTACCCAACAGCTTCTAATCACCCCTTACATGCTTAAATTAGCTAACATCAAATTTTGCGGTCTGCCACAAAATTATTGGTGAGTATGGTGTATCTGGGTGGCTCTGTCTGTTAAGCATCTGTCTTGGACTCAGATCATGATCCTGGAGCCCCCAAATCAAGCCTGGTGTGGGACTTTGTGCTAAGCAGGGAGTCTACTCCTTCTGCCCTTCCCCACTCATTCTCCTTTGCTTTTCTCTCTCACTCAATCTCAAATAAATAAATAAAATCTTTAAAAATGTTGGTTAATATATACGTATACAAGACTGAAACAAATTATCATCTTGGTAAAAGGCATTGACAAAAATGAGAAAAACAAGAATGGTAAAATACTTAAACTGAATTTGACTTAAGATATCATACACTGGTATGTTGTTTTGCTTTCCTAGGAGAAAGTTGAAGAAGTTTAGAAGTGATGACTTTTACTTAAAAAAAAAAAAAAAAAATAGAAGAAGTTGCTGTGGCTGATATTGAAGAGATTACTGCCTATGTTTTCCTCTAGGATTCTGATGGATTCCTATCTCACGTTGAGGTCTTTTATCCATTTTGAGTTTATCTTTGTGTACGGTGTAAGAAAATGGTCAAGTTTCATTCTTCTACATATAGCTGTCCAGTTTTCCCAGCATCATTTATTGAAGAGACTGTCTTTTCTCCACTGTATATTTTTTCCTGTTTTGTCGAGGATTATTTGCCCATAGAGTTGAGGGTCCATATCTGGGCTCTCTGCTCTGTTCCACTGGTCTATGTGTCTGTTTTGAAGCCAGTACCATGCTGTCTTGGTGATCACAGCTTTGTAGTAAAGCTTGAAATCAGGTAACGTGACGCCCCCAGTTTTATTATTGTTTTTCAATATTTCCTTAGCGATTTGGGGTCTCTTCTGATTCCATACAAATTTTTGGATTATTTGCTCCAGCTCTTTGAAAAATACCGGTGGAATTTTGATTGGAATGGCATTAAAAGTATATATTGCTCTAGGAAGCATAGATATTTTAACAATGTTTATTCTTCTGATCCAAGAGTATGGAATGGTCTTCCATCTTTTTGTGTCTTCTCCAGTTTCTTTCAGGAGTGTTCTGTAGTTCCTCGAGTACAAATCCTTTACCTCTTTGGTTAGGTTTATTCCCAGGTATCTTATGGTTCTTGGTGCTATAGTAAATGGAATTGATTCTCTAATTTCCCTTTCTGTATTTTCATTGTTAGTGTATAAGAAAATCACTGATTTCTGTACAATGACTTTGTATCCTGTCACGTTACTGAATTGTTGTATAAGTTCTAGTAGTTTGGGGGTGCAAAGGAAACAAAAGCAAAAATGAACTTTTGGGACTTCATCAAAATCAAAAGCTTCTGCACAGCAAAGGAAACAGTCAACAAAACCAAGAGGCAACCCACAAAATGGGAGAAGATATTTGCAAATGACAGTACAAACAAAAGGTTGATATCCAGGATCTATAAAGAACTCCTCAAACTCAACACACACAAAACAGATAATCATATATAAAAAATGGGCAGAATATGTGAACAGAAACTTCTCCAATGAAGACACACAAATGGCTATCATATATGAAAAAATGCTCATCATCACTAGCCATCAATGAGATTCAAATTAAAACCACATTGAGATACCACCTTACAACAGTTAGAATGGCCAAAATTAGCAAGTCAGGAAACAACATGTGTTGGAGGGGATGTGGAGAAAGGGGAAGCCTCTTACACTGTTGGTGGGAATGCAAGTTGGTGCAGCCACTTTGGAGAACAGTGTGGAAATTCCTCAAAAAATTAAAAATAGAGCTTCCCTATTACCCTGCCATTGCACTACTGGGTATTTACCCCAAAGATACAGGTGTAGTGAAAAGAAAGGCCATCTGTACCCTAATGCTTATGGCAGCAATGGCCATGGTCGCCAAATTGTGGAAAGAACCAAGATGCCCTTCAACGGATGAATGGATAAGGAAGATGTGGTCCATATACACTATGGAGTATTATGTCTCCATCAGAAAGGATGAATACCCAACTTTTGTAGCAACATGGATGGGATTGGAAGAGATTATGCTGAGTGAAATAAGTCAAGCAGAGAGAGTCAATTATCATATGGTTTCACTTATTTGTGGAGCATAACAAATAGCATGGAGGACAAGGGGAGTTAGAGAGGAGAAGGGAGTTGAGGGAAATTGGAAGGGGAGGTGAACCATGAGAGACTATGGACTCTGAAAAACAATCTGAGGGGTTTCAAGGGGTGGGCGGTGGGAGGTGGGGGAACCAGGTGGTGGGTATTAAAGAGGGCATGGATTGCATGGAGCACTGGTTGTGGTGCAAAAACAATGAATACCATTACACTGAAAATAAATTTTTAAAAAATGATAAACTCTCTAAAAAAATAATGTATTGAGAATGTACAGCATAATAAGAAGGCACCCTGCCAAGTATTTTGAAGATATAGTCTCACTTATTTCTAAAAAATATGTTGGGAAAAGTAGTTTTTATAAAGCATTTTGCTTTACTCTGGATTGAATATTTTTTATGATTGCATACTCTTCATTGGCTAATCAGCTGCAACATTTCAATGTGGTATTTACTGGCTGCCTTGGAATTTATGCCATTCACCTTTAACTTATCATAGACTCCCACAAATCATTTTATAGCACTTCATATAAGGCATGAGAACATTACTTCACCTAAAGTTTGATATTTTCTCTTGTTCTTAAGCTTTTTTGCATGAGCAACAGTGAATTCCCACTTCTCTTTTCCTGGTCTTTGTGGTATTGTTACACATTTTATTTATACATTATAAATCCCATATTATATTATTCATACATTTGAAAAATCAATGATCTTTGAAAGGAATTTAAATAGTAAGAAAAGGATGACATTCACTGATGTAGTCACTAATTTCTAGTGCCCTTTATCACTTTTTTGCAGATTCAGACTTTCATCTTCCATCATTTTCATTCTGCCTATCGGATTGCGTTGGAAATTTCTTTTTTTCTTTCTTCTTAAGATTTTATTTATTTATTTGACAGACAGAGATCACAGGTAGGCAGAGAGGAAGGCAGAGAGAGGAAGGGAAGCAGCCTCCCTGCTGAGCAGAGAGCCTGATGTGGGGCTCGACCCCAGGACCCTGGGATCATGACCCGAGCCAAAGGCAGAAGCTTTAACCCACTGAGACACCCAGGCACCCATGCACTGGAAATTTCTTACAGTGCGGAACTACGAGTGATAAATTCTTCCAGTTTTGTATGCCTAAAAATATTCTCATTTTTGAAAGACATTTTTATTGGTACAGAGTTATTCTAGAGTGAGATACTTTTAAAATCTCAATCCACTGCACTAAAGAATTTACCCTTGCTCAAAGAGAGATCTGGTCCTTGCCCTCAGCTTTTAGGAAGCAATTGCTAAACCCTTGGAATATCCTGCCTGATGAGGGTGTCTTTTTATTTGAAGGTTTGGAGTTATGCCCAGTAAATCTAACTGTGATTTATAAGGAAGGCTTTGAGTCACACAATATCAATTTTGACCTTTGGAGGGATTGGGGATTGAAGTAAGCCACATGGGCAGTTAACCATATCCACATGAGCAAATTCTAATAAAATCTCTGGATCCCAAGAGGTACTGGATGCTTTCCTGGTGGACAATACTCTACATTTTGTCACATATTATTATCAGAAAAGTTAACATTGTCTGCAAATCTATGAGAAGAAGACAATGGGAATTTCCATGTTCAAAATTTTCTAGGACTCTGCCCTAAACCTCTCTTCCTTGGCTGATTTTCATCTGTATCATTTTGCTGTAATAAACATCAACTATAACAGCTTTCAGTGGGTTTTGTGAGTCCTTCCAAAGAATTATTGCAACTGAAGTTTATCTTGAAGACCCCACATTACAACTGGTGTCAGAAATGAGAGTCTTATAATATTCCCAAGCTCTACAACTTCTTTCTTTCTTTCTTTTTTCTTTCTTTCTCTCTTTCATCTTTCTCTTTCCTTCTTTCTTTCTTTTTAAGATTTTATTTATTTATTCGACAGAGAGATAGAGAGCACAAGTAGGAAGAGCAGGAGGCCGAGGGAGAAGCAGGCTCTCCGCCAAGCAGGGATCCGATGTGGGACTCCATCCCAGGACTCTGGGATCATGACCCTTGCTGAAGGCAGACACTTAACCGACTGAGCCACCCAGGCATCCTGCTTTACAACTGTTGTCTAATTTGCCCTGATCCAAATGAAAATTTCAAGTCATTCCTATCAAATTTCTGGTCATTCTTATCTTTTATTATATGAATATCATACGCCTTTTTCCTTTGGTTGCTTTCAAGATTTTCTTTCCTTTGTTGTTTGTATACTATATAATTATGTATTTTTTAATCTTTGTTTCTTGGGCTTGTGGTTATTTAACTTTTTAATATATGAGTTTAGAATGTCAATAAATTTGGATTATTTTCAGCCATTTTTATGAAATATATTTTTCTGTTTTGCCTCCTTCAAGGACTCCAGTTACATACATTAGGCTTCTTGGAGTTGTCCTACAAATAATTGATCCTCGGTTAATTTTCTTTAACTATTTTCTTCCCTCTGTATTCTATTATGGATAGTTGTCATTGCTATTTATTCAAGTACACTACTCCTTATTTATGCATTACTCCTTTATCTAACTCACTGTTAATCCCATGCTGTGTTTTTCATCTCAGACATTATAGTATTCACTCTAGAAAGTTCATTCCAGTCTTTTATTATATGTTTATTATCTACATCATGTAATCATTTTTTTCTTCTGGCTTCTAGAACATATACAATACAGTTATACAACTATTTTAATGTCCTTATTAACTAATCCAATCATCTCTTTCATTTCTGGGCTAGTTTGGATTGGTTTTATTTCTTCTCATTAAAGGTTGCAGTTTCTATTTCTTGATAATTTTTTTAGTTCAATGCCAGACATTATATTTTAGCTTGTTGGATATATAATATTTTTGTATTCTTATAAATATACTCAAATTTTTGCTTTGGGATGCAGCAGTTTTTTGGAACACTTGATCCTGTCACTTCTTTTTTTTTTGAATAATTTTTTATTTTTTATAAACATATATTTTTATTCCCTGGGGTACAGGTATGTGAATCACCTGGTTTACACACTTCACAGTACTCACCATAGCATATACCCTCCCCAATGTCCATAACCCCACCCTCCTTCCCCCAACCCCCCTCTCCCCAGCAACCCTCAGTTTGCTCTGTGAGATTAAGAGTCACTTATGGTTTGTCTCCCTCCCAATCCCATCTTGTTTCATTTATTCCCCTCCTACCCCCTTTACCCGCCCTGTTGCATCTCCACTTCCTCATTTCAGGGAGATCATATGATAGTTGTCTTTCTCCACTTGACTTATTTCGCTAAGCGTGATACCCTCTAGTTCCATCCACATCGTTGCAAATGGCAAGATTTCATTTCTTTTGATGGCTGCATAGTATTCCATTGTGTATATAACGTCCACAATAGCCAAACTATGGAAAGAAGCTAGATTTCCATCAACAGATGAATGGATCCTGTCACTTCTTGTTTGGGAACTTTGTTAGGTGGGACAAAAATAACATTGAGAGTAGGACAATTTTACTTAGCTACTGAGCAAAACAATTCTGAATGGTCTAACAAATGCCCCATGACTTTTGAGGATTTTCACTAAGGCTGATGCAACCACAACTGGTCCAGGCCCTTTTTAATACAAGAAAAAAAATTGCTAATCAGTATCTTGAAAACTAAAACAAGATCTTGTGCAAATTTCCAGAAATTTTCTTCTGTGCAGCTCTCTTTTCTCTAGTGCTTTATGCTGTAAATCCTAACAACCAAACTCCTAAATGTTATGCTTCACCTCATCAACTCAAGTTTATTCATAAACTGGAAAACCTCTCTAGTCAGTAAACTTGAAGAATCACCTCGTTTATCCCCATGTCTCAGAGACAATTGTCTTTTGTTGCCTAATTTCCAGCATATTGAAAAAATTAGATTTAATGTATTTTGTGGTTTGTTTGTTTGTTTGTTTTAATTGTTAGAGCTGGGAGGGTACACCCAGTCTCTATTATCCTGTTTTGATCAGAAACAAAATTCTCTACAATTTAACATATATTTTTGTATACAATTTGTACATATTTTTATGATTAGTTACCATAAGTTGAATAGCACTAGACAAAGGTGATGAGGTATTTTCACCCAGGATATCAGGGTACCTGGGTGGCTCAGTTAGTTAAATGTCTGCCTTCAGCTCAGGTCATGATTGGATCTGAGATCAAGCCCCTGTTGGTCGGGCTTCCTGATTAACATGGAGTCTGCTTCTCTCTCTCCCTCTGTCCCTCCCCCATTATTGCTCTCTCTCTCTCTGTCTTCCCAAACAAATCAATAAAATCTTTTAAAAAATAAATAAACCCAGGGTATCTGATTCACATCCAAATTCTTAATGTTTTATTTTCAAAGACACTGAAATAAATTTCAGAGACTTTATTAAAATCATTAATATTGGGGCGCCTGCGTGGCACAGTTTTTAAGCATCTGCCTTTGGCTCAGATCATGATCTCAGGGCCCTGGGATCAAGCCCCACATCAGGCTCCCTGCTCCTCGGGCAGCCTGCTTCTCTCTCTCCCACTCACTGAACTTGTGTTCCCTCTGTCGCTGTGTCTCTCTCTGTCAAATAAGTAAATAAAATCTTAAAAAAAATAATAATTACTATTATATATCCTATGGTATTCTTTCCACTATTTCATGCATACACTCTGAAATAACTTTACCAGTGTTTTTAATGATGTTTTCACATAAAGATGTCATTTGATGAAATTTGCCTAATATTTATAGTAGGCACAATACTCATTCAGCAATCAAAAATCATCAGTCCAGCTATTATAATCACCAGGCTGTAACAGGGTATTCACTGAATGTCACTATAAATTAAATAACTGGACCACTCTATCAAATGCTTGCCAGTTTCTCTGTCTGATAGAGAAAATCTAGTAGTCAGGCTAGCAAGCAAATATTTGGCAAGCAGTGCATTTCCAATAATGAAACTGATAATTATACTTCTTTCACACAGCTGTAATTGAATAAATCTAATTGCCTCTTCTGCTTAACTTTAATGCTAGGTTTCAAACTGTTGTATGGACAGGAAAGCAACATTAGAGAAATTACCCTAGTGTTGCTTTCCTTCCTATACAGTGGTTTGAACTTAAGCAATAAAGTTAAATGGAAAAGGCTCTATACTCAATTTTCAATTATAGCAAAGTCAGGGAGCCACAATTACCCCTTTCATTACCGTGATGCTCTTCATTGCTGCCTGGGCAAAACCTCTTCACTGTTGTTTGATGCTGCTGTGACTCAATGTGGAGAGCACTTGAAATCAAAGGTTAAAAGTAATGGATCAAATTATAGTGATGTGACATGTGTGAATGTAAAAATTTACATGAAAAAGAAAAAATGGTGAAGAGAAATACATTAAATGTTAGATTGACTTCCAAGAAGCACTGGAGTATGCTTCCCTAGGATGAAGACCCTTGGAAAGATTTAATCAATCTTTGTTTCAAATTTTAATTGTGATAATAATAGCTTAGCTATTTATAATTTTATTCTTCCAATAAAGAATATTTATGTCTTCATAGTAGAATATTTTCTAAACTCTTAGTATTTTCTACATTATGGTATTTGCAAACATTTCTCAAAGAATTATTCCCAAGAGCTTTTAATTAGCTATTACACTTTTTTCTTCAATTATTTCACTGTCCAGTTTCATACTTTTATAATGAATTGAATCCCATTTTAGCCATATGTCAGCTTTTTTTCTCTTTGATATTTTCTTATTCTAAAATGCTAAGGTACTAAGTACTTCAATAATCTCACTCTGGTGTGTAAAAAGAAACAATGTCAACTGAAAATCATACTATTGTTTGTTAAAGAAGCCACAGACAATGTTAGCCATAACTTGTAACCACAAATATTAATGATAATCAAAGTTATTCAAGGCCAAGGCCAGTCTTGACTCCTGAATGTCCCTTTCCCAAGAAATCTGATAGTTGGGTACCTGGCTGTAAGTTTATTAAGCTAAATGGAGCTCGGTGGAGAGTAGGGAGTTAACACAGATACAAACACCACAGAAACATGCGTGCGCGTGCACATGGACACACACACACACACACACACACACACATAATTTACCAAGGTACTAAAAACAAAAATCACTCAAAGCTAGCAAAGATTTCTTGGTATGCAATCCTATACAAAAGAAACAGATTTTAAGAGGTTAGAGTAGATCCCTGTAGAAAAGTTTTATGTTGCCTTGTCAGGAAAAACAGGGCAGGTTTAGGAAAATAATGTTCATTACAAATTCTTTAAAACAGAGACTTATGTGATCATATCTGTATTACCTAATTATCTGTGAGGATATGTGTACCTACTTGGAACGTCATGTTTCCTTGCTAAGAATTATTACCATTTAAAATATGATAGATGTAGTCTTAAACTATTTAAGAGGTTAATTAATTAATTGGCAGTGAAACTGAAATACAGAAATCAAACCTTTTAGAATATTAAACTAGTGCTAGTCTCAGAGTAATGATGTTTATTAAAATCTTTTTAATAATTTTATTATATACATTGTTTCAAAGTTTCAAGTTTTTATTTAAATTCCAGTTAGTTAACATTTAGTGATTTATCACCAACATACAGCACCCAGGGCTCATGAGAAGTGCCCGCCTAAATATGTGTCACCCATTCCTCCACCCACCTCCCCTCAGCAACCCTCAGTTCGTTCTCTGTAGTTGAGAGTCTCTTTTATGGTTTGACTCTCTCTCTCTCTCTCTTTTTTATCACTATATGTATTTGTTTCAATTTTTAAACTTGACATATGACTGCAAATCATATGGTATTTGTCTCTCTCTGATTGACTTACTTCACTCAGCATAAATACACTCTAGTTCTATCCATATGTTTGCAAATGGCAAGATTTTATTCCTTTTGATGGGTGAGTAATATTACTTCTTTATTCATTCCTCAGTCGATAGACATTTGGGCTCTTTCCGTAATTTGATTATTGTTGATATTGCTGCTAGAAACATCGAGGCACATGTGTCCCTTTGAATCAGTATTTTTGTATCCATTGGGTAAATACTTAGTGCAGTTGCTGGGTCATAGGGTAATTCTATTTTTAACTTTTTGAGAAAGCTCCATATTGTTTTTTCTTTTCTTTTCATTTCTTCCTTTCTTTTTGTTTCTTTAATATTTTATTTATTTATTCACTTACTTATCAGAGAGAAAGTGTGTGCACAAGCAGGAGAAGTGGCAAGCAGAGGGAGAAGTAGACTCCTCACTGAGCAAGGAACCCAATGCGGGACTTGATCCCAGGACCCTGGGATCATGACTTGAGCCAAGGCAGTTGCGTAATTGACTGAGCCATCCAGGTGTTCCAGAACTTCCATACTGTTCTTCAGAGTGGCTGTACCAGTTTGCACTCCCACCAAAAGTATAAGATGGTTCTCCTTTCTCTGCATCCTGTTGTTTCCTGGGTTATTAATTTTGTCCATTCTGACAAGTGTGAGGTGATATCTCATAGCAGTTTTGAACTGTATTTCTCTGAAGATCAGTGATGTTGAGCATCTTTTCATGTGTCTGTTAGCCAACTGTAAGTTTTCTTTGGAGAAATATCTATTCATACCCTCTGCCCATTTCCTAACTGGATTGTTTGTTTTTTGGGGGTATTGAGTTTGCTAAGTTCTTTATACATTTTGGATATTAACCCTTTAGCAGATACATCATTTGCAAATATCTTTTCCCATTCCATATGTTGCTTTTTTAGTTTTGTTGATTATTTCCTTTGCTGTGCAGAAGTTTTTAGCTTGCTGAAGTCCCAACAGTTCATTTTTGTTTTTGTTTTCCCTTGCCGCTGGAGACCTTTCTAGTAAGAAGTTGCTACAGTTGATGTCAGAGAAGTTGCTGCCTGTGTTCTCCTCTAGGATTTTGATGGTTTCCTGTCTCACATTTAGGTCTTTCATTCATTTTGAATTTATTTTTATGTATGGTGTTCCAGTCATATTTTTGCATTCTGCTGTCCAGTTTTCCCAGCACCATTTGTGGAAGAGACTATGTATTTTTCCATTGGATATTCTTTCCTGCTTTGTTGAAGGTTAATTGACCAGATGGTTGTGGGCTCATTTCTGTTTTTTTTATTCTGTTCCATTGATCTATGTTATATACATTACTTACATACTTTTTTGGATTTGAGGTAGATACCAATTATTATGTGTTTTCATAAGTTCTGAGAGGGTATGCCTGTTATTATTAATCTCTAGTTTTAAATTACTATTTTACTTACTTTTTTATATAGTGTAAGCAAGCCTCGGTTTTACATAAAAATAATTTGTAATATTAGAGTCTTGGCTATCAATCAATTCTATGAAAAATACCAAGTTGCTCATATTAACTAGTCATATCAAATTTCTCAATTCAAAGTTTAATATCATTTAAAAATAAACACTAATACTAATTTAGTATCATTTTTTTTGCTATCACTCATATTAAATTTACATAATAAAAATATGCAAGTGACCCATTTTAAGAGGAAAAGTTCATCTAATAGCTTAAAATTTTTAGGTAAAACTGTGGGAAAATTTGAAACAAATTACTTTTTTACTCTAAAATAAATATTATTGGACTGGCATTTATTTTATTTCTAATTTCACAAATTATGATTCTTATATATTTCTAAGATTTATGAATATAACTTGACAAATTGTTTCACTAAATATTTATATTTCCCATCCCAAATGCTCTTTTGCATTGTGAACTTGCCACTCACCCAACAAAAGATAGAGTCTATTTCTCCTTGAAATTTAAGCATGGGCACTGGTCCTTGACTGATTGAATACAATGGAATTAGTTTCACTATGGAATTAATCTGGATTGGTGCTAGTTAGAGCACTTCACTAGCCTTGGAACTTCTGCTTCTAAATTCCTGGTGACTGGAACTACCTTGTACAAAGTCTAGGCTCGTCAACTAAAGAGAGAATCCATGTAGAGAGGTCCTGAGGTACAACACATGTTATTGAAGACTCTACCTTGGATGTTCATCGTTTGAATGACCCTATCCCTAGTTGTTCTATAACTGCAAATGACCAGGACATCCCAAATAAGAACCAATCAGTATAGACTAGTTAATACACAAAATCATGAGATATAATAATAAATTATTATTTAAGCCACCAATTTTGGGGATGGTAATGGGATGTAATAGTAGTTAACAGAAATGGTCCATTTGTGAAATAATATCCAAATGATACCTACCCGTCATCATAATAAATAATACACTGCACTTCTTAGAGAGTTGTGAGTTTTCATAGTGTATTTTTTTCAGTTTTATTAGTTTTACACATTTTAGCACACTTATAAAAACATTTTTAAATGCTTCTTCTGATAATTATGAATATTCAGAAGCCTAATTTGAGTATATGAACCAAATTAATTTGTATGGAGTCTAAGTCTCTCAGTTTTTAAAAGACAAATCTGTTAAAATCCATAGCATTGTGGGAAACAATAGAAATATAAATTAGGGTGACTATTTAGGAATGTTTTTTACATGTTTTTTCTTAAGCAGTATTGATTTACCACTGTTTATTAAGCTCAAATACTTTATGGTGAGGAATACATTCAAGTGAAAAATAAGTAATATTTAGGTTAAAAAGTTAAACTAAATATATCAAGAATATGGGAATTATTAAACCTTGTTTTCTAAGCAGTTGTACAATGAAGGATTATATGGTCAGTGGATCATAACTATACAACAATATTTAAAATCAGTTGTCATAAGTTGATAATTTACTTAAATCATAATTGTTAAAATATCTGCTGATAAAATTCTCAAAAGTGCTACACAGCTGAGGACAGAAATGTATTAATTATCAATAGCTGTATTAAAAAAAAAAAACCCTTAACCCAGAACTTAA
Source organism: Mustela nivalis (assembly GCF_964662115.1). NCBI lineage: Eukaryota > Metazoa > Chordata > Mammalia > Carnivora > Mustelidae > Mustela > Mustela nivalis. The sequence continues at coordinate 39,367,040 of NC_139023.1, read as the reverse complement.
AGACTTAAATCATAATAAGTGCATAATATCTCACAGTTCCTAGACACAGGAAGTCAGCAACACCTGAACACCTGGGAAATTCTGTCTCAGAGTCTCTTATAAAGTTGCTGTTAAATTGTCAGACAAGAGAACAAGAAACAGAATGGAGGATGGAGGATGTGCTTCCAAGATGGTTCACTGACATGACTGGCAAGTTGTGCTGGTTGTTTGTGAAATGCTCTGTTTTGTTCCATATGGGTCTCCTCTGGATTGCTTGCATGTGCTCACCGTAGGGCTGTGGTCCTCGAAGTGAGCAACCAAGAATGAGAACAGGGAGGAACAGCAAAGCATTTTATATCCTGGCTTAAAAACCACACACTATTACTTGAGCCATATTCTATTTGCTTAGAGACACTTAGGTGAATCCACATTCAAGCTGAGGGGAACAAGTGTCTACATTTTAAATGGAGACATGCCAAAGAATTTTTGGACAAGCTTTAAAAGCACCACAAGACGTAACCCGATTATATTTCATTATTATCTTCAAAAATAAACTGATGCAAAATGCTTGACACATAGTTTGTGAATGAGAAATTGAAGAAAAACATTTAACAATGATTGTAGAATTTCTATGAAATTTTGTGTCTCTAGGTAGTTTTAATTAAAGGTAACTTGAAATTCAAGTCTTTCCCAATGCCATAATTATTTAGTAACTAAAATATAAGGATTTAAGGACCAACACTCTGATTGCCAAGGTTAACCATTTGATTTATTTATATTTTAACTAAACATAAATTATTCTTATCTAATTGAAAAGTAAATGATTTTTCAAATTAACATTAACCTGAAATGTTTCTGATCTTATATAATAAAATAAACTGAAACATTAGCAGTGTTGTGAAGTTTTTTTTTTCTATTTAAATTCAATTAGCCAACATATAGTGTACATCATTATTTTCAGATGTAGTGTTCAATGATTCATCAGTTGTGTACAACATACAGGGCTTATCACATCATATACCCTGTGGAAGAAATTAATGCACTCTTATAAACTTATGAGCTACCAAAACTGAAACAGGAAGACATAGAAAATTTGAGTAGACCAATAACCAAAAAGGAAATTGAATCAATAATCAAAAACCTCCCAAAAACAAGAGGCCAGGAACAGATGGCTTCCCAGAGGAATTCTACTAAACATTTAAAGAAGAAAATAATACCTATTCCAATGAAGCTGTTTCAAAAAAATAGAAGGAAAACTTCCAAACTCATTTTATGAGGTCAGAATTACCTTAAACCCCAAACGAAAAACCCCATCAAAAAAGAATTACAAGGGCGCCTGTGTGGCTCAGTGGGTTAAAGCCTCTGCCTTTGGCTCAGGTCATGATGCCAGGGTCCTGGGATCAAGCCCTGCATTGGGCTCTCTGCTCAGTAGGGAGCCTGCTTCTTCCTCCTTCTCTATCTCTCTTTCTCTCCCTGCCTGCCTCTCTCCCTACTTGTGATCTCTGTTTTTCAAATAAATAAAAATAAAAATCTTAAAAAAAGTAAGGAGAATTACAGAACAATATCACTGATGAACATGGATACCAAAATACTCAACAAGCTACTAGCCAATAGAATCCAACAGTACATTAAAAGGATTATTCACCATGATCAAGTAGGATTTACTCCTGGGACAAAGAGTGTTTCAACATCCACAAATCATTGTGATAGATCACATCATTAATGAAAGAAAAGACAAGAACCATATGATCCTCTCATTTGATGCAGAAAGACATTTGACAACATATAATATTGTTTCTTGATTAAAACTCTTTAATGTATGATAGAAGGAACATATCTCAATATCATAAAAGCCACCTATGAAAAGCCCACAGCAAATATTTGCAATGTGGAAAAACTGAGAGATTTTCCCTTAAGGTCAGGAACAAGACAGAGATGCCACTCTCACCACTAATGTTCATCATAGTGCTAGAAGTCCTAGTCTCAGCAATCAGAAAACAAAAAGAGATAAAATGCATTGAAATCATCTAAGAAGTAAAATTTTCACTCTTCACAGATAGCATGATACTGTATGTATAAAATCCAAAAGACTCCACCCCAGAATTGCTAGAACTCATAGCAATTAAGCAACATGGCAGGATACAAAAATCAATGGACAGAAATCTGTTGCATTTCTATACACTAACACTGAGACTGAAGAAAGAGAAATTAAGGAACTTATCTCATTTAAAACTGCCCCCCCCAAGCTGTAAGATATCTAGGGATAAACCTAACCACAGAAGTCAAATGGTTAAAGACCAAGGCTTGTTCATACATTTCCTAGGGTTTGAATCCAGGTTCACCACTTGCAAACTATTTGGCTTTGCGGGTAGCTTAATTTCTCTTTATAACTAGTTTACCTAACTCTATAATGAGGTTAAACACAGAATCCACTCCTTGGTTTTGCTGTAAGGATTAAAAGCCTTAGAAGATGGTAGATACATAGCAAGTAATCAGTCAATAAAGGCAAGCTATTATAATTATTAAGAATAGTAAGTATCCTTAGTAAGGCTTTTAAAATTACTTTGATTTTAAAATAGTGACATAAGCTCAAATGCATTTTTTTCTTATGAAATAAAATATCCAGTTAAAGGAGACAAAAAAGCAAGAAAATCAAATTTCCTCTTGAATTTTCAAGGCCTCTCCATTCAATTTTCCAATGCTTTTTCTGATCACCAGAAATCCACTTAACTGACTTCTATCGCAGAGATGATTTTTGTTTATTCTGAAGAAAATCACAGGTAATGCATTGGAAAACATACCTCTTATGAATTCTTAATGATTACTTCCATTGTTTTCTTAAATCCTAAGCAGATGAGATCCCCTTAAGACCTATTAGTAAGTGTTCATTACACTTTATAAAAAGGTTTTCCTATGGTGAACTGGGACCAGCAGCATTAGGTTCTCAGGTAAGAAGGAGAAGCCTCTGGAGGGAACTCATATTTCACATTTCACAGCTGTGATGGTTTTCCCATTTTATTTATATCCACTGCTTTCCTCCCTCTTGTGGGAGAATTAAACAGCAATTTTACTCACTGGGGCAATTATCTCATCATTCACTTCATTTTAAATAAAACGTGACATTAAACAGGACCCTTTAACCATTGTAATAACCATAACTAACATCTATATTGTTTTTGATAAAGTCTTTCTATTATCTCTGGAATGCTATATTTATTGCTCTTTTAATTTTCTCTGGAGAAACCAGCATCACATATTCCATTACAAGGTCATTGTAAGTCCTGTTTTTTATCATCCATTTTTTTCCTTCAATCTAGTTGTCTATGGGTATGTGATACAATGGCTCAAAATGGTAGCTTACTTTTAAATGTAACATTTTTTAATCGATGAAGTATAAATACAGAGCACATGTATTTTCTTGTCTCAGTGATTTTATTTTTATTTTCGTGTTAGAAGAATGCACATAGGAAAAGTGTGTATTTAGTGAAGAACAGACATATTATTGTCCTGGAATATCATAATTTCCTTACTATATTCTCTGTGAAGAAGAGATCTTAAGAGTTGTAATGCTTTAGATAGTGAATGAGGTGCTAAAGTAGTTAGATGGGGCAAGAAAATTAAAAATAATTGCATATATTGCCATTGTTGGTTAGCATGTAGTTTCTATTTATCACTCTATATTTATCTTATTATCATTCTATATTTTTCTTATTATCTTAAAATCTATGTTCTAGGAAAATTGACTGAAAAATTTCAAGTCCCTAAGTTAGTTGTCATTATTTTTTTAAATTTTCTTTTAATTTTAATTTCACTATAGTTAACATTTAGTGTTTTATTAGTTTCAGGTGTACAATATAGTGATTAAAAAAATTCTAACATTACTCTGTGCTCATCATGATGAGTGTTCTCTTAATCCCCATACCTATTTAATCCATTCCCCCCACTCACCTACCCTCTGGTAACCATCAGTTCTCTATTCTTAAGAGGCTGGTTTTTGGTCTCTTTCTTTTTTTCTTTGTTCATTTGTTATAAATTCCGCATATGAATGAAATCATATGATATTTGTCTTTCTGTGACTGACTTATTTTGCTTAACATTTTACAATCTGGCTCTGTCCATGTTGTTAAATGGCAAGATTCCATTATTTTTTATGGCTTAATAATACTCCATTTGTATATGGAGTTTTATGTGTGTATGTGTGTACACACACTTGGCATTTGGTCTGTTTTCATAATTTGGTTATTGTAAATAATTCTGCAATGAACATAAGGGTGCATGTATCCCACTGAACGAGTGCTTGAATTTTGGGGGTAAATACCCAGGAGTGCAACTAATGGAGTATAGGGTAATTGTGTTTTGAAATTTTTGAGGCCGTTCCATACTATTTTCTCCAGAGTTAGATGCCAATTGGTTACAATCATTTTGGTAGAATTCCTATATTTCTGCATTTTGCTTATTAATCATATCATTTATATGCTCTGTGGCTATAAGGAAAGCCAAAAACTCCGTCTTGTTCTGTTATTCTTGAATAATTTTTTTCAGTTGAATTGAGTAGGTTTTTACCCTAGTTTTTTTCCAGATATTTTTAAATACTTAACAATGGAAATACTTATCATTCTTTTTTTTTCAATATAAATAACTATAGCAAAATTTAAAACATATCCTTCCCCTCTGTGAATCAGTTTTGATTACTCCTAATTAGATCATTTTTTCAGATATTTATTCAAAATAGCTTAGAAAGTGATTCTTACTGTTTTCCCCATAACTAGTAAAAGTTTAACCTGCCTATAATTATTTGTATTATATGTCCCACTTTTTGAATAATCATGTTGTTTTTGCTTGTAATTATTTACTAGACTATATCTAAAAATAACCAAAGAAAATTTATTAATTTTCTTCTCATTTTTCCAAACCCTTAGATCTATGAATTGGACACGCTGTCATTAAATTTTAATAAATATAAGCTTTTGCTAACTTTGTATAGTTGTCCCTTGAATCATATACTCTTACATAAAGAACATAATACTACCCATAAACTAATCTTGATCAAGTTCACATTGTTTGTATCAAACTTCAAAAAATAACACAAACATCTGGATTAAAGGTCCGGTTATTTACCATGACAATTTACTTTGTTTTCAGAGCCCAACAAATTACCGACTTAAAATAATTAATAGCTCTGCATATCTCCTCTAAATTATAAAAGCCACATTTTAGTAAAAGTAGTAATCAGTTCAGTTTTTCTTTCTTAAAGTTTTCAGTCTGTGTATCTCATGTTATGAAGCCCTAAAATCTGGGTTCTTAAGTTAGGCCCACATGGAATGAAACAAGAAAATATTTATTATAATAACATGAGAAGAGCAATATACTGTCTGTTGATAAATTAGAATTATTTCTGTTGAGTGGAACTACCCTATTTGTAATAGAGATTATAGTGTATATAGTGATAAAAAGTCTGTCTTCATTTGTATGTTCAACTGCTGACAGTTTTCAAACACCACTTCACTCTGCCCATCTTAGCCCATTTCTGGGAAAGTGAAAAGATATATTGAACGTTCTCTCTTGGTTCTGAAGTGAGGTTCAAACCATATAATTCCTGGCCTGGAGCAGGAATCCTCCCCACAAACACAATCTCTAATGCTTTGACCCAGCTTGCTCTCTCAAGTTATTTTTTAGACCACTTTGGGTGTCTTCCCTGCTCTTCATAGAAAACTTCTTGATAAGAGCAATAAAAATTGGATGTAATTCTTAGTGCATGTGTGGCATCATCACTCTTAATATCTAAATCAAATTTTGGGTAAGCTTTGATTTGCCCTCTGTTGGACAACCACAGGACATGTAGCAAGTAAAATGGCTGATTTATCACATTTCTATATTTCTTCCAGAGTCAGAAAAAATCAATAGGCTCTCACAGGAATCACAAATTCAGATTTCTAGGAATACTAAGTTTTAGTAAACAAGTGAGATAAATTAGAGCAAAATGGGTCATCTAAGCAACATCTGTATATCTCCACTGAATTCTCATCACTCACATATAGTCTTCAATGTTAGATTTTAAAATTTTCTCTCTTTAACTGATAGAAGCTGAGAGAAAGGAAAGAAATATAAGATAAAACACAGCAGCAGCAATTGGACTGAATTGACATTTATATAATACTCCACTTAACAATAACATAAAAAAATATTTTGTAAGAATATCTAATGGAACTCTGAGAAACAGATCATATACTAGATATAAAAAAGTATCAACATGTTTTGTTAATTGATGTTATACAGAGTGTGTTTTCTGAGTACCGAAAGATTAAGTTGAACATAAAAAATGAAAAGATTATTAGCAATATCTATGAACAGTTGCAAAATTAACACACCTTTGACTACTTCATGGATCAAAGAAGAAACCTAAAAGGGGAATTAGAGAATAAAATAACAATACATCACCATTTACATGAAGTAACTAAAGAAGAGGCTCAAGGAAAAAGTACAGATTTAAAGTTTCATATTAGAAATGAAGAAAAGAGTAAACTAAAAGATCAGTGAATGTATCTTAATAGGTTACAAAGCAACTGACAATGAATGAAACTAAGAGTAAGCAGAAGGAAAGAAATGATGAAGATAAATAAATTCAATTGAAAGCTGAAAATCACCAGAAAAATATAGTGAAACCACAATCTGTCTTTTTGCAATTAATAATTTAGATCAAACAAACACATATCTAGAATGACTCAAAATACTAAAACTAACTGGGGCTATTAAGATAACTTGAGTAGCTCTGTGTCCATTGAAAAAATACAAATGATACACCTTTTCATTAAGAAAATCGACCCCAGGGGCGCCTGGGTGGCTCAGTGGGTTAAGCCGCTGCCTTCGGCTCAGGTCATGATCTCAGGGTCCTGGGATCGAGTCCCACATCGGGCTCTCTGCTCAGCAGGGAGCCTGCTTCACTCTCTCTCTCTCTCTCTCTTTGCCAGTCTCTCTACCTACCTGTGATCTCTCTCTGTCAAATAAATAAATAAAAAATCTTAAAAAAAAAAAAAAAAGAAAGAAAATCGGCCCCAGTGGTTTCTTTGGTGAATCTCTTCCTTATCTCTTAAGGAAGAGATAAAACAAAAACAAACAAACAAAAATCTTCATGAATATAAGTCTAAAAATCCATAGTTAACAGAATTTTAGTTCATCAAATCTACATTATATATAATGGGTAATTACATTGAATGATAGATATCAAAGGATTGCTTAATAAAAAAAGTTAGACAATGTATTATATCATTTAACAATAAAAATAAAAGCCATATAATCACTTCAGATGTAGAAAAAGACATTCAACACAATCCATCATACCTTCATGATTAAAAACTCTCAAGAAACAAGAAAAAAAAAAGGGGGCCTAGGGTAGGGGACCTCCTCAAACTAGTCAAAAGAATTTACTAACAATCTATAGTTAAATTCCTACTTCATTGCAATACACTAAATATTTTCCCTTGACCTTGTTTGTGTATCTCTTCACATATCAGAAAGGAAGCAATGCAACTACATTTAATTATAGGTATCATAGCTGTGTACGTAGAAATTTCTAAATAACCTGCAAATAAGATTCTAGATTTTGTAAGTGAGTTCGGTAATGTTAGAATGCCAGTGTACATGTTGGAGAATTTATATACTTAATTTCAAAACTTACTAAAGAAGCTATATTATCAATAGAAGCTATATTATCAATAGAGTGAATTCAATCTACATCATATCTATAGGTCAGAGAAGCAGAAAAAAGAGTCTAATAAGTAAACAAAACATATGTTACCTATTGAATTTTAACCAAAGTGACAAGGTAATTTAATGGTAAAACTATAACAATATCAACAACAGTGGTGGAATAGACCAATATCTTCGTGAAAAACAAACAGGAATTTAATCCCTACCTTGCAAAGTATGTAAATTAACTTGCAATGTATCATATATATAAATATAAAAGAGAAAATTATAGATTGTCAATGAAAAAAGTTTGAATTAGTCAAGGATTTCTTAAATAGAAAACAAAAAGTATAAACTATAAAATGAAAATCAACAAAATATTTTTTCAAAATTAAAAATTTCTGCTCCTTGGTAGTTATTTTTAGGAAAAAGTAAAGGTAAAATAATTTTAAAGGTAAACAAAAAACTTCCAGAAAATGTTTGTAAAACATATGTGTGACAAATGACTTATATTGACAATCAGTGAAAGCTACGTATATCTCAATTATAAAATAAAACAATAAATGAATCTCTAAGCATAAAGAGAAAAGGCTTTCACAGACCCTTCAAAAGAAAAGCTACATGAATGGCTAACAAGAAAGGATGCTCAACATCACTAGTCATCATTATTCAACCTCATTAAAACCTTAATTAGATATTACTAATTATCGAACAGAATGGCTCTAAAAAGACTGATAGTAACACGAGTTGACAATTTGTGGAGAAATGGAATTCAGATCATTGTTGGTAAGAATGAATAATAAAACAACTCCTTTGGAAAAAAGTTTTGCAGTTGACCGTAAAGTTAAATCTACATGTAACATAAGCCCTAACTCTAGCAATCCTAGGTATTTTATCAAAAGAAATAAAAGCATATGTCTATATACAAACTTATGCATAAATATTCATAGCAGCTGTAATGTAGCATTCTCAATTTTAAAACAACCCAAAAGTTGGGGTGCCTGGGTGGCTTAGTGGGTTAAGGCCTCTGCCTTCAGCTCAGGTCACCATCCCAGGGTCACGATCCCAGAGTCCTGGGATCAAAGCCCACACTGGGCTCTCTGCTCAGCAGGGAGTCAGCTTCCTCCTCTCTCTCTCTCTCTGCCTACTTGTGATCTCTATCTGTCAAATAAATAAATAAAATCTTAAAAAAAAATAACCCAAAAGTTCATCAACAGTTAAGTGGATAAATGCTTTGTGATATATATGCATTTGTATGGATATACATAAGAGAATACTATTCATCAATAAAACAGAACGGACTATTGGTACAGGCAGTAGCATCTATAACTTTCAAGTATAAAGTGAATTGAAAGAAGCCAGACAAAAAAGAGCACCTGTCCTGGACATGTGCAAACATGTAGGAAATAAAAGATGTAATTTAGGATATCATGTTCTCCAAGATTTTATTTATCATCCTCATGCTATAGTGAGACAAAATATCATTTGAACTGACAAACAGGCAATGTTCCTTTTTTTTTTAAGATTTTATTTATTTATTTGAGAGAAAGGGAGAAAACATGAGAGAGGAGAGGTCAAAGGGAGAAGCAGACTCCCCACCAAACAGGGAGCCCGATGTGGGACTTGATCCTGGGACTCCAGGATCCTGGCCTGAGCTGAACGCAGTTGCTTAACCCACTGAGCCACATGGGCATCCTGACCAACAGGCAATGCCTTATTTAATTTTAGTGTAACTACAGAATTACTTAAAATTTTCATGATTATTGGTATTGATAGATCCCAAAGTAGATATCCAACTCTATAAATGTATTCAAGGAATTTATTTCCACTGCCAAAGTACTGATCAAGTCAACAAGAAACACAATACCAATTCCTACCTTTATTAAACTTGGCCCTTTGGTTCATCAACTATAAGCAGCTAATAAAGTTAATGTATTTTTACTATACTTTGCCCAATTTTTGATAGCTTTGAGAATATGATTTAGATTCTGAGCATCAAGAAGTATATTGGCCATCCTATTGCATGATAGAGCTATTCTTATTGTCCTCTCATAAACACAGTTATGAGTAAAATACCATTTATGAGTCATTATTTCCTACCTTGTTGCCATCATATGTTCCTATAGTGCAACCCACCCATTCCAATACTTCTAAGAAACCCTCTTTCATTATTATGGCACCGGCATATCTCCATTTTAATATTTATTATATAAATAAAAATGGTACTTCACTTTGATATTATAATTTAGTTAGCTAAGTTATTCTAATGCCCAAAGTGGTTAGACTGGGTTTGAAATTATGTGTTGGCTTTATGTTTGTTGTCACATGCACACATGAATGTAAATGAATATCAGTTGAGATTAAGTAAGTATAATATAGGGAATATTCAATCTAAAAAGCATTTATATAACTTGTTTATTTTTTGAAAAATAGAAGGTTCTAATTAATTTAGATTGGACAGAAAATTAAAAACTAGTGAAAATAGGAAAAAAGAGTTTAATATTAGACAACATGGAAAGATAAAATTCCTTATATTTGTTCTATCTGTATCATCTATAAATCCAGCAGATTAATACCCTACTTAATTAAGCCATATTTAATGATGGATACCATGTGGATACATTATGTAATAAAATTATGAAACACTTAGGTTCAATTATCTTTTTGACATATTTTATATACATTTCCTTCATATAGAGAGAAAACAATTCAAAGTACAAATTATATCTCATCATAAGAAGATACTGTTTTTCAAAACTTGTTATAGTACTTAATCACGTATAGTAAATACAACTGAATCAATTATAGTACTTAATCCTGTCATGATTAGAGAATTACAGAAAACTGCTTACATAATCTAAATTCAAAATGACAAAATAAACAGTTGCCAATAATATCTTTGGTGTATTGATACTGAATAGATCTCTGTGTGTTTCAATGTAAAAGAAAGGACTTATATAATTAGTCATGAAAACAGGGCTTATAAGATCTTTCTATATTGAGCAAATCTACAATGGTTATTTAGTAAAGAACTTAACTGAGGAGGGCAGAGCAAACTAAGCACAGTTGAGCTCCTGCCACGGAAAACTCCTTTCAGCTCAGTTCTGCTACCCATGTCCATCATTAGTTGTTAATACAATTCTTATCGTTGCCAACAACAGCAACAAATTACCTTTCCCTGGGGTTGCCTGTTGCACATTCCAAAGAACGCAAGGTGCTTATGAGACCAGGTGTGCACAACATGAAGGAGTTAAGATGAAGCCGTCAGAATGATAACAATCATGCCTTGATGAGTTCTTGTTATTTTAAGACACACCTGCTCCAAGTCAGCAGGATTTCTGAGGAAAATCAGAAATGTGTTGGATGTGTCCCAAGGCACATAAAAGATTGAATTCAATTCTTTCTAGCTGATGTTTAGAAATTTACAGCAGTGCTGACTGGGCTAAATGGCTTTCTTGCAAAATTCCAGAAGACACAGTGTTGTGTTTGTCAGAGAAAATTACATAGTGGATCCCTTGTGAAAAATGTATAACCTCCCCCCTTACCTTTCCTTCCTCCTTTCTGAGTAGATGTGCCAGACTTGACCAAAGTAGAAATATGATGGGAAGATATGCCATTATTTATGAAAAAAAGATTGGTGTCTCTTCCCAGTTCAGGGTTAATTGATGATTCCTACAGTGATCTTTACTATAAACTATAGAGATTAATCTAATTATACCAATTCATATTTTAAATGTTTATTTGTATATACATATAAATATTTATATGTACTCATACACAAAAAATAATCACTGGATGAGTGAGTTAGATATACAGGCACACCTTGATTTACTGTGCTTTGCTTTACTGTGCTTGCAGATACTGTATTTTTTACAAACTGCAAGTTTGTAGTAAACCTGCATCAAACAAGTGTACCAGTCCTATTTTTCCAACAGCATTTTCTCAGCATTGTGTCTGTGTTTCACATTTGAGTAATTCTTGCAATATTTCAAACTTTTCATTATTATTATATTTGTTAAGGTGACCTACAATCTGTTATTATAACTTTCTGAAAGTTTAGATGGTTAGCATTTTTTAGCATTTTAAATATTTTTAATTAAGTTACATGCATTGTCTTTTTGGACAAAATGCTATTGCACACATAATAGGCTACAGTATAGTATAAACATAATTTCTAGATTCACCAGGGAAACAAAATATTTGTTTGGCTCGTTTTATTATGATGATTAGCTTTATTGAAGTGATCTGGAACTGAACTGGAACTATCTCTGAGGCATACCTGTACATATTTAAGATTTAATAATAATTTGTTCACATTGTTCTTTGTACTTCCATTTACTGAATTTCATTGAAAGAAGGTCCACTAACTTTAGAATGAGAAAAAAAGGCAATAAAGATTAATTGTATTTGTTAGGGAAGTATAGCACAGAAAAATATAGACATTAGAACAGTCTAACTTTATTTGGGAAATTTAAACAACATAATTCATTAACTATTGTAATTTACTAAAATTTAAATATGTGTTACAATATCTTATATTCTGAATGACAGTGTTCTTGGGGATATAGTGAAAACATGATAATCATATGTTTGAGGCAATTATAAAATGGGATTTTATCTATATCCTGCCAGAAATATGTAGGCATGTCATGTATTATTTCAATCAATGTTGTAATACTATTTTTAAAAGTATATCTAATTCAAGATGAAATATTTTTACAGATGACATCAAATGAACAAAAGAAAAAGTTTGAGAAAAAGATCAAACTCAAGAGGAAGTTTCGGACAATAAAATGTATGCCTTTAGTTCCCGTCTTTTCTTGGTATGAGATGAAAATTCAGACTGACATTTCCAGCGAAGATCACAAAGAGAAGGAAATGGAGTCAATTACATGCTATAAAATGGCTATGAAATTAAAACAACAACAACAACACAACCAAGTTGGGCTGTGACCTCAGAGAAGCTTGACTACTCTACTGCCAAGGCTTTAAGGAAGCAAGCATTCCCCCCTGGACACACATGATTTAGATCAACTAGTTAGTGGATCAACACCATATAAAAATATATTCATGATAAATACAAAATGAAGGTCTAAAGAGATATTTCTAATGTTACTTAAAATAGATTTGTGGGGGAAAAACTCAGCATATACTTTAATTCGAACAGCTTCTTTGGCAAAGGGCAAGGATTAAGAGGTTAGAAACCACAGGTTTTTGGTGGTTTTTTGTGATTGTTTTTAATTATTAAAATAGAAATTATGGTGAGATCTCCTTATTAAGGTAGTTCTAGGAATTAAATGATATCATAAGCTTGCTCAGAATCTGGGATGCTAAAAAGCAAAATATATTCTTTTTTATTATTGTACATAAAATGAAGAATTATTCGTCTTTTAGAACACAACCCAAAAATATTTCCTTCAATGCTTCTTTTAGATGTCTTGTTTGGCACTATGTTCAAAAAGATACTCATGGAATGAGTACATTAATGTACTTATTAATGCAATATTAATGTACATTAATAAGTACATTAAGTATACCAATACTGCATGATTATTAATTACATTAACAATAGACTATACTAAGGAGACATCTACATTATGATCGGACTTAAATCTGGTTATGAAAAATGAGAAGCCCAACTGACCATGAACATGAATAGAAAACCACCTTTTGTCTACAAACCGACTGGCAGGAACTAGTGTAAAAATAGTCTGTGTCAGAAAATAACATATATGAATGGACATCTAATCTCTGTTATTCTATACTTGAAAACATAGTCATATTACTTAAGCCCAGCAACAAAATTAAGTATACTAAATAATTAAACTGAAAATAGTATACATTATTATAATTACCACATGGCTATATTGGATCTGAGATACTTCCTGAATTACCCTCCACACACTTAAGAACTCTAAAAATGATCATGAAAAAAAATACTCTTCAAATTGTCAAGACTGTACAAAAACTAACTAAAAAAATTAACAAGAGGGTTGCTTGGGTGGCCTCAGTAGATTAAGCATCTACCTTCAGCACAGGTCATGATCCCAGGGTCCTGGGATTGAGCCCTATGTTAGGCTCCTTGTTCAGTGGGCAGTCTGCTTCTCCCTCTCCCTCTGTCCCTCTGTCCCTATTTGTGAGCTCTTCCACTCTCTCTCACTAAAATAAGTAAATATTTTTAAATTAGTTATGTATATTGATAAAAAGTAATAAAGAGTAGAAAACGATGGTCCACAGATATCAGGAGGTACAAAAAAAAAGTGCATTGTGATGGATAAAGTGTCAAGAATGTGCATGCGATCAAAAAATATTAAATTTTAATAATACTCTGAATTTTGCTAATAACACGATAGCTAGTACATGTGCATTAACCTAAGTGAAGAATAAAGAGTAAGTAGGATGTTCTCTCTTGTCATTTTCCTTTTAGTACATTGAGATTCATGGGTATTTCTAACTTAAACTAAAAAAAAAAAAAAAAAAAAGTCATAACCAACAAAAAACCACTGTGGACAAGAGATATGAAAAAAAGAATAATTCCAAAGAAATTTAGAATCAAACAAAATTCTAGCAAAATTTACACATAAGTAAAAAATGTAGGGAAAATGGAATTAGATGCTTTTTATACATCTGATATAAGCCTACCATCTACTAAATACCGGGCAATTCACAATCAAATCAGATCCAACAGGAAATGGACTAAATTTTTCAAAATACTAAGAAGTCTCTTAGAAATACAGATTTTCTTGTAATATGAAAAAAATGTAACTTTTTCTAAGCATATTATTCTGAGAAATTCTCTATGTTCAGTATGAGTTCTTTAAAGTATTGTAATCAATATTTCAACTCAAATTTCTGCATGTACATTTTGTATTGTAGTTAATACATAAGATTAAAAACTTTTTTTACATAAGTAAATATACACTTGGGCTTAAACAATAATATTTCACTGATCTGGATGTGTAATCACGTAACTGTGACAGCACTGGTACACATGCTAGAATGAGTAATTAGCTCAGCTTGGAGGTCAATGTCATGGAGGGGGATGGTTTACAACCTAGGATATGAAGGAATAAAAGGGTTCCACTGGTTCAAAATGAGCTATTTATCTGAGAACATGATGTGCAGAAGCAAAGAACTACCTTGCATACATAGAGATATGAGATGTTTAGGCAAGCATGGCATAATAGCTTGCATGAATATATAGTCTTCCATTTAAAGATATACATATATATGTATTTTTTCCTATTGTTATCTTATGTTCATTTGTTATCCTATCCTCAAAAGCTGCTCAAACAGAACAATTAAGATGGAATCAAAAACTTTTTTTAAGAGAGGGAAAGAGGGTGGGGACAGCAGCAAAGGGGCAGGGAGAGAGAGAATCTTAAGCAGTTTCCATATCCAGCATGAAGCCCAGTGTAGGGCTCCATCTCTCAACACTGAGATCATGACCTGAGCCAAAACCAAGAGCTGGGCACTTAACTGACTGAGCCACCCAGGAGCGCCAGAGCCAAAAACTTTAAAGGTAGAAGAATTCAAATACTTATCGAAGAGGATGGTTTTCAAACACTCGGGCTTTGTCTTACAAGCTTTATTGAAATATTATTGGCATACAATTAATATATTTAGAGTGTACAATTTAATGGTTTTCAGTATCTTCACGCTTATGCGCAAACAACACCACAGTCACTTTTAGAACATTTCATCACCAACCGTTTGTAGTGCAAATATTTCTTTGGAAAAACCGAAGCCCAAGTTGTGAATGGGTCTGAAGGACTTTTGGTTCCTGTTCTCAAGTAAGGAGCTTGGAAGTCACCACTCTGTCCTAACAAATAAGGGCTGAACAGACTGAAAAATCAACAACTCTTTCATGATTTTTAAGAGAGGGTAGTTGTAACTGCTAGCTTCAAGGCTGAAGAGATTGACAGTGAATACAGACTTACCTGAACAGAGACTCAGGAGCAGAAACAGCCTGGGGAACCAGGGCCAAAGTAAGGAAAACTGAACTGTAACAGACTAATTGCTGGAGGCTCCCTGTGGGCAAATCTGAGAGTTACACTGCCCAGGGGAACCCAATGATAGGGGATTCCCATAGTATTGCAGTATTTATGTCCAGGAACTCAACTAGGTTCCCATAGTAAACCTTAAAGAAAAGTCTCCTTACACTTCTGGCAGAAAAAAGAGGAAAGGAACCATTGTGAAAAAAAATAAAAAAATAAAAAAATAAAAAGCCAGAACACTCTGCTTTCAATAAGGCCTGCCCTCATGTGAAACTTGTTAACCAGAGCCTATACCTTGGGGGGTATTGTCAGAGCCTGACTGACCTGGGAAAAAGAAAATAACAAATTATAGCCAGCTCCAGCCATCCTGTCCCATCGAAAGGAAAAGAAAACAAAACAAAACAAAAACACACACACATAAAAACCCTGAGAAATACATGTGAAATTCACAATATGGAAGTACAGTCTCATGAAAAGCTGGAGACCTAATTAAATAAATACATGATGCTTTATCCACCTCCCCCTCACCACCACTTCACCAAAGCCCTATTTAAAACACTTTGTTTTCTCTAGTACATCATGTTTTGAACTCAAGGGGAAAAAAAAAAAGAAAAAAGAAAAACAAGGCAAAATAAAAAGGCAAAACAAAACTATTCGAAGAGACAGAAATAGACATGGCAGGGATATGGGAATTATCAGACCAAATTTTAAAACAACCATGATTAATATGGTAGGTCCCCTAGTGGATAAAGGGAAGCATGCAAGAGCAGGTGGAAACAGATGGGAATCCTAAGAAAGAACCAAAAAGAAATGCTGGAGATGAAAAACACTGTAACAGAAATGAACAGTGCGTTTGATGAGCTTAGTGTAGCCTGGACACGGTGAGGAAAATTTTCTGAGGTAGAGAATATATCAATAGAATCCTCAAAAATTAAAAGGCAAAGAAAAAAAAGACTGAAAAAAATCCCAAAACAGAATATATCCAAGGACTCTAAGACAAGGACAAAGTTACACATACAAGCAATGGGAATAGCAGGAATACCCAGAGAGAAAGAAGCAGAAGAAATATTTAAATAATAATAACTGAAATTCCTGAAAATTAAAGCTGGACACCAAAGCACAGACTCAGGAAGCTCAGAGAACACCAAGATAATGCTAAAAAACTAAAATGGGTAAGAGGTTATGCTTTAATTTGGGACAGTGTATAGATTCCAAATGAGCTCAGCCTCCTTCATCTACATTCCTTTCCCGTTGCAGCTCAATGGAGGTGTGAGAAACCCTGAAAGTAGCTCCAAAGTTCAGTTTAAAAAATAATTTATACATTGCCAATTCTTCCTTTTACAGTTCAGAAAGCTGGAAACTGTATCTGTTATATCATATGACTAACTCCTCCAAATTAACTAGAGAACAGGGATTAGACACACAAATCTTTCCTTAGATGAACTCACATACATCAGTGTGTACAGAAGATGCCATGTCTTGACTAATGACCAAATAGATATGGTATTACTGATGTGATCATGGTATTTCCAAATTAAACATTCTTAGTAAAATAGCAAGAGCCTATAGATTTAGGTGTCGTTTCATAATTACGGATTAGTTTTAAGTAGTAAGTAAAATTTAATGATATTTTCTAAAATTGTTTGAGTTTACATTTTCTGACTTCATCAAAATAACAACTGATATCAAATGTAATTCTACCTTACTGCATTTAAATACCTTTGATAATCTTATTTTTAACCGTCAAACCCATCAGAGTTGATGTATGTATGTATGTTAAATCATTTGTTAAACAGAGCACAGAGTTTGATCTTGTTATTTTTTTTTTCTTATACACACTTGCAGAAACTAATTATTTTCAACACTTTCCCTGCAGAAGAGATATTTGGTGGTGAAGACCTGGCATAGTTTGCTTCTCACTGCTTCATTTGATAACTCACCGATGCAAATGAGACAGTTAGGCTGAGGAATAGCATAATCATTAGGGCACAAGAGTCCATATGTGAGATAATCCTCATTATATTTCTTAAGTGACCAAAAAAAAAAAAAAAAAGATTTTTTAGTATGATAACACAGTGTGACTCTGATAGCCTTCTAGATTTAATCAAATGTTGTTCACTATTATGGGAAAATAAGTTTCCTTAAAAATGAAAAGTATTTATGTATGGCACATATAGAAAAAATTTAGGTCTTTATGATTTCTGAAAATTGCATTTTTCAAAATTTTGGGGGCATAGTTTTCGAATGTAGAAACTTCTTAAGCAAATGACATTAGAAAATTTAAATAGCACAAAGTAATTAGATAAAATTATAATATTAATTTAGAATTTAGTTTTATAAACAAGGCATAAAATGTGCCCCTAATAATCATTCATATTCATGTGCAGTTAAAATATTTGTTATATTCTTATCCAAACCTATACATGACTAAATTCTTTGTAATCTATGACTTAATATAATTATATCCCATTATTTTTGCTTTTAGAAATTGCCAATTTATAAAATTAAATCATTGTCACTATGAAATTTCATGGAGAATCACACTTTGCTACAATCAAAAGATAATATTCATTCATTCATGGAGAAACTGCCAATAAAGTAATTAAGGAAATATTAGATTTATATTTTATACCACAAAATACCAGTTAAAAATGGTACTAACAAAATTAATTAAGGAAATAAGCATACATTCAATTATAGTTCTGGATGCACTGTACAAAATTAAAATCTATTTAATTAAACATAAAAATGTATTTTACTTAGGTGAACAAAACAAAGGAATTCATTTACGGAAACAACTCACTATTAATGAAGTGATTCAACTAAATGAGATGATTCAACATGAAAAAAAGTTTTTGCTGCCTTGTATGGTCACTACAGAGACTTTTCTGGTGTTGGTACAATGAATAAATGAAAAAACACAAAAATAAATTCATAAAGTTCACTCTCACATATATTATAAGTACTATAGATAAATATTAGTTGTTAAAAATAAAATTTAATTATTTTAATGAGAAAAAATTGAATATATAGCAATATTTTGCAGCATATCTGAATCACATTTGCAAAAGAAGTATAAAAGTGTTGTTGAAAATAAATGGTTTTAAAATATCAATTTGCTTCCCTCGATTCCCTTTCACAATGAATTGAAAAGTTCAAATATAATAAAATATATTTAAAATACCTAATATTTTCTGAGGTTCAATTATATGCTAAGCACCATTCTGTAAGTTTTATATACATATATATATATAATTTATTTGTTTATTTTTATTTATTTTAAGGTCCATATATTTATTTTTTATCTCATTTTAATTTTCATGATGTAGGTCAAGAGTTAACAAAATTCTGCTTGTGGGGGGCGGGGTGCCTGGGTGGCACAGTGGTTAAACCTCTGCCTTCTGCTCAGGTCATGATCTCAGGGCCCTGGGATCAAACCCTGCACTGGGCTGTCTGCTCAGTGACAGAGCCTGCTCCCCTGTCTCTCTTTGCCTGCTTGTGATATCTCTCTCTCTTTGTCAAATAAGTAAATAAAATCTAAAACACACACACACACAAAACAAACAAACAAATCCTGCTTGGGGGCCAATCCACCTGTTTTTGTAAATGGAGTTTTATTGAATCTCTACTTTGTCCATTAATTTGTATTGCCTACAACCAATTTTAGTGAATCTCTACTTTGTCCATTAATTAATTGGTATTGTCTATAACTAATGTCTATAACTAATTGTCTTTAACTAATTTGTATTGTCTATAACTAATTTCATGCTGTGATGGTAGAGTTGAATCGTTGTAAATGACCAATGATCAGCTAAACTTGAAATATTATCTGGCCCTTTAAAAAATATATATATCTGGAAGCTGCTAATGTAGTTAATATGATTCTAATTTTCAATGAAGCATAATATCAGGATGGAAGATATGCATTATAAACCTTGGATTCAGAAAGGAATCCCAATTTTGACTGACTCTAGTTGACTGTGTTTCTTTTACAACACAGAAGTTCAGAAAATCAACTACACAAGGAGGGAATGGTAGAGTTTTTGTTATTGTTGTTTGTTTGTTTGTTTGTTTTTAAATCAGCTGTACATTCATAAAGGTTCTGGGGTTTTATTTGACTGAAGCTCAAAAATATATATATAATCATATACTGAGTTTATAGAGTAATGGACTACTCTATAACTTCTCACTCTATACACTTCTCAGACAGTTATACCATCATCTCAGGGTCCTGAGATCTGGTTCCGTGTCAAGCTCTGTGCAGCGGAGTCTGCTTGGGATCCATTTCACATCAACTGTTAAAATCTGTCAATTGTTTTCCATCTTGTAGGATGAACTTTAAGCTTCTTAGCTTTGAGAATCAAGTCCTACGTATTGTGACCTAAGTATGCAAATTGATTTACATAGAAGTCTCATTCCTGGCATTTTTAATTCGTTACATTCCCTTTATATATTTACTGATGCTGATCCTCTTGTCTTGTGGCTATTTTCTTCTTAATCTGAGCAACATTTTATGGAATTTCAAAGATAGGCCTGAGCTGCTTCTTTGGTCAGGGCAGTATGTCTGCTATTCTCTAGTCTCATGGCATCCTGTCTACAACTCTGTATACACTGTATGTTGCTATCAACCAAATTTCAATGAAACTTGTGTCACTACTCTGTGAGTTAATTAAATAAGGCTTTAATGCCTTTTGCATCTTTTTATAACTAGTATGTGGCACAACATTTGGCTCATGGAAAGTAATAGGTAGAATTTGCCTGAAGGAAGATCCTTTCTAGGAAATTTTTTCAGGTATTACCTATCTTGAACTTTAAAACACTTCAGGCTCTTGACTGTTTTCTCTCTTTTAAACAAACAAACAAACAAACAAACAAAAAACTCCATTCCCTGATTTTATCCTATAATTCTGCAACATATTAATAGTTTTGCATCTCAAATTCCCCTACTCACAGTTACTCACAGAGCTTGGTAGTTATTTAGGGTATCTATGCTTTCTCTACTCTCAATTCATTCCCTTCTTTGTGGGTGACCATACTTAGTTCTATGCATTACTTTGGTATCACTATGTTGACAACTTCCATGTTAATACCCTGAGTTCCAGACCTGCATATCCTATTGTCAAATAACATTTACATTTGGTGTAACTGACATATCAAACTCAATATATATGCATATCTGAACTTACTGTATTTTCTCCAAAATATAGCACATTTCCAGGGGTCAGTATTCCAGTGATAAAAGTTTAACCACCTAGCTAGCTACCTACTAAAGCCAGAACCTAGAATTCATATTCTACACCCCCTTTTTAAAAATATAATAGAAAGTGAGCAAGCAAAAAACAGGAAGTATGACACGGGGTTTGATCCCAGATCCCTGGAATCATGACCCAAGCCAAGGGCAAATGCTTAAACTACTGAGCCACCCAGGTACAACTGATTCTTCTTCTCCTTGTCCTCCTCTTCCTCCTCCTCCTCCTCCTTCTTCTTCTTCTTCTTCTTCTTCTTCTTCTTCTTCTTCTTCTTCTTCTTCTTCTTCTTCTTCTTCCTCCTCTTCTAATCTTCTTCTTCTTCTTCTTCTTCTTCTTCTTCTTCTTCTTCTTCTTCTTCTTCTTCTTCTTCTTCTTCTTCTTCTTCTTCCTTCTTCTTCTCCTTCTTTTTTTAAGATTTTATTTATTTATTTGACAGAGATCACAAGTAGGCAGAGAGGCAGGCAGAGAGAGAGAGGAGGAAGCAGGCTCCCTGCTGAGCAGAGAGTCCAATGTTGGGCCTGATCCCAGGACCCTGGGATCATGACCTGAGCCGAAGGTAAAGGCTTTAACCCACTGAGCCACCAAGGCGCCCCCTGATTCTGCTTAAACACATCTTAAACCTAATCATTTTTCTTTAGTTCAGTTATACTTCCTAGACCAAACCACAGTAATCTTTTGTGTAACAATGTGGAAACCTCATAATTAGTACATGTCTATGTTACCTTCCCTTCAATGCATTCAGACTACAGTCAGAGAGGTTTTTGTTTGTTTGTTTGTTTGGTTTTTAGTATAAGAATAATACCTCAATAAAACCTTTGCCCATGCAAATCTCTGGAACCTGTGTATATTACCTTTCATCACAAAGAGGAATTAATGTTGTTTATGGAATTAAGGCAGGTCATCTAAATTTAAAACAGGGAAATTATCCTGGTTTATATGGGTAAACCTCTTGTTTAGGACAAGGGTCCTAAAAGGAGGAAAGAATAATCAGAAAGGAGAATCAGAGAGATGACAACATGACAACATGAGAAAAAATAGGACTGATTCTTTTGGAAGGTGGAGGAAAGGAGCTGCAAGCCAAGGAAAGCACTCAGCCTCTAGAAGCTGGAAAACACAAAGAAATCGGTTTTATCCTAGAGCCTCCAGAGAGGAATGCAGCCCTGATGACCCCTTGATTTTTAGTACAGTGAGACGTACACCTGACTTCTATCTATAGATTGAAAAGAATAAATTCATGTTGCTTTAACCACTAAGTTGGTAGTAATTTGTCAAGCAGCAGTTGAAAACTAATACACTACCTCAGAACCCAATTGATCCTTTATCATCTCTACCTCATGTTGTGTTTTCTGTTCTCTGTATTTCATATCCTTCCAACTGATTTTCTGAACGAAATATCTGATCCAAATCTTTATCCTGCAGCCTCCCAACTCCTGGTCTGAGTTGTCTAATATTCTAGCTAACTAGCATTAATCACAATCTATGTTAAATGATTTATCAAGTAATTATATATTAAATCTCTGTTTTTTTACATATTCTGATTTTAATATTTTTATAGTTTTGTGGATTTTATTAATTAAAAAAAAATTTAAGAATTCTCTATGCCCAATATGGGGCTTGACATCACAACCCTGAGATTAAGAGCTGTATGTTCTACCAATGGAAACAGCCAGACACCCCAAATTCTCAGATTCCTTAATGAGATTGTGAGTCCAGGAGAGCAGATACCATTCCATATTCAACTTTTTTTTTTTTTTAATCTCCAGAATTAGCACAATACCTTGCACTTAAGTAGATTTTTAAAAAATATTTTACTTATTTATTTGACACAGAGAGAGAGAGAGAGATCTTAAGCAGGCAGAGACATGCAGAGAGAGGGGGAAGCGGGCTCTCCACTGAGCAGAAAGCCTGATGTGGGGCTCGATCCCAGGACCCTGGGATCATGACCTGAGCCAAAAGCAATGGCATAGCTACGACAGACCCAAATGTTTCTGTATTCAATTACTATGTTCTTTTTATTATACACAATGATCTTTTGAGGGATGCTACTACAGCCATCAGTAAACAATCAGGTCAACTATCATGCTAGTTGAAAGGATATTGCTGAAGAACTGCTCATATCTGAAATCATCCAGAAATATCTAAAAAGTCTGAAATGAAAATCTTTTCTCATTTTATATCCAACACATAGTATATAGTGCAGAACATAAGTAACCTCTTAATAAATATAATTTGATTTAAAAAAGAATGAATGTAATAATTTGATGAATAAGTAAACAAATCTAGGTGTCTGCCTGATTTTATTTAGAGCAGAAAGAATGTCAGAGTAAAGAAAACTTGAAATAAATTAAAATCTTAGCAGATAAATTTTTCAATTATACCTTTTTCTGAATTTAATCCAATAAATTCTTGCTTCCTACCCAGTAGTATCTTTAAGTTTTAGAGGTAGGTAGAGAAAATAAGGCCCATCTGTGTGAGGATACTACATTTCTATTATTATCCTGGACAATAATGAAGGTAATCTTAAAATGAATAGAGTCTGTCCAAATTAATGTGACTCTATTTATGTTAAATTTCATGAAAAAAATGGAAAAAAGAGAACTACTTAGCATACAAAGTAAAATATCAAAAAAGAATAATGAACACAAAAATAGAAACAAAAGGGAAAACAGCAATGCATACTCTCAGTCCAAAACAAGCTTAACATTAGATGATGAGGTTCACTTCCCTTCAGATTCCCAGGACCCATGCAGTGTCCTCATCATGCCCTACTGCTCCAGTGATTTTATGTTTGCAACAACGTGGCAAAGTTCATCTTGGTTTCCTGATTCAACTCAAACCCTTTGTGATTCCCTGGTAGCTTGAAGCCATTTAGAAGTTGTAACTATTTTGAGACAATAATACCCTTTATTAAGCTCTTTCAAGAGTTAATCAAAATGTATAGCATATACCAGTATACATGCAGGTGCTTTGTCATTTGCAACTATTTTTTCCTTACTTCTTAGAAAAAATGTCATGGGATTATAGCATAGAAGGTTAAAATATGGAGTCATAATTAGACAATAGTTGAAAATAAATCTTACTTCAAAACCTTACTGTCTCCATTTCCTCATCTGTTGAATGTGGATAATAAAAAAACCCACCACATAGAATTGTTTAGGGAGTAAGGAGTTAAGGTACTTGAAGCTCTGTGTTTAATGCCTGGTATATTTTAAGACCCAGATATATTGGATATAAACTATCATTATTATACCATAATGTTGATAATAATATTCTCATTACTAAATACAGAACACTCTAAAAAATTCATTAAAAATACCTAATAGTTTACTTACCAAATACAAAAACTCTTTTATAGAGCTTCAATTTGTATTGTCACGGACAAAGACTGTAATCTTTTTTATATATTCTCAGTGATAGACCAGATACATGGTCATGACCTCTCTCAAACGTATATTATCAGTATCCCTTCAAATATCCATTTTATGTTTTCTTATTTATGATATAAAGGGTTACTTTCCTATACATCCTGCTGAGTGACACCATGTCTCACCTTCCCTATCTGAGAAACCTGAGGTGCTGCCTCCACTGCTGATCAAAAAAATAAATCTTGGAAGGGATTTGGGGTTTACTTAAGTATTAAAAAAAAAAAAAAAAAAGCCTGTTATTTTGATGTGTTAAAGAACTGGGATGAGATGGTTCCTAGCTAGTGAGCACCCTCCTCCTTTTCTTTAAATCAGTGCTTAAAAATTAAAAAAAAAAAAAAAAGTATTTTCTTTGTAAATTTTGAATTTGTGTTCCTTATCTTCTATAACTAATTCTTCTTTTTATAAATAATCATGTACTCTGAAATAAGGAGAAGTTAAATGGTAAAGCCAATATTCTTGGAGTAAATCTAGCCCAAAGGTTGTTAATTCAAAGATCCCTTCCAATTATAGAACCACTCTATTCCATTCCTTTGATTGTTTATTCATTTATTCACAAAAATTTATTAAATACTTACTATGCCAGGTATTATTATATTCATTGGAATAGAACTATTAAACCAGAAAGAATTCCAGTTTCTTGGTTCTTCCAATACTATTAAGCATGATGCCTCAAGTAATCATTTCTTAGAACCTGTTTAATATTTTCAATGTATGTTTGACTATGTTAAGATATTTTCCAAAAATCCACTACCATTTAAGAAACAAAGAATCATCTTTAAGAAACAAAGAATCCCAAATAGGAACACACATATTTATCATATTTATCACATTCTACATGTCATGAGCAAGTATTATTTAAACTTCAATTTTATTTGACTTATTGCAAAGTAAATGCTTACTACATCTTAAACAAAAGTCTATTTAAAGTTTTTTCTTTTGTTTTGTTTTGTTTTTTAGTAAGTTTTAGACTTTTTCTCTATCCTATGAAGAAGCAGCATATTGTGGCTTGGACCAAAAACCCTATTTCTAGTACCTTTGTTTCCTTTCCATAAATCATTGTTCACAACAGTGAGCCAATTTACTATTAGTTTCATCGATCCTTTCCACTGATCTTACATGACCATAAAGAATTTTGTCAAAGGCTTTCCAAACATCTAAGTTTAAAATCCTCTTTAACTCCCTTCCCACATTTGTCTACCTGGAGTGAAATCCCTGAAGAATTTTACAAAAGTAGTGAGTGATTCCTTTTATTCCCTAAATGTGTGTTGTCTGTTCTTAATCAAGCTGAGCTTTTCAAAGTGGTCCCCATTTGATCTCCAAAAATAGTTTCTGAAAGTTTTCAACATAACAGAAGTTAAAAGAAACTCTCTGAAATGCCTAAGTGTGTTTCCAAGATTGGCCTTCAGTTAGTATTTTGTTTTGGGCATAGATTTAAAGGGCTATTTTCTTAATTAAAAAAAAAAAAAGTGTAAAATATTGAAATGCCAAAAGCTACATGCCTTTTTAAAAACTTAAATTTGTTGGCAAAAAGTTTTCAAATATATTAATTGGTTTTCATATTTTAAAATATTGTTTTCAAATATCTGATAAACATGTTGAGTTCTAATTACCTCTTTGCTCAGGTTAAATGTGTGACTTCGAATGAATGATTCACATTTTCTAAGCCTCAGATTCCTTCCTAAATGCAGGTGGCAAAGACATTTTAGAAAATGGTGCAAGATAGAGATAATAAGATCATAAAGAATGTTTGCCTTCAAATCGCTATATTTTTCCCTGTCCGGTGTCTTATAATGTACTTAGAAGTTCTTTACAGACATGTGGTCACCCAAGGTTCTGTTTTTAGCGATGCAGAGATGAATCCGTTCGGACTGAAGTGTCCCCACTTCCCACTGCTACTCAAAACTGCCTAAACACATTCTCCAGGTTTTTTTGTTTTTTGTTTTTTGTTTTTTGTTTTTTGTTTTTTGTTTTTTTTGGTAAAACCGCGTCTGCAGTTGTAATTCTATGGGTGGATTACTTCATTTCTTTAAGGTAAATCTTTGAGCTTCTCCAATTCCAAGGTAACTTTTGTGTATCATACTCTTTATGCCGAGAATGACGAAGAGCCTTTATCCCCATAAATAGTTTCTGACACAGTCAGTTCTCTTCCAGTGAAGTCTAGCCCATTGACTCATAGGTACATACATGGAAAGAGGAGCCAAGGATTAAAGAGCTCTCCTTGACGTTGTTGCGGAAAATAATTACATCCGCGAGAAACCAGAAGAACCCGAGAAGCAGAACTCGGGTCTGTTTACTCAGGAGAGCTCGACTCAAAATTCTGAACCCGGGGTAATGTGGTGACAGAGTTTTTATAGGAAGGTACAGGGGGTCAGGTTCCAAGGGCTATGCTGACTGCTGGTAGGTGGGTTTAAACTGGGGAATGGGGAGGCTGCTTTAGGCGGGAACAGCAGTTAGGGCAGGGCAGGGGGCTTTGTGGTGGGAAGTCTGTTTACAGAAGCAGAAAAGGCTGATTATCTCTTGCTCTTTCTGGTAACTTGTTGTCTACTGGACTGGGGCTTGCCGGCTTGGGCCTGCTCTGCGTAATTCTCCTCTTCAAAATGAAAATTTTGGATATCTTCAGCCAGTAAAATACTAAAATAGGTTTTCTATTCAAGAAATCAATCAATAAGTTATTTTACTCCATGCAGAACAGCACAATGTTTCCAAAGGTGATAAAAGAAAATTTCCTGATTATTTTGTGGGATTTCTCAATGTGGTGTTCAGAGGCACATAGAATTTTCAAAATGGCTTTCAGTGAGTGCAATTTTTGCTAGTGTTGTATGTAAAATCATATGTACATGGACCTCTAACATTCTCTGGGAAAAGTTATTCATGGCTCAAATGAAATTTGCCATGGATCACATACACATATATGCTCACACACTATCAATTTCTTTTACCTATTATTAACATATTTAATTGTTTTTTATTATCACCAAAAATTGAGAGAAAAGTAAAGTGAATATAATTCTACATGTTTCATAGATAAGAAAATTACTAGTTTTGATTACTCGTATTACTAGTATTATTACTAATAGTCTTAACTAACGGTTCTGAAAGCAAACAAAGAAATAAGTGAGAGGGTCAGATTCTAAATAAGATTTCTTATCTCTGTACCACAACCTCATGCTTCCAATTGTTTCAATTAGTTTTTTGATTTTAAACCTTCAGCATAGGCACTGAAAAATCATAATTTATCCAAAGTGTTTGACTCTCCCCATCTGGGGACACAATCTCATTAGGTACCTTGATTGCCCTATTGACCAGTATTTCCCTCAGGCATTTCATCACGTTCCATTGTTTTCCTTTAAGGATTGACTTTTATCAAGCCAATCGAAGTCTGTGGTTGTCCATCAAGTTTTCCCCAACTTTCATCTTTAAAATTTCTATCATTTATTTGATAAATAGTATGATAGTTCCCTACCTACTACCTAAGAATTGTAGGTAATGCTAAACCAAAACAGGTTACTTATCTAATCTTGTTCTCCCAGGTCAGCTTGTGAGTTTGTCTTCTGAGCTGTAAAGCCATTTAATTAATATATTTATTTTTCATTTTTCATGGCAATCACTAGATAAGAATTACAGGCAGACACATTTGCCATAACAATGAGTAGAATGAACTGTACTCTTCATTGATTAGAATGCCAGCTTGTACATTCAAAATAAGCAAGTCTTTGGGGAATGACCTGGGAAAAGTACACTAAAATTTGCAAAAGTATTCCATTTTGTCTATTAAAGCTGGACAGGAGGAATTCATATGCATAAGAGTACTGATGGGGATTCTAACACTGAGGGCAGAAAGGTCAGTAAGTGAGCTACTCATTTGCCTACTAACTGCCTGTTCCTTTTAGTAGAAGACCTGCAAGGAACTATTGTTCCACATTTGAAGAAGAAATCAAACTTTAGTATTATCATATTCTTTCATAAATGTGTGATCTAGTAACAGATCATTCTCTATATGTTGACTGAAAGATGGTGACTAGAAGTCCAGTGCTGAACAGTACAGTCATCACTGGTAACTTAAATTGTGAGGAAGTTTTGCTTCACTTTGACATCAAGTCACTGTAATTTCTATACATTGGTTCTAGAATGTAAGCCATTTATGTCAAAAAAAAAGTCTCAGATTCCTTTCTAAAAGCAAGTGGATAAGAAATTTTAGAAAGTGGTGCAAGATAGAGATAATAAGATCATTATAATGGCCAAGTTTTTGTGTACAAGAGACTACCAAGGAGCCAACACCAGTGCAATCATACAAGGGTTTGACAAGCTTAAGCTTGGGCCCAAGTATACCCAACACAGCGGAGTAGGGACTTAGACTCCGACGCTAGTTAAGGCAGGGGTTTTTATGGGTCATCACAAGAGGCTGGCGTGGCGGGGGTGTGGGGGGAAGTTTCAGACTTTTCTGCAGTAAGTGATTAGCTGTTGCAGGGCTGTTTACAGTGTTAGGTACTTTATTGGAAGTGTTTACAGGGTTAGGCATAGCGGTTTCTCTTGGAAGGGTTTACAGGGTTAGGTATAGCAATTTTTCTTGGAAGTGTTTATAGGGTTAGGTGTTCCTGTTACTAAAGCAGGGTGGGGGTCCCTGGAACTAAAGTAAAGTAGGGGAAAGTTCAGCCCTTGGTCACAGGGGCCTGAGATGACTGCCAAAGCTAAGATGGCTGAACTTGTGCTAATGCTAAACTTGAGATGGGATGGCCTTAATTTTCTTGGCCTCCACAATCATAAAGAATGTTTGCCTTGAAATCGCAATGTTTTTCCCTGTTATGTGTGTTATAGTGTACTTAGAAGTTAGTCTAAACACTCTCAAGTCAGATGATGATTAGTTGACGTAGTTTCCTGATAATTCTGGTCACCTTCCTCATAGATAGTCTAATTTGCATACTGCTTTAAAACATATTATAATACCCAGACTGAATATACTACAGTGTATACACTACAAGTATATATAGAGTTATGTATAATATTATTCTAATGCCCAGAGTTGAAACTATTTTAAAAGATTTCAAAGTTCATTAACCATGTAAATATCTTTAACATATTCTTGATTTTTTGCAGTCAAGTAAAACATTGTTTTTTTCACAAATATAAACCAAAAATTATTTTATTTCTCTCAAGTATTCTCTTTCACATTTTGATCTAGGTCTGTCTCTTTTATCATTTTGATTAATAAATTTTAATCTACAGTATTAGCTAATTAACTATCAACAAGCAGGAAATGGAGAACTATTATCTTAAAAGTCTTTATTAGGCAATAAAAACAACATATAACATTTACTGTAAGCCAAGTATTTATATGAATTATTTAAATTTTCATAACAACCTTATAATATATATATATACTATATAAAATATAAATATAGTATAAAATAGTATAAAATATATAGTACCCCTATTTAAAAGATGGAAACATAATATTCACGTACTTAGGTAACTTGACCAAAGTTACAACTAAATCACCTATCTCTGGCATACCTCATTGTCTTGAAGCCAAATTCAATTCTCTTTTCCCATACAGTAATTTCAACCTTTTAATGCAAGTGTCAGTCTTTGATCAAGGAAAAAGATCAATTAGATCCCCCTCAACAATCTTCCAAATATTCCTAGATATACCTGATTTCAATAATTTATTTTATTTTATTATTTTTTAAAGATTGTATTTATTCATTTGACAGAGAAAGAGAGATCACAAGTAGGCAGGGCAGCAGGCAGAGAGATAGAGGGGATGCAGGCTCCCTGCTGAGCAGAGAGCCCAATGCAGGGCTCAGTCCCAAGACCCTGAGATTGATCCCAGGTCCCTGAGATCATGACCCAAGCCAAAGGCAGAGGCTAAACCCACTGAACCACCCAAGTGTCCCTAATATGTCCCTATCTCAGCCAAGAGTGATGAAATTGCAAGTCATTAGACTCAAGTTTGGTCAGTTTATAGGCTAGGTGATCCATAGCATGTGAGCCTTCTTGTATGAAGACCCCCCCCTCCCTGCCAAAGAGTACAGTGGAGACTATTTGGTTTAAGGAAATATTTTAAGTTAAAAATTAAAGAACAGGGACTTAGGCAAGTATAACTGAGACTAAAATAAAAATACACACAGAGTGGTATGCCATACGATGAAAATCTGAAACAAATTCAAACAGTAAAAACAGGCCTGCAAGTGTGGATATGCAGATTTTATATTTCTCCAAGAGATTACTAAATTTAAAAAGTATAAACATTCCTTAAGGTGTTTGAGTTCCACAGGCATAGAAGGTATTACAAATACTTAACAACTGGTAATGATGAAGATCTCCAGATTTAGTTCTGACAAGAGCTTAGAATTTGTCATTCCTAACCTTATAACAAGAAAATACTGGACAAATGGAAAACTTTGATTGGATCTATCAGAGAATTGAAGTCACAAGCAAAAGTACCACCACAAAATACTGAGTCAGGCATATTTAGAGAGATACAGAGAGATACTAAAGATTTGATTACCTGAAACAGAAGCTGGTAGACACCATAAGAAACATATAAATGGTGATTTTGATCAATTGTTGGAGAATGAGTAGGTCAAAAGTGAAAGTGAAAAGGTCCTGGCGCAATGTTGGTGGTAGGACACATTGCTGTAGATCCTTCTTCTAGGAAGTCCAGCTGGCTATGAGAGAGTGAATCCTAGAATCCCTAGAAAGTTCAACATATGACTCTGATAAAGGGATGGAAAGTGTAGCTATCATAAAACACACTTAGAGTCTTCTTCTTAGCAAATGCCTCGTCACTAAATAGGGAATTATCTGAGATGAGGGAAGGGGACTATACTCCAATGCAGATCTCTTACTGTACCTAATAAATGAATAAAAATCATGATCAACAAAAGAGAGAACTTCAAGGAACTAGACTGTAAGAGATAAGGGATTACAGGATAGGGGAAAAATGAGAGAATGTTCTACTCCTCAACAAAGTACACCCTTGAGACCGTCCCAATAAAATACTGAGAATTATTTAGAATATTAGAGAACATCCCCTTCCTACATACTCTGCTGTCACATTAATAAACCTCCAGTGATAATTATACTGGGTTATAGTTTAAAGAGCTGGACCGACCCTCTCTGGGAACCATGCACAGAGAAGTCAAATGCAAGAGAAGAATTAAAAAGCAGGTCTGTTACAAGAATCTAAAATATCTAAGAAATATGACCATATCAAACACTAAACATCACAACTTTTTCCAGATTAACATAAATTTTCACACTAGTATTAAATTTATTTCAGTTCTTATTATCTAATATCATATGTTTTCAATAATAAATTACAAGGTTTGCCAGAAGACTAGAAAAAACAGTCTGAAGAGACAACACAGGCATCAAAGCTACACTTGGATGACAAAGACATTAGAATAGCATATAAGAAATTATAACGACTATGATTCATCTTTTAAAGTCTCTAAGGGACAGGATAAACAACAGGCAAGACCCACTGGGTAATGAAAACAGAAAGAGATGAAAACTAAGACATCAAAACAAAATACCAGAGGGGCAACTGGTTGACTCAGAGGGTTAAGCATCTGACTCTTTTGGCTCAGTTCATGATCTCATGGTGCTAAGATTGAGCCCTGCATCAGGTTCTGCACTGGGTGTGTAGTCTGCTTATGATTCTGTCTATATCTCCCTTTGCCCATCTCCCTCCCATGCTCTATTTCCCTAAAAAACAAAACATAAAAAAACAAACCAACAACAACAAAAATAAGACAAACAAACAAACAAACAAACAAACAAAATACCAGAAATCAAAAACAGAATAAAGGAAATGAAGAATGACTTCAATGAGCTCATCAGTAGACAAGATACAGCTGAAGAACAAATTACCAAACTCAAATGGAGGTCAAAGAAAACTTCCCTAATTGAAATGCAAAGAAAAAATAATAGTAACAAAAACAACGTAACAGGCCATCCAAGAACTGTTGGACAATATCAAATGATGTAACATGCATAATAGGAATGGCAAGAGGAAAAAGGAATGGGGGTGGGACTGGTAAATATTTGAATAAATAATGACAGAGGAGTTTCCGAAATGAATTGCAGATAGCAAACCATAGATTCAAGCAGGAAACCCATAGAGAATAAATACCCTAAAACACAAGAGACAAACTCTTCTCGACTCCACCAAAAAAATACCAAAAACCACAAAAGTGTTAAGACACATCACCTCCGAATTGCCAAAAAGAGAATCTTGAGTGAATCCAGTAGGTTAGTAGGAATTGAGGAAGGAGGAGCACTTTACCTACAGAAGAATGAGGATAAGAATAGAAAAAATTAAAAATTAAAAAAAAAAATCAAAGTGTTGAAAGAAAAAAGGTCTGTCCACCTAGAATTCTATAGCTAATGAATTACTCAAAGTGATCAGGAAGCTGATGCATATGGGTTTCTAATTAGGACAATAAGGCTTTGGGTTTTTTTTTCTAAAATTAAAAACTAGTGATAGCCACAAAACTTTGTATAAAAAATAGTAAACTGTAAAAGGGTGGATTTTATGTAAATTATATCTCAGTAAATTTCTTAAAAATGAAAGAGAAATAAAACTTTCTTTAAAAAGAAAATTTAAAAAGAGATTTTTCAGATAGTTGGAAATTCTATAGGTCCTGAACTCTGGTCAATATAAAGAACACAAGACTATGAGAAAATAAACAACAACAAAAAAATAAAAATGTAGTATATATTACTTTATTTTTTTCATAAATTTACCTAAAAGATAACTAGGTGTATAAAACAAGAACACTAATGAAACTATATATATATATATATATATATATATATATATATATATGTATATATATTTCACAGACCTATGAAATGAATGACAATAGTAGCAAATAGGTAGGAAGGCATAATGGGGAATGCAAGATAATACGTCTCTGAATTACATGGAAAGCAGTATAGTGTAATTCAAGATAGATTCAGATAATTTTAAAATGTATATTGCAGGGGGTTGTGGGTGGCTCAGTAGTTAAGCATCTGCCTTCAGCTCAGGACATGATCCCAGGGTTCCTGCTCAGGGGCAAGCCTGCTTCTCCTTTTCCCACTTCCCCTGCTTCTGTTCCTTCTCTCACGGTCTCTCTCTTTCTGTCAAATAAATATATAAATCTTCATTTTATTTTTTAAATTTTATTTTATTTTTTCAGTGTTCCAAAATTCATTATTTATGCACCACACCCAGTGCTCCATGCAATATATGTCCTCCATAATGCCCACCACCAGGATCACCCAACCCCCCACCCCCTCCCCTCTAAAACCCTCAGTTTGTTTCTCAGAGTTCACAGTCTCTCCTACTTTGTCTCCCCCTCCAATTTCCCCCAACTCACTTCTGATCTCCTTCTCCCAATGTCTTCTGTGTTATTCCTTATGCTCCACAAGTAAGTGAAACCATATGAAAATTGACTCTCTCTGCTTGACTTATTTCACTCAACATAATCTTTTCAAGTTCCATCCATGTTGATACTAAAGTTGGGTATTCATATTTTCTGATGGAGGCATAATACTCCATTGTATATATGGACCCACAACTCTATGGTCAAATAATCTTCAACAGAGCAGGAAAAAATAAACAGTGGAAAAAAGAGATTCTCTTCAATAAATGGTGCTGGGAAAATTGGACAGCTATCTGTAGAAGAATGAAACTCAACCATTCTCTTACACCATACACAAAGATAAACTCGAAATGGATAAAAGACCTCAACATGAAGCAGGAATCTCTCAAAATCATAGAGAGAAATGTAGGCAGTAACCTCTTCAACATCAGCTGCAACAACTTCTTTCAAGATATGTCTCCCAAAACAAAGGAAATAAAAGCTAAAGTGAACTTTGGGGACTTCATCAAGATCAAAAGCTTCTGCACAGCAAAGGAAATAGTCAATAAAAGAAAGAGGCAACCCACGGAATGGAGAAGATATTCGTCAATGACACTATAGACAAATGACTGATATACAAGATCTATAAAGAACTCCTCAAATTCAATACACTCAAAACAGATAATCACATCAAAAAATGGGCAGAAGACATGAACAGACACTTCTCCAAAGAAGACATACAAATGGCTAACAGACACATGAAAGAATATTCATCATCATTAGCCATCAGTGAGTTTCAAATCAAAACCACATTGAGATACCACCTTACACCAGTTAGAATGGCCAAAATTAACAAGACAGTAAACAAGTTTTGGAAAGGATGTGGAATAAATCTTTAAAAAAAATAATAAAATGTATATTGTAAACCCCGGGGCAACCACTAAAATAATTTTAAATAAATAAGTAAAAATGACCTCTCAAGAAAGACAAAATGGAATTACATCAGACGCTCAATTAAAAACAGAGAAGACTGAGGCACCTGGGTGGCTCAGCAAGTTAATTTGGCTCAGGTCATGATCTCAGGATCCTGGGATTGAGCCCCACATCGGGCTCTTTGCTCATCAGGGAGCCTGATTCTCTCTCTCTCTTTCTGTCTGCCTCTCTGCCTAATTTTGATCTCTCTCTGTCAAATAAATAAATAAAATCTTTTTAAAAAATAAAAATATATAAAAACAGAGAAGACAAAGAAATATAATAATATAAAACAAAGAAAGCAGGTTTAAACAAAGAAAGCAGGTAACAAGTAGGAAACAGTTACAAAGATAGTATATTTTTTTGGTCTTTGTAAAAAATGAGTTTAACTCTGGTTCATTGTGTGACTATGACAAGCTAATAGTGTATAAGATAATGTCTTTTACCAATAAAGAAATAACACTGTCCAAGCAAATTTAATCACATTATTATCCCAGGCAAGGGAGATAAAAGGAATAAAGTTCAAATTCAGTTGATGTGTACCTTTTAAGGAACTGGGACTTGAGAGAGACAGCTTAGCTAAGTGAAAAGGGGATGTGCAGCTGCCAATGAAAAAGTAAAGTTCCATGTTGCTAGAGCCCATTGCTAGGTAACAAGGGTGCTGATAAAGATGGGCAAGAGAGTATTTTTCCAGTGACTTTGGATGGCTTTCACCACTGCTAGTGAGTCACCTTTACTGTGGCAGGAGCAAATTCTCCTAAGGTCTTCAGCAACCTATTTTAGATCAGCAAAGGTTAGCCTTGCCCAGACAGAATAATTTTGAATACCCCTCACAACTCTCACGATGTATAATATGTATGTCCCCTTTTCACTGCTTCATTCTATGTTTTTGATAAGCTCCCTCTAGGACCCCTCAACCACAGAGCCATAGAGTTCTCATGAATGAAGATACAGGAGATGATGGCATCCTGGCACAACTAACTTTATTTTTATATCAAAACAACTCCTTCTTCTTCTTCTTCTTCTTCTTCTTCTTCTTCTTCTTCTTCTTCTTCTTCTTCTTCTTCTTCTTCTCCTTCTCCTTCTCCTTCTCCTTCTCCTTCTCCTTCTCCTTCTTCCTCTTCCTCTTCTTCTTCTTCTTTCTTCTTCCTCTTCTTCTTTTTAAAGATACATTTATTTGAGAGAAATTGAGAGAGAGCTCAAGCGAGGAGACGGGAAGAAGGAGAGGGAGAGACTCCTCACTGAGAGCAGAGCTGGATGCAGAGCTTGATGTCATGACCCTGGGATTATGACCTGAGCCAAAAGCAAGAGGTGGACACTTAACTGCCTGAGCCACCCAGGCACCCCCAAAACAACTTCCCCCCCTTTTTTAAAGATTTTATTTATTTGTTACAGAGAGAGAGAGAGAGAGCGAGCGCACAAGCTGGGGGAGTGGGAAGCAGCAAGCAGAAGGAGAAGCAGGCTCCTCGCTGAGCAAGGATCCTGATGCAGGACTTGATCCCAGGACCCTGGGATCATGGTCTGAGCCAAAGGCAGACACTTAACTGACTGAGCTTAACAGGCACTTAACAGCTGCCCCACAACTTCAGTTTAAACATAAATTTTTATATCTTTGCCATAAACAATTGTATTTGAAATTTTATGAAACTCAATACACAACAATATGCTCTGTGATTCCTCATCACTTACATTTCAACCACAAACATTCATATATTGCAAGTGTGCTTCTTTTGACACCCATTTATTTACACCATAGTTTGACATTGAGTTTAAGCAACTAGACTCTCAATGTTACCAGTATGAGCACACAAGTCTTTTGCATGATACCATATCCAATCACCAAATGACCAAAAGTCAAGCTTCTTAAGCCATTCAATTTAACTTTCTTTATGATTACATTTCCAAGGAATAAGCACTTTTATAAAGCTCCAGGGGTACAGACTTGTATAGCACAGTCAAGTACATGATTGTTTGCTGTAACATCAGGATTCAAGGCTGTCTTTAGTTTAAGGGATGCACGTTTTATATGTCTTCAACATTTGCAAGTTTATTTTGACTCTATTAGTATCATCTTCCAAATGTTCCTTGACTTCAGCTTTCTAACATATCATTCATATTTATTAGATTAATCTCAGGATATTTTCTATGAAATATTTCCTTGGTTATTTTAATCATTTTTTTATCATCTATTGATTTCAAATAAGATCTTTTTCATTCTAGGGTCACATTCATTACTTATTCTAGTTTTTACCCTTGCCATCACTATATGCTTTTTATTTTTCTCTTAACTCCAGTATGTTGGGATGAGGTTTGGTTTAGAGAATATTATTCTAGTTCAATTTCTCTTATTTTATCTAACTGGTTGACAAGGAAGCAAGGCCCTGGTCCCAGGCACTTGGACCATAGGTACAGCCAAAGACCTAGTCAAATAGTAATACCAGCCAAATATCTAATCTAGTAGTAATAAAGGTATTTTGTGTTCCTTCAACTAACATATCCTCAGGATCATATTTTTCCCTTTATCATTAGCGAGTTTTCTGAGGCCTTGTAGTCTGCACTCTTGCTTCTCATATTGTAAAGCCATAAAAGTCTGATATGCCAATGTCATTTTTCGTTCTTTAAGTGCCCATATTTTCATTTCACATTGCCCAAGAAATGATAACCATTAGGATATGTGGAATAAATTTTAATCTAATCATTTAATAATCACTCAAAGTGATCTAAATATTGGTTAAAGAGGTTATCAGATTCAATTTTTAAAATGCATAGTAATTTATAAATAAATTTTAAAAAATCTCTTTCATTTTTTAAAATAGTTAAAACTGTACATAATACTAAAATACACAACACATGATATAAATGGCAGGACAAACTGTCAAATAAAATAAACTTTGTATAGTTTAAATTTTTTGATAATTATTAGAAATGTTGAAAATATCCTCCTTTATTTGCTTCATTGTGCTTTTTGTTTGTTTGTTTGTCTTCCCTCTCAATCTCCCATCCAAGTACTAACCAGGCCCGACCCTGCTTAGCTTCCGAGATCAGACGAGATCGGGCGCGTTCAGGGTGGTATGGCCGTAGACCCTCTCAATCTCTATAGCCAAACTACTCTCCTGCTTTAGGAGATGCCATGATTTAATAGCAACAGATATGCTATCAAATAATTGGCCACTATGTGACTTCCAAACACAATAGGTAGAAACTTTTGTTTATAATATGAAGTTATGATATTATAAATATTAAATATTTCCTTTCCATTTCTGTTGAATTAACATTACTAACATGATAAATTCTTATATGCATTAAATATTGTGGCTTTATATGCACTATTCAACAGACCTATAACAAACTAAGACAAAAATTATCCTAGAATAGCATATTTGGATTTAATTTTATTGGCATTCACTGTTTTTGAAGACTGATTTATTTGAGAAAGAGCGAGAGAGAGAGCATGTGTGGGAGGTTGGGTGGGGCAGAGGAAGAGGGAAAGAGAGAATCTCAAACAGACTCCCCACTGAGCACAGAGCCTGCCTGATATGGTCCTCAATCCCAGGAAAGCTTAATATTAGGCACTTGCAATACACTTGATTTATAATTTCTAAAAAATAATTCTTAATTTCAGCTGACATGTTACATTTTGTAACATGCAATGCTATAAAACTAGATTATACTGTGATGGCTATATAAATATTAGTTTATAAAATAAAAATTCACAATTATTTTCAACTGCACAGTAGATCATTTTTAAAGAGTTCTGATAGTTTTATATTTTTCTTTATAAACTCTAATGAATAAAATATTTTCTGAGCTTTTCTTTCTTAATCCAATTGCTTTATTGTGTGAAAACTATTTCATGTCTTTTTCTCTTATTTATGATTGCAAATTTCCTTTATTTCAAGTATGAGTCTTAAAGAATATAAATGATGTTTTAATAAGAAATATAAATATTTAACACTTTCAAGTATCAACAATACAGCTTTTGAGCTGAGTTTGTTACAATTTGTAACAAACATTTACATGATATGAACAGGTAACTCATTTTAGTTGAAACAATCAAGCTGTTTTTCAATCTGGAAATGTAAATTTGTTACATTAGTTGTAATTTTTTCACAGTATTAGGAGGCTTTCTGGGTTCCTCTGGTTTGTGCAAAATGTCAGTAAGTGCTCCAGCCTCTTATTAAACTTATTTACCCTTTATCACAGATTCAGAAGATTTACTTGTATATTTTAGTGGAATGTTTGACATACATTTGATCTCTTTGTTATTTCATAATTTCTTGATTTTGAAAAATATTTATGCTATATATCTATTTGTGCAAAGTATAACTGAAAATTAATGAAAATATTCTGATTTTTGCTGTGTAAATATGGGGTCTCCGTGGTGTGTCTTTTGATCAGATGGGGCTCTCAAATGTGGTGTGACAATGTAGTAGAAGCTAATGACATGGAGGTGAAAGAATTCACCTGGGGTAGACAAAAAAGATAGAAGTTTATTGAATAGTGATTAAATACACAACAATGGACAGGACAGCAGAGGAGAGGCTATCTATAACAAGGCAGCGGGTGGGATCTGTTTTTAAAAGGGAAAGATGAGGAGGTATGGCAAGGTATGGAATCTTCCTTTTTTTGGTAATGGTGCCTAGTTGTAAGGAGCTCATTGGTCAGTTAGGCCACTTGATGGGTAGGTCTGTATCCAGCCCGAGGATGGCTGTGGGCCCTTTTCTATATTCCATCACTCAAGTCTATTTCCTAAAAGAGGTCTCTACAAGTAAATGACCAATTTGGTTCATTTATATTCATCAGCATAAAGAGCGCATAGAGAGAATGATACATAAAAATATATTGCTTCAACTATTTTCACTGTTTTTATAGAAAACTCAATATAATTTCAAGATTAGACTAAACAGTATAATATGGGAATATATACTACTTATCATTTAATCTGGTAATGGAAGACAAAAGAATCAAGAAGAGTAATATTTTGACACATGCCAAACCCACATGTTCTATCACCGCATATGCTTTGATTCATTGGCTATTATAAGATTTTGCATAATTTTATCATTCCCAACTTTTACCTTTCTTCCTTGCAAACTTTATTTTACAATTAATAAATTTATAGCCAATGGAGAGGCATGGCAATCTAAATTATAAATTAGACATTACTAATATAATTGTCAGAAGCAACCATTCAGAAAAGAAACAAGGTAAAGGAGAATAATGGTAAACTCATTAACACCGAACTGATACAATATAAATTACTATTTTTTTAAAATTCCTTGTTCTTTTTTTCTATCTAGGGACACTATCATGGACTCCTATCAATTAACAATAGGGGGAGGATTATATCACTTATGCATATAAGCAAGATGTATCAGTTTCACAATTTTACAAGTAACTGGTTATGGAGGCTGATTTTCTGGAGTTTTACTATTATCTATTTTTCTATTTTATAGTTCACAATTCCCAAAGAAAAGTTAGTTAAACATTTTTTTTTTTTAAGAGATAGGCTTCTTTTGGGGCAATGGAAAATTCCTTTAAATCTTATATTTCAACACTCACTTGCAATGCATAAAATTGTCTTTTTAAAAATGATTATCACTTGAAAATCACCAATACACAATATAATTAAAAAATAAAAAAGAATTACCAGATATAGCAAAGCCATCCACACAGAAGGCTACATAGAGTTCATAAAGAATTCAGAGTGAAGCAAAATATACTAACATTGGGGCACCTGGGTGGCTCAGTGAGTTAAGAGTCCAAATTTGGGTTTCAGCTCAGGTCATGATCTCTGAGTCCTAGGATGGAGCCCTATGTCAGGCTTTGTGCTGAATGTAAAGCCTGCTTGAGATTCTCTCTCTACTTCTATCTCTCCTCCCTCAGCCCTCCTTCTTCCCCTCTCTCTCTCTCAAAAAAAAAAAAAAAAAAAAAGAAAGAAAGAAAAAAGTAAAGAAAAGAAAAGAAAAAAAACACAAATTACTTACTATACCATAGTAAGTCTAGTTAACGTCCATGACCATACAATTGACCGCTTTCACCCATTTTGCCTAGCTCCCTCCCCTGGCCCTTTTCCCTTCTGATAACAGAAGTTTATTTTCTGTATCTGTGAGTTTGGATTTGTTTTATTTTGTTTGTTCATTTATTTTGTTGTTTTGGAAGTTTGGGTTTTTTTTTGTTTGTTTTGTCTTGTTTTTTGATTCATATATAAGTGATAGCATATGGTATTTGTCTTTCCCTGTCTCATTTATTTCACTTAGCCTAGTAACTCAAGGTCCATGCATGCTGTTGCTAATGGCAAGATTTCCTTCTTTTTATGGATGAATAGCATTCCATTGTGTGTGCATGCATAAAATACACACACACGCACACCCCATGTCTTCTTTAAAGAGATCAATACAAAGCACTGGGAGTGGTGTGCTGTGTGGCTTTAGTGGGTATACGTAAGAAAATGCCTAACTGCTCTTAGAAAGGCACAAAGAAAATGCAAAAATGATACTTGCCAACTGATCCCTAACTCTCCAGAAGGTGCTTTACAAATTAGCAAACAAACCTCTTTCTCATAGGATCTAGTCACCTTTCAAACTGCTGCATTGTGCTGGGTCCAGGGCTAGTGAGTATATGGGAGAGCCCTTCAAAGGCAATATCTCAGATTCCCCAAAGCCTCTTTAGTCACTGGACATAAGGCCCATAGTTTTCTGAGAAGCTGTTTTTGGAGTCTCATCTTTCTGATGCAAGTCCAAAAGGTTAGGGTGTCTGATGTGGAGAACGATCCCCTCAATCCCTGGGGAGAATCTCCAGAACTGAGTTCCTTCTCTTTATGGGTTGTCATGCTGAGTGTGGGATTTTCAGGAAGACCATATCTCTTCCTCTACTACCCATCTCAATATGACCATTTTATCCCTTATTGTGGAGGAAGCTATTCAGCTATTTCTCATTTCTTTTTCAACAGGAATTATTCAATATGTAGCTATAGATCCAGTGGGTCCATTGGAGGAGGTAAGTCCACGGTCTTCCTACATCATCATAATGACTATTTCCCAAGATGTTCTGATAGGCCTTAGATACCAATTTCCATGTGCCTGCTGCTCCTTCTTTCCAGGCATGGACATTATTCCAAAAAACTTCAAACGAGTACACCATAAATGTTTCTCATATAGTAATATCTGCCTGTGGAATTGTCATTTTTGTACACAAATTGAATTTATATGTATTTATATATAATAAATTACACAATATATTACTAATGTTTCCTTACTCAAGCTTTTTATCATTCCATCTGTTCTTCACTTGTACAACTTGAGTTTTCTCACAAGAAGAAAAAATAAAAATTTTCTATATTTTTTCACATTATTTTTATTTTATAGATCTAATATTTTTGAACTCACAAAAATGATCTATTGATTGTAATCTAAATAATTTATTTGATAAAATCTAGTTTATTAATACCTCCATTTTGACTTAGATGGAGATACATTGGATTTAAATGATTTATTGGAAAATTTTGTCCTTTAAAAATAAAATTAAATATATTTTTAGATGACTTAAAATAAATGTTAAACTTTAACTTGATGAGATTTGAAAAAGAAAGTTTTTTTTAGTTGCATCAAGAATTTTAAAAAAATGGCTAAGGATCCAACTTTAAAATGTGTGAATGCTGTCTGAGAAAGGTTTGCTGATTTAGCCATTTTAATTCTCACTGAGTACTTGTGAGACATACGGCTGGCAACTATTATTATCTACTTTTCTCTCACACATTTGTGCTGCACTGTAGTAGAACAAAGATTATATAATAGTAGGATTTTTAAAACATGGTCATTTCATTGTTGTTTACAACCAAAGAAAAAATATATATGTATATGGAAACATGACATACATACATATAGATATATATCTTTAGGTACAACGTACATATTATCTTATTCAGTTGGATGAAGGATACTTTTGCTTGATGTCCTTATATAATTCTAGTTTTCTTCTAGTATTTAATAGAAGCCAAACAATACCAATATGCTGGTTATTAGTTAGTTACAAGAAGTATACCATTGTTCTAACTAAATTTGGATTTATGAGAATATCTAAAGAAGTTAATTATTATACATAGGAATAAAACAAAAATAACATAAATTAAAAATTAGCATAAATTTGGGGCCCGTGGGTGGCTCAGTGGGTTAAAACCACTGCCTTCGGCTCAGGTCATGATCTCAGAGTCCTGGGATTGAGTCCAGCATCCGGTTCTCTGCTCAGCAGGGAGCCTGCTTCCCTTCCTCTCTCTCTGCCTGTTTCTCTGCCTACTTGTGATCTCCATCTGTCAAATAAATAAATAAAATCTTTTTTAAAAATTAGCATAAATTTAAAATTTATACTAGATTGCTGCATAGTCCTTAAAGATTTGTTTTAAAACTTTTAAAAGTTTTGATATAAAACTTTTAAAAAGAAAGATT
The DNA here is from genome assembly GCF_964662115.1 of Mustela nivalis. NCBI lineage: Eukaryota > Metazoa > Chordata > Mammalia > Carnivora > Mustelidae > Mustela > Mustela nivalis. The sequence continues at coordinate 39,323,935 of NC_139023.1, read as the reverse complement.
TAAAAAATAAATAAAATAAAAAGATTTTTTTAAGCCAATATGAATATTTAGAAGAAGATGCAACACCTCCTAAGAAAAACAAAGAAAAAAAACCACATTTAAATAGTTAAAGATTAAGAGCTTAAGCAATTAGAACACAGCAAATAAAGAAATTAATGAACAAAACTCATGGGTGGCTTTGGCCAACACTGCTAGCCATTGCCAATATTTTTCCTCTCCCTTCTTCTTTAATGATGAAATTGTTATTTTCAGCAATGTTTAAAACATTGACATGAGTCATCGTCGTCATCTATATATTTTTTTAAGATTTTATTTATTTATTTGACAGAGAGAAATCACAAGTAGAGAGGCAGGCAGAGAGAGAGAGAGGGAAGCAGGCTCCCTGCTGAGCAGAGAGCCCGATGTGGGACTCGATCCCAGGACCCTGAGATCATGACCTGAGCTGAAGGCAGAAGCTTAACCCACTGAGCCACCAAGGTGCCCCATCGTCATCTATATTTACAAAGTATTTAGTTTCCTAGAGTGTTACTGAAAGACATCTTATTATTTAAATTTACAAACACAAAAAAGCATTAATCATTATCCTTATTTGATAGATGAGAAAATTCTCATATATATACAATTAAAATGATATATATCATTAAAATCATTTAATATTTTATTTTTTTTAAAGATTTTTTTATTTATTTATTTGACAGACAGAGATCACAAGTAGGCAGAGAGGCAGGCAGAGAGAGAGGAGGAAGTAGGCTCCCTGCCGAGCAGAGAGCCCGATGTGGGACTTGATCCCAGGACCCTGAGATCATGACCTGAGCCGAAGGCAGCGGCTTAACCCACTGAGCCACCCAGGCACCCCAAAATCATTTAATATTTTAATGATATATATGATGATAATGATATATATGATAATGATAATTATACATATATTTTTAATTATATATATCATTAAAATATTAAATGATTTATCCAAAGTTGTTAAGAGTGGACATGGTCATGAGCTAAATCTTGATTATCTGACTCTGAAATATATTCTTATATACTGCATGTACTATTCTTCCCTAAGTTTTTCAGAACGATCTAATTTTTAGGAATACTTATGGATGTTATTTGTTAGGGGCACTTCTGCAGTGAAATTTTGGTAAGTAATCATTAGTCAAAGTTAATTTTCTCTAAGCCACATTTCTCAAAATTATTAATATGCTAATATAATTTTGGACTTTCATGTAATAGAGTAAAATGTTAGGATTCTCAGATTTTGCTCATTAAATAGTTCTGAGGGTATATTTGGTAAATCTGTGTTCTTCTTATCTGAATTTGGAATATTGGTACAGAATACTTGCAGACATTACTGGAGAAGTAAAATTAGTACAAAGCAATAAATTCCACACATTTTATAATCACTATGTCTAAAAAAGGCTCTGTCCACAGTCTTTTATGGTTCAACTAACATAATATGTTAATAATAATACATAAAATGCAAAAAGTTAATTTAAAAATACCAAAAAGGCTCTGCATGTACTTTCTTTTCAAGGTCTCAGTCTTCAATATTGATTTCACTTTATCCCTCTATGCTTATCTTTTTCATTCATATCTCTATGTTTATCTTATCTTTTTTATGCTTTTCTGCAATTTTCCAAACTTCAAAATTAGCTCTCTTTCTAGTACATTTGTGAATTTTGGGGACTCAATCGTTCATATTATATCTCTGCTTATAACATTGGTTCCTTTCAATAAAGGTTAGAATCCAAACATTGTCTAATGTACCGAATATCCTGTTAAATTCTCTGTCTCTTATTACTAATTAGGGATTGATTTGACTCTACTGAATAATATAAAATAAGGATGGTTTTATATCTTTCTGTGTGACCTATTTATTTTACTATTTTTCTTGTTGTAGTGAATGCTGTCAGACATTCTATTTATGTTATTATTAACATAATAATAATGTTATTATTATTAAACTTCTTATTATTATTAAACTAATTGATACTATTATTATGAGATACACTGGATATATAAAGTGATATAAAATATATAAAGAACATCTATTGTAAACTAACCTTGTTTAAAAAACAAAATATTAAAAATATAGTTGAAGTTACAAAAACTGGCAAGGAGAGTTATTAGAGAATACCATGGGAAAACTATAGCTGTATTTTGTAATTTGTTGAGGTAAGCATTGGCATAAAAACTTACTTACAGTGAAAACACACCTTTTTTTTTTTTTTTTAAGATTTTGTTTATTTATTTGACAGAGAGAGATCACAAGTAGGCAGAGAGGCAGGCAGAGAGAGAGGAGGAAGCAGGCTCCCTGCAGAGCAGAGAGCCCAATGCGGGACTCGATCCCAGAACAGAGATCACGACCTGAGCCGAAGGCAGCGGCCCAACCCACTGAGCCACCCAGGCGCCCCGAAAACACACCTTTTAAAATATCTTTGTCACCCTTCTAGTTCAAATGTTTTCAAAAGAAGCTGTTCTGAGAGAATTGATATTTATATTCATCATCAATACTATTTTCAAGTACTTGCTACCTGCTAAGCATTTTGCTGAGCACTACCATAGATCATCACAATCAATTTTCCTAAGAATCTTATGAAGCAAATACTAACATTTTGGCAATCGCATAGCTAGAAAAACAGTCTATGATGCTTAACTTTATAGATCAACTTAGCTGGGACACTGTTCCTACATATTTGGTCTGTTTCTGTTTCTGTGAAAGCGTTTTCACAGAAAATGCTGTTTTTGTTTTGGATGAAATTAACATTTTGAACAGTGGACTTTAAATAAAGCAAATTATTCTGCATAATGTGGGTGGGCCTCACTCCCTTTGGATTTGAACAGCAAGTCTTCCCTGGATTTCTGGTTTACCAGATTATCCTGCAGATTTTTGAGGATTTAGCAATCTTCCATACTTCTGTGAATCAATTTCTTAAATTCTCTCTTTCTTTCATAAAGCTGATGTTCTATTCCTCTGGAGAACCCTGACTTATGGTACTTAAAATTTTTTACTGAAGGGCACACACCTAGTAAATAATAGAGCAAGATTCCAATTAAAGACTCTTTATAGTTCTCTAAACTAGCAACTCAGAAGATACACTCCCAAGGTTAGAGCTAAATAGTTAAAAAAAAAATAAACTTCAGAATAGGTAAAATAATCTTATCTATACAAATGCTGGCAAAACAGCTATAGTTCTACCCTGATTACCAATCAATATGCAATGGTGTATTATAATACTTTATTTAGAATTGCTAATTTAAAGTAGTAACAAATATTCTTTTTGTATTTTTTAGGGAACAATTTAGAAAATAATACCAATTATTGACAAATGTCACTGCTATCAAAAATCATGGATTTATTTGGCTATGGATATTATATATTTTAAAAATAAGTCTAGAAAATGAAAATGGTTATATAGAAGACTTTAAGACTTAAACCTCCAGCAGGATGAGGGTATACTCAAACTAGTAAACTGGAGATGGGCAGTCAAACAAAACAAGAGACAGATTTGTCACTATCAAATTAAAACTGACAAAATATGTTCCTCTGTGATTCCACAATCAACCAGCAGTTTCCTCTAAAGATTCAAGGGAATCATTGAGCAGGATCTGTGGTTATGTTTACTTACTAGAGAGGGCTTTGCTCCAGGCAAAGGTCATTAAGAGTATCAAGGGAGACAAAGATGCCCTTATTTTAGAGAGGTGTCTTTCTGGCTTATCCACAGACTGGCTTCCTTTTCTCTGCACAAGTTCATTTCCATCCCCTCTTGGTGCTGCATTACCCTGTAATTGCCTTGCACTGCTTTCTGGACATGCCCACAATGGTTTAATAATTTTTCTCTTTATGTTTCATGAGCTGCTTCTTCAGGAGATAGGAATTCGAATCTAGGATTCATTTTAGCTTCTAGGAATTTTGGTTGGTTTTTTCCCAACCACCATTAAACTATCCTTTTTCTTTAATATCATATGTGAACATTCTGCATGCAATATCTTATCTTCTTGCTGCATTATATCATTTTCAAAAATTGGCAATTTTTTAAAAATTTAAAGTCAGTGTGATGCATTCTACTCTTTTCAGCAAATATTTACAGCTATGGTCTTGTTCTGTGAAATAAGTATAGTTTTCCTCCCTGTTAATAATAGATACATATTGCTTGCTTTGGCTCAAGGAATGTGATAAATGTTTTGTCATTTATTGTTGCCTTTGATCCTTGTAGTCCTTCCACAAGTCATGAGAACATCATGTGTGCCAGGACAAGCTGCTGGAAACACTACAACTGACTTATAGATCTGTGAGCAGGTAATAAATATTTGTTGTTGGAAATTATTGAGATTTTGAAGTTGTTTTTAAGATAGCATTACTATAGCAAAACATAAACAGCATATCATAGAGTCTAAGAGATCCAGATACCCTGGATTTGATTCTCAGCAACTCTGATTTCGTTATGAACATCAGGTGAATTCCTCAAAATACTAGAGCAATTCATGTTGATAAGTATGTGACAGAAAATTATCAAGTGTATCGTATGGGGATTCAGGCTTCCATTCCTGAATGTTATTTGTACTTTCGTTCAACATAGTATTAAGCTTTGCTGCTTCAATGAATCAAGATAATTCATTATCTTGATACTTTTCTCTCTATAGGTACTGCTTTTCCTTCAAATTACTTATGGTGCAAACATTCTGAAGTACTTCTAATTTGCCATTTCTTTCCCGTGATTTTTTTTTTTTTTTTTCTTTGGAACTCCTAATCTTAATTTCTGGAATATAGCTTCCTATCATCCTCATCAAGACACCTCTTACTGAAATTCACAATGCAGCTAAAACAGTAACTCCTGGGGGAGGCTTTCCGTGGTCTCTTCATATGTAGACACCCTATGCCAATTCATTTTAAAATTATTTTACTTTACACTTCATTTGGCCAATAGCTCCTAGAGATAAAGAATTACGCCATACTTCACTATATGCATGCCACATTGTATGTGGTTAATAAATATGGATAGCTGCCTAGTATTTTTCTGTTCTCTGATAATTTGTAATTTTTGTTTTGTTTGATTCTAGCCAGATTTTCCTTTGTATGATATTAAAGTAAAATAGATTCTTATGTGTTTGATTGACTATCTTATGTAATGTATTTTTACTTAGTTCCAAAAAGGTATTTCAGGTTAAAGACAAACCACAGACAAACTAAAATATTGGGATAGGGGAATTTAAAAAATACAATAATATATCCATATGGAGAAATAGACTGATTCATTTACAGATTGAATATTATAATTACTTTTAAAGTCTCTTAAAGTCACAGAAACAATGGAAACAAGATATACGTCTAATTAAAAAAAATAAAAGAGAAAAAGTAATATAAATAGGAAAGAACAATTTTCTTAGTAAATGCTAAGAAAATTCTATACTGTATGTCCTTATATACATAAAATAAAAGTAAAGATTGGATACAATTCTCAACAGTGACTTTCAGAAAATTGTAAACAACTCTTATTTGTTCATTTCTTATCGAAGTCCTTAATAAAAGCCAAAAAAAGATATAAAGATTAACAATATTTCTCATTCCTACTGTCTGTAAATTCCTAGAGAAGAGGTTTTATGTTTTATTCATTTTAATTTTCCTCAGGCTAAGTACTCTCCCACATCACATAAGAAATAAGTTTAATTGGAACCCTTTGGTCCTTTTTCTAAAAGTTAAGTGAATATGATTTAGCTATAAAATTTCATGATTTATACATATATATAAAATATATAATTTATATATAATGTGTTATATGTATGTTACATATTATAATACATATTTTTTAAAATCTTCTCAAGTATATAGTTACACTTTCCTTTTTACAAATTTTTCCAATGTGTTTCTTTTACTACTCTAGAGTACAGATAAAGTGTTAACATTTTTTTTTTAAGGTTTTTATTTGTTGACAGAGAGAGACACAGCAGGAGACAGAACACAAACAGGGGGAGTGGGATAGAGAGAAGCAGGCTTCCCACTGAGCAGGCAGCCTGACTTGGGGATGGATCCCAGGACTTCTGGATCATGACCTGAATTGAAGGCAGACACTTAAGGACTGAGCCACTCAGGCACCCCAAAGTTTTAACATTGTTAAGTGAAGAGTGTCCTTATGCTTAAACAATGCACAAGCAGATGACAAGCTTGCGATTAAGTAATAAAAGCAAGGATACTTTTTATCATCTAAGAAAGCCTTTTCCCAAACCCACCCTTTCTATAAGTTTTAGCAGAAATGATTGCTAGCCCAAAAGCTCAAAATCTTTGTAATCATTGGTTACATAAATTGATACTACTAAGTATGCAAAATATTTTAAATGCTCTCATTTGGAAATAGTTTATTTTTTAGTCAACAAGTTGAACACTTATAGTATTAAATTTAATTTCAGATTAAGAATTGTAAAATTTCAATTTTGAGTCATCTGCCAGAGGCTATAGAACACATTTTTTGAGCATTGATCATGATCAGTGTTCCTAACACATCCTTAACTCTCTCAAGATTTTTTTGTCGAATAACTTGAGAAGTAAATTATCATAGTTTCTGAAAATGACATAATGACCTTTCTAGGTCTCTCAAAAAACAAGTCAAGGTATCCCCCTTAAGGAAGGCCATTATTTCTAGGGTTTTTGCAGTTATCCATCATGTCACAATGAAGACAAAGTACTTAACTATTTATCATATTTTCGAATGTTCTAAGATCAGGAGAAGTGTAAATTTTTGCCTTTTGGACTTCAGATTTTATTTTACTTATTTATTTTTATTTTATGTTTAATTTTTATTTCCAGTTTTTAATTAATTTCCAGTTAGCTAACAAACAGTGTAAAATTAGTTTCAAGTGTAGAATTTAGTGATTCATCATTTACATACAACAACCAGTACTCATCATAACAAATGCCCTCCTTAACACCCATCACCCACTTGACCCTTCTCCCTAGCCCTCTTCCCCCAACCAGCAACTGTCAGTTTGTTGTCTATAGTAAAGAGTCCTTTTTATGTTGCTTCTCCCTCTCTTTTTTTTTTCCTCTGTGTTCATCTGTTTCATTTCTTAAATTCCACATATGAGAGAAATCATATGGTATTTGTCTTTCTTTGACTGACTTATATGTTAGACTTTAACAATTTTATTTTAAAATTATTATTCAATTAATATAGCTGTTCATTTATCTACCAAAGTTTACATGCATAGTCACAGAAAATGAGGAGCATAACATATCCGCAGGATCAGACTCCTTTCTATTGCTCCAATATCATATCTGTGGAGAGCATGTGACTGATGAGCAAGCCAGCTGGAGAGACTAACTGTGAGAGTTGGACAAAACAAGTATTTGTGATTCAAGGAGAAGTAGATTTTGCTAGAAAATTAGTTGAGAGATGAAGCTCATTAGGAGTTCATGGGTATGCTGACTACTTAAATTCCTCCAATTATATATGCACATAAATTGCAATGAAATTGGGAGGGGGATCTGTCATATTTGAAAGGCTGGGAAGCAAAATTACTAGAGAACAGAGGTCTTTATTTAAAATCAGTTACTATTCAGTTAATTTGTCAATGATTCTAATATAAGGGAAATAAATCAGCAGAATCTACACATGAATGTAATTCTTCAGAAGCTCCATATTTATATTTAGTGATCTAATAAATCTGTCAAATCAAATCTGATCACTAAACTGATCAACAATTAGTTCATTGAATGCTGAAATGGTATCTGATCAAAATAGGAGTCAAATATAAGTCAAACAGATCTCCTACATAAAGTCTACACTCAGGACAAGAAGACTACCCAACAACAAAACCAACTATATTGCAAAGTTAAAATGGATAAATCAAATATGAAAGTTTAGGAAGTTTAGGAAGAGTATAACATATTTCTATGAAAATCAGGTGTCAACAGAATTCATATATGCATGCAAGGACTAAGAGAATAGGATTTAAAATTTGAGAATGTAATTCTAAGGACAGATTGGAAGACATACAGAGAGGAAACATGAGTCTCTGCTGAAGTAACTAATACAGGCATTCTTTTTACAGGCCTGGGCAAAGCTATGATTAATACTTATTATGTAATGGAATGAATTCTGTGCCCCCCAAACCCAATGTTGAAGCCTGAACACGTAGTGTAAGTACTTAGAGACAGGGTTTTTAAGAGGTAATTAAAGTTGTTTAAGTGTCTGATTTCTGGGCAGGTCATGATCTCAGGATCCTGGATTCCAGGTTGGAGACCCTTGTTGCAGTCCCTGATCAGTGCAGGGGAAGGGGTCTTCTGCTTGAGATTCTCTCTCCCTCTCCTTCTGCCCCTCCCCCACTAGTGTGCATGCTCTATCCCAATCTCTTTCTCAAAAATAAATAAATAAATAAATAAATAAATAAATAAATAAAATCTTTAAAAAGAAAAAGAGGTAATTAAAGTTAAATGAAGTCATGAGGGTGTGTTCTTAATCCAAAAGGAATGATGTTCTCAAAAAAGAGGATGAGACTGGAAGTCAACTCCTTCAACCCAATCACTCCAAAATGGTGAAATGCAACAAGGGTCTGAGGGCAGTCTGCCAGAGGAAGCCAGAATTCCTGCCCAAGTCTGGACCACAACTTCTCCCCACCCCATCTCCCATCTGCCCCCATTATTTAAGCCAGAGCTGATGTTTCTAATCTCAGGATACTTTTACAGGGTAAAGTCCCTGGGAAGCACCTTGATCATTTGAAAGGGCAGTGTCCCCTCTGCTCAAGGGTACATCAGAAAAAGAGAAGGGCCAGGAAGGCTTTTTGTTTTGCTTTGTTTTAAGGTGCTTGCTTGTTTAATATAAATAATATAAAGCCATACCTTTTCTGTAACATGGAGTCATATTTTAATGTTATTAATTTTTCTTTTTTGAGTTTAAAACCAATTTACATTTACATTTTAGTAAATACATTTTTGAGAAGTGTTCCAAAGGAAAAGTTTATGACTTTAATAGGTTTTTGTTGTCAGTTGAGCACCAGGAAATCTTTGTTGAGAAGCATTCTCTTAAAAGCTCAGAATCCTCGTTCTTCTTCTGACCATTTAAACATAAGGACACAAGGATCGTCAGCAAGGGGGGCATTTTCTTTCTCTAGGTTCCTTGGGAGTTGAGGGTGTGGTGTCTCTTAGAAAGTTGATTTAGCAAATTAGCAAATTATAGAGTTCCCTCCTTATTGAAAGCAGCTCCTCCTGCACTCCCATAAATCCAAGGCAGAAAGGCCATGAAAGGACCCAGTCAGAAGGCAACCATCTACAAGCCAAGGTGAGAGAGACCTCAAAAGAAGCCAAACCTGGCAATATCTTGTTCTTGCCTCTCCAGTCTCCAGAACTTTGAGAAAGTAAATTAACTTTATCCTCTTGCGCCAGCAGTACTAACAGACTAATACATGCCCTGATGCTTCTTTAGTATTTTAACGAGGAGAAGAAATGGTAGATAATAGAATGCAAGGATGAAATGATGTGAAGATAATTTACTGAAAAGAATAAAGCTAAACTAATGCAGCCAAGATTTGAAATCAAATCTCTGAGCATTCCATTGTGTATTTATACCACATCTTCTTGATCCATTCATCTGTTGATGGACATCTAGGTTCTCTATATACACAATGGAATACTATGCAGCCATCAAAAGAAATGAAATCTTGCCATTTGCGACAACATGGATGGAACTAGAGCGTATCATGTTTAGTGAAATAAGTCAAGCAGAGAAAGACAACTATCATATGATCTCCCTGATATGAGGAAGTGGTGATGCAACATGGGGGCTTAAGTGGGTAGGAGAAGAATAAATGAAACAAGATGGGATTGGGAGGGAGACAAACCATAAGTGACTCTTAATCTCACAAAACAAACTGAGGGTTTCTGGGGGGAGGGGGTTTGGGAGAAGGGGGTGGGAGTATGGACATTGGGGAGGGTATGTGCTTTGGTGAGTGCTGTGAAGTGTGTAAACCTGGTGATTCACAGACCTGTACCCCTGGGGATAAAAATATATGTTTATAAAAAATTAAAAATTAAAAAAAAATCTCTGAGCAAACACAGTTCTAATATTTTAACAAATTAAATAACTAAAATTTGTTAAATGAAGGTTTTGCATCTACTCTAAAATATCCAAGATTTTTTTTTTAAGATTTTATTTATTTATTGACAGACAAAGATCACAAGTAGGCAGAGAGGCTGGCAGAGAGAGAGAGAGGAAGGGAAGCAGGCTCCCTGCCAAGCAGAGAACCCGATGCAGGGCTCGATCCCAGGACCCTGAGATCATGACTTGGGCCAAAGGCAGAGGCTTTAACCCACTGAGCCACCCAGGCACCCCTCCAAGGTTTATTACAGTGAGAATGAAGCCAAATGCAGGGACTCCATTTTGTGAAGTTAGAGTCAAGAGCTAATATAATACTATTTAGCTTGTATGTCTGGGCACTTTTTAACTTGTGGAAAATGAACAGCAATCTGTTTCTAGGCCTGCATAGCCGTTCACTCCTGTGAAATCCAAAGCATTTCTATTAAACAAGATTCCTTCCACTTCAATTCCGTTTTTAAAGCATAAACATAATGAATGTTCCAGAGGTACAAGGACTTGAGGAATTGGAAAAAAAAAATATATATATATATATCAGTATCAGTATTGATGTACTGATGAATTATTGAATGTTGAATTATTTAATGATGAATTATTTCACACTGCAATCCTCCCTTCTCCAGTGACTTATTTAATGCAATATACTTACTGTGTAGAATGAAGCAAAGAGGAGGACTTGTCCTTATGCAAAAACACATGTAGGCCTTGATCCTTGGGCTTGGCTGTGTGACTGATATAGATACATCAACACGCAGGTATATTAGGGTTTGTGGGAAGGATTAGAGAATCAACTATTTCTACAGCCATAAAAAAGAATAGTAATGCTGAGATAAAGATTTGTTTCACACTTCTTAGACAAAAGTACATCAAGAACATTAAAACTGAATTTGATTGTATTGAAAAATATGATTTCAATCTGAATTTTATATATTATATGTATTTATGAATATATAAATTCAACATACAAAGAGAGAGATTGAAAGAGAAGAAAAAATGTCTAGATGTGGATATTAGCTTATGTTATAATACTAAGCTAATGTCCAAGTGGATAAAATTCTTTTAACTTGAAAATAATTTTAATGAGTTTTTCTCTCTTAACACCTCAAACACTAGCAGTGGCAGTACTAATTTTATATGAATATGTTTTATGTATCACTGAGCATTAAAAAATCATTTTTCCTTTTCTCTGAAGAAAAGAAAGAGGTTCTACTAATGCTAAAGATTATCAATTGTTTTTTCTATTGATTTGGTCTTTAATATTTACATCTCTAAATCTTTAAGATTTAGTACACTTTACATTAAACTTACCAATGAGTATGTTTTGAATTTCTTCTCTTATTTAAAGAGTACTTAGAAGAGTCTTCTGCTGTCAATATATTAATTCTCACAAATGTTCTGTTTCCCTAAAAATGAAAATTCACACCCATCTACAACTAGTGAAACTAGTTTACTGACAATGCCTGATGTTATGGGAACATAATCTAGTAACCTCACGAGACTTTATAATAATATATATATATATATATATATATATATATATATATATATATATATAAGGAAAGAGACTAATCGTGCCATGTTTGACTATCTACATGACATAACTTCACATAATTAGTTATAAGATATACCTTCTTCAGTCTATTTTGTCATCAGTTAGTTGTCAGAATTAGAAAGAGCTGCTTTAATAAAAGTTATTTATTTTTTTTCCATAACGGTATTTCAAGGATCAAAAGATAGACACACAACTAATTAAACAACTATAAAATGGATCAAGTGCAAAATGTTGAAATGAGTTAAACAATTTGAATTTAAAGCAAAAATGCCTTTATGGAAAACTCAAAGGTCCTTAGTATATGAGGCATTATTTTAAGGTTTAAAAGTTGATGTTTTTCACCTCTGATTAGTACTTAATATTTAACTTTAGCTGTTAGAAAGTTAAAGTAAATTAGAGAAATTATGAACTTATGACCACAACCAGGAAGAAACAAAGAATGAATGATCTATTCTTGTATTTTAATCTCTTTGGGGTGCTAGGCCTAGCCCAAGTGAATAAATTAAATCAGTACTTTGTTGACAGTTGAAACACTTATGGATTTGCCCATGCCAAATAGAGTTGTAAGATTCTTATGCAAGGTATTATCTTTAGTCGATAGAAAGAATAATTATTTTCTTTATTTTGGCTTAAAATATCCTTTAACCTGAAATGAGTGCACATTGTATTATTTATGTAGGTCTCAATAAGCCTGGTATATGTGAATAGAGCCATACGCCTTCTGAACAGTCTTCACATTGCCTGTGTCACAATATCACTCAATGTATGTTCCTCTATAAGCATCACACTGTATTTGAATCCTGACTCCTTGGCCTATGTAGCATCTTCACCTTTTGTGAAATTTACACAACTTTATACTTTATTAAAAAGGGCATGGGTTTCACCAAAGTCCCATCTTGGGACTTCTCCGGTTGTGTTTTCCTAATTCTGTTAATTCTTTTTATTTTTTTTTTTTTATTTTTTTTTTTAACTTTTTATTTTTTATAAACATATATTTTTATCCCCAGGGGTACAGGTCTGTGAATCACCAGGTTTACACACTTCACAGCACTCACCAAAGCACATACCCTCCCCAATGTCCATAATCCCACCCCCTTCTCCCAAACCCCCTCCCCCCAGCAACCCTCAGTTTGTTTTGTGAGATTAAGAGTCACTTATGGTTTGTCTCCCTCCCAATCCCCTCTTGTTTCATTTATTCTTCTCCTACCCACTTAAGCCTCCATGTTGCATCTTTACCACTTCCTCATATCAGGGAGATCATATGATAGTTGTCTTTCTCTGCTTGACTTATTTCGCTAAGCATGATACGCTCTAGTTCCATCCATGTTGTCGCAAATGGCAAGATTTCATTTCTTTTGATGGCTGCATAGTATTCCATTGTGTATATATACCACATCTTCTTGATCCATTCATCTGTGGATGGACATCTAGGTTCTTTCCATAGTTTGGCTATTGTGGACATTGCTGCTATAAACATTCGGGTGCATGTGCCCCTTTGGATCACTACATTTGTATCTTTAGGGTAAATACCCAATAGTGCAATTGCTGGGTCATAGGGCAGTTCTATTTTCAACATTCTGAGGAACCTCCATGCTGTTTTCCAGAGTGGCTGCACCAGCTTGCATTCCCACCAACAGTGTAGGAGGGTTCCCCTTTCTCCACATCCTCGCCAGCATCTGTCATTTCCTGACTTGTTGATTTTAGCCATTCTGACTGGTGTGGGGTGATATCTCATTGTGGTTTTGATTTGTATTTCCCTGATGCCGAGTGATATGGAGCACTTTTTCATGTGTCTGTTGGCCATCTGGATGTCTTCTTTGCAGAAATGTCTGTTCATGTCCTCTGCCCATTTCTTGATTGGATTATTTGTTCTTTGGGTGTTGAGTTTGCTAAGTTCTTTATAGATTCTGGACACTAGTCCTTTATCTGATATGTCATTTGCAAATATCTTCTCCCATTCTGTCAGTTGTCTTTTGATTTTGTTAACTGTTTCCTTTGCTGTGCAAAAGCTTTTGATCTTGATGAAATCCCAATAGTTCATTTTTTCCCTTGCTTCCCTTGCCTTTTGCGTTGTTCCTAGGAAGATGTTGCTGCGGCAGAGGTCGAAGAGGTTGCTGCCTGTGTTCTCCTCAAGGATTTTGATGGATTCCTTTCGCACATTGAGGTCCTTCATCCATTTTGACTCTATTTTTGTGTGTGGTGTAAGGAAATGGTCCAATTTCATTTTTCTGCATGTGGCTGTCCAATTTTCCCAGCACCATTTATTGAAGAGGCTGTCTTTTTTCCATTGGACATTCTTTCCTGCTTTGTCGAAGATGAGTTGACCATAGATTTGAGGGTCTATTTCTGGGCTTTCTATTCTGTTCCATTGATCTATGTGTCTGTTTTTGTGCCAGTACCATGCTGTCTTGATAATGACAGCTTTGTAATAGAGCTTGAAGTCCGGAATTGTGATGCCACCAACGTTGGCTTTCTTTTTCAATATCCCTTTGGCTATTCGAGGTCTTTTCTGGTTCCATATAAATTTTAGCATTATTTGTTCCATTTCTTTGAAAAAGATGGATGGTACTTTGATAGGAATTGCATTAAATGTGTAGATTGCTTTAGGTAGCATAGACATTTTCACAATATTTATTCTTCCAATCCAGGAGCATGGAACATTTTTCCATTTCTTTGTGTCTTCCTCAATTTCTTTCATGAGTACTTTATAGTTTTCTGAGTATAGATTCTGTGTCTCTTTGGTTAGGTTTATTCCTAGGTATCTTATGGTTTTGGATGCAATTGTAAATGGGATTGACTCCTTAATTTCTCTTTCTTCTGTCTTGCTGTTGGTGTAGAGAAATGCAACTGATTTCTGTGCATTGATTTTATATCCTGACACTTTACTGAAGTCCTGTTTAAGTTCTAGCAGTTTTGGAGTGGAGTCTTTTGGGTTTTCCACATATAGTATCATATCATCTGCGAAGAGTGATAATTTGACTTCTTCTTTGCCGATTTGGATGCCTTTAATTTCCTTTTGTTGTCTGATTGCTGAGGCTAGGACCTCTAGTACTATGTTGAATAGCAGTGGTGATAATGGACATCCCTGCCGTGTTCCTGACCTTAGCGGAAAAGCTTTCAGTTTTTCTCCATTGAGAATGATATTTGCGGTGGGTTTTTCATAGATGGCTTTGATGATATTGAGGTATGTGCCCTCTATCCCTACACTTTGAAGAGTTTTGATCAGGAAGGGATGCTGTACTTTGTCAAATGCTTTTTCAGCATCTATTGAAAGTATCATATGGTTCTTGTTCTTTCTTTTATTGATGTGTTGTATCACATTGACTGATTTGCGGATGTTGAACCAACCTTGCAGCCCTGGAATAAATCCCACTTGGTCGTGGTGAATAATCTTTTTAATGTACTGTTGAATCCTATTGGCTAGTATTTTGTTGAGTATTTTCGCATTTGTGTTCATCAAGGATATCGGTCTATAGCTCCCTTTTTTGGTGGCATCCTTGTCTGGTTTTGGGATCAAGGTGATGCTGGCCTCATAAAATGAGTTTGGAAGTTTTCCTTCCATTTCTATTTTTTGGAACAGTTTCAGGAGAATAGGAATTAGTTTTTCTTTAAATGTTTGGTAGAATTCCCCGGGGAAGCCATCTGGCCCTGGGCTTTTGTTTGTTTGGAGATTTTTAATGACTGTTTCAATCTCCTTACTGGTTATGGGTCTGTTCAGGCTTTCTATTTCTTCCTGGTTCAGTTGTGGTAGTTTATATGTTTCTAGGAATGCATCCATTTCTTCCAGATTGTCAAATTTATTGCCGTAGAGTTGCTTATAGTATGTTCTTATAATAGTTTGTATTTCTTTGGTGTTAGTTGTGATCTCTCCTCTTTCATTCATGATTTTATTTATTTGGGTCCTTTCTCTTTTCTTTTTGATAAGTCGGGCCAGGGGTTTATCAATTTTATTAATTCTTTCAAAGAACCAGCTCCTAGTTTCGTTGATTTGTTCTATTGTTTTTTTGGTTTCTATTTCATTGATTTCTGCTCTGATCTTTATGATTTCTCTTCTCCTGCTGGGCTTAGGGTTTCTTTCTTGTTCTTTCTCCAGCTCCTTTAGGTGTAGGGTTAGGTTGTGTACCTGAGACCTTTCTTGTTTCTTGAGAAAGGCTTGTACCGCTATATATTTTCCTCTCAGGACTGCCTTTATTGTGTCCCACAGATTTTGAACCGTTGTATTTTCATTATCATTTGTTTCCATGATTTTTTTCAATTCTTCTTTAATTTCCCGGTTGACCCATTCATTCTTTAGAAGGATACTGTTTAGTCTCCATGTATTTGGGTTCTTTCCAAACTTCCTTTTGTGGTTGAGTTCTAGCTTTAGAGCATTGTGGTCTGAAAATATGCAGGGAATGATCCCAATCTTTTGATACCGGTTGAGTCCTGATTTAGGACCGAGGATGTGATCTATTCTGGAGAATGTTCCATGTGCACTAGAGAAGAATGTGTATTCTGTTGCTTTGGGATGAAATGTTCTGAATATATCTGTGATGTCCATCTGGTCCAGTGTGTCGTTTAAGGCCTTTATTTCCTTGCTGGGGGAGGAGTCAAGATGGCGGAGAAGTAGCACGCTGAGACTACTTCAGCTAGCCGGAGATCAGCTAGATAGCTTATCTAAAGATTGCAAACACCTGAAAATCCATCGGCAGATCGAAGAGAAGAAGAACAGCAATTCTGGAAACAGAAAAACATCCACTTTCTGAAAGGTAGGACCGGCGGAGAAGTGAATCCAAAGCGACGGGAAGATAGACCCCCGGGGGAGGGGCCGGCTCCCGGCAAGCGGCGGAGCAACCGCGCACAAAATCAGGACTTTTAAAAGTCTGTTCCGCTGAGGGACATCGCTCCAGAGGCTAAACCGGGGCGAAGCCCACGCGGGGTCAGCGTGGCCTCAGGTCCCGCAGGGTCACAGAAGGATCGGGGGTGTCTGAGTGTCGCAGAGCTTGCGGGTATTGGAACGGGAAAGCCGGCTACAGAAACAGAGCCGACAGTAAGCTCGCAGCACGGTGTTACCTTGAACCGATCGCAGGCTCGGTGAGCTCGGAGCGCGGCCGGAGGTCAGGCAGACGGGAGTAACTGGGCGCTGTTCTCTGAGGGCGCACTGAGGAGTGGGGCCCCGGGCTCTCGGCTCCTCCTGGCCGGAGACCAGGAGGCCGCCATTTGTGTTCCCGTCCTCCGGAACTCTACGGAAAGCGCTCAGGGAACAAAAGCTCCTGAAAGCAAACCCGAGTGGATTACTCACCCCGGCCCCGGGTAAGGGAGGTGTAATTCCGCCTGGGGCAAAGACACTTGAGAATCACTACAACAGGCCCCTCCCCCAGAAGATCAACAAGAAATCCAGCCGAGACCAAGTTCACCTACCAAGGAGTGCGGTTTCAATACCAAGGAGAGCAGCAGAATTCCAGAGGAGGAGAAAGCCAAGCACGGAACTCATGGCTTTTTTCCTGTGATTTTTTTTTAGTCTTGCAGTTAATTTAATTTTTTCTTTTTCATTTTTTTTTTTTCTTTTTCTTCTCGCCTTCGGGTAAAATTTTTTTTTTTTAACTGTTACCTTTTTCTTTTTTAACGATTTTTTACTAGTTTATCTAATATATATATTTTTTCTTTTTTACATTTTTCTCAGGTGTTTTCTTTTTTTAAAATATTTTTTTTTCTTTTCTTTTTTTTTTTCTTTTCTTTTTTCTTTTTTTTTCTTTCTTTCTTTTTGAACCTCTTTTTATCCCCTTTCTCCCCACTCACTATTTTGGATCTCTTCTAATTTGGTTAAAGCATATTTTCCTGGGGTTGTTGCCACCCTTTTAGTATTTTACTTGCCCCTTCATTTACTCTTATCTGGCCAAAATGACAAGACGTAAAAATTCAACGCAAAAAAAAGAACAAGAGGCAGTACCGAAGGCTAGGGACCTAATCAATACAGACATCGGTAATATGTCAGATCTAGAGTTCAGAATGACAATTCTCAAGGTTCTAGCCGGGCTCGAAAAAGGCATGGAAGATATTAGAGAAACCCTCTCGAGAGATATAAAAGCCCTTTCTGGAGAAATAAAAGAACTAAAATCTAACCAAGTTGAAATCAAAAAAGCTATTAATGAGGTGCAATCAAAAATGGAGGCTCTAACTGCTAGGATAAATGAGGCAGAAGAAAGAATTAGTGATATAGAAGACCAAATGACAGAGAATAAAGAAGCTGAGCAAAAGAGGGACAAACAGCTACTGGACCAAGAGGGGAGAATTCGAGAATTAAGTGACACCATAAGACGAAACAACATTAGAATAATTGGGATTCCAGAAGAAGAAGAAAGAGAGAGGGGAGCAGAAGGTATACTGGAGAGAATTATTGGGGAGAATTTCCCCAATATGGCAAAGGGAACGAGCATCAAAATTCAGGAGGTTCAGAGAATGCCCCTCAAAATCAATAAGAATAGGCCCACACCCCGTCACCTAATAGTAAAATTTACAAGTCTCAGTGACAAAGAGAAAATCCTGAAAGCAGCCCGGGAAAAGAAGTCTGTAACATACAATGGTAAAAATATTAGATTGGCAGCTGACTTATCCACAGAGACCTGGCAGGCCAGAAAGAGCTGGCATGATATTTTTAGAGCACTAAACGAGAAAAACATGCAGCCCAGAATACTATATCCAGCTAGGCTATCATTGAAAATAGAAGGAGAGATTAAAAGCTTCCAGGACAAACAACAACTGAAAGAATTTGCAAATACCAAACCAGCTCTACAGGAAATATTGAAAGGGGTCCTCTAAGCAAAGAGAGAGCCTACAAGTGGTAGATCAGAAAGGAACAGAGACCATATACAGTAACAGTCACCTTACAGGCAATACAATGGCACTAAATTCATATCTCTCAATAGTTACCCTGAATGTGAATGGGCTAAATGCCCCTGTCAAAAGACACAGGGTATCAGAATGGATAAAAAAACAAAACCCATCGATATGTTGCCTCCAAGAAACTCATTTTAAGCCCGAAGACACCTCCAGATTTAAAGTGAGGGGGTGGAAAAGAATTTACCATGCTAATGGACATCAGAAGAAAGCAGGAGTGGCAATCCTTATATCAGATCAATTAGATTTTAAGCCAAAGACTATAATAAGAGATGAGGAAGGACACTATATCATACTCAAAGGGTCTGTCCAACAAGAAGATTTAACAATTTTAAATATCTATGCCCCCAACGTGGGAGCAGCCAACTATATAAACCAATTAATAACAAAATCAAAGAAACACATCAACAACAATACAATAATAGTAGGGGACTTTAACACTCCCCTTACTGAAATGGACAGGTCATCCAAGCAAAAGATCTGTTAATTCTTTTTAAGTTTGTCCTACTTCATTTTGTCTCATGCATTCATCCCTGGAGTTTTGCCTTCTCATTTCATTACGTTTAGTCTTTTTTCAATATGATCTTCAAACTATATCCCATCAAATTTAGTATATTCCACTATAACAAAGGTAACATTTAAGATTTTTCTTCTCCATGCATGCTCGAAAATATTATGTATGCTTCACTTGTTGAAACAATTAACCTTCTACTGCAACTTTTTAATTCCAATTTGGATATGAATCCTCTTTTCAAAAAAAAAAAATTAATAACCAAATAACTCACATTTTCAGGACACAGATTCATCTCTTAGCAGAGCAAAAGAATCCATAGCAGGACTACAAAGCACTGGGGGAACACAGAAGTTTCAAGAATTTACAGCAAGGAGGAGATACTAATAACAGCTAATATTAGTTTAGTGATTAATATGTGCTAGGTTAAAAAAAAAATTCAGGCTCTTCATTGGTATTACTATGCTTATTTTCATACCAAGCTAATAACATCACCACTAATAATACTCCATTTACACATAAGAAACTAAAGATAAACAACTTTACAAAAGTCACACAGCTAGGAGTTAATTGAAGTTGGGATTTTAGTTTACTAATGCTTCAAAAACCCATACTAATACCCTAGTATATCATATTTACTTTTTTTTTAATTTAATTTATTTATTTGACAGACAGAGATCACAAATAGGCAGAGAGGCAGGCAGAGAGAGAGGGGGAAGCAAGTTCCCTGCTGAGCAGAGAGCCCAATGTGGGGCTCAATCCCAGGACCCTGAGATCATGACCTAAGCCAAAGGCAGAGGCTTAACCCACTGAGCCACCCAGGTGCCCCATATTTACTTTTAAGCATTTTTCAGCATCTTTTTAGGTATGTTTCTGTCTAAAATACTGAAAAAATAAGTATAACATCTTTTCATTTTTTAATATGCATTGGGACCCCTGCTAAGAACTCTATGCTAACAACTCTACATTGGGTCAAATACATAGAGCTACATGGTCAAGGTTAAAAGACAGAGAAGTGTCACCTAGTGAATCAAACAGTGCATTATTCGAGATGGCC
Source organism: Mustela nivalis (assembly GCF_964662115.1). Taxonomy (NCBI): domain Eukaryota; kingdom Metazoa; phylum Chordata; class Mammalia; order Carnivora; family Mustelidae; genus Mustela; species Mustela nivalis. Next base: position 39,303,857 of record NC_139023.1, on the reverse strand, counting down.
AAGGAGAGAAATCCCACACAGTAGGCTTAAGTCTTATGGTGTTTGCCTACAGTAAGGAGGGACAGAGTGCACAAGATTCAGCCCCTTGCAATTTGACAGTCCCCAAGGTTAATGCATTCATCCCACAGCAGATGCAGGTGATGTGGCTGCGTACTCCCCACTGCATGCTGTGGTAGAAGAACCCACACCCCTCTAATACAAGATTTGACATACAGAAAGCTGGTGACATGTCTCAGGATTGTTGATGCCTGCACCTAAACAGAGCAAGTCCAGAATTGGGAGAGAGAAGCTGAGTATGACTACTTTGCCCAACAAATATATTTATATTATATTAGTTGCATTAAATTAATTATATTTATTATACTCATATTGTATGTATCATGTATGGAACATATGTGATATGATATGGCATGGCATGATATATTATATTATATAGTATAGTATAGTATAGTATAGTATAGTATATTACATTACATTATTATGTTACCTACTTTCCTAGAGAAAAGTTAGGCCATGTACTTAGAGATCTTGTTTTTTGGGGTGTGAAACCTTGAAAAATGTATATATGCTGAGCCTAATCTTTAAGAAGTTCCTCATTTCTATCTCAGGTACATCATCGTTTTTATTATTCATGAATCTTTAAAGAAAGATGAAATTCAGTTACACAGAGTCACTTTTTTTGCTACCAGTCATTTTATGGAGTTAACCTCTTTAATTGAAATATTTAAGAATAACTTCGGGGTTTCAATACCTATAATGAGCGGTGGAGTGAAAACCTCTGAAGATCTGGTCCTCCATAACAGCACCAATAGGAGTCTCCAGTTCTTCTGAACACCCCAAAAAAAAAAAAAAAAAAAAACACCAAAAAACAAAAACAAACAAACAAACAAACAAAAAATCCCTCTGTGTGGCTTTCCTTCTGTGTCTCTTTCACTTGTCCCATAAATGGTCCTTGTCCTTGTTCTCCAAAGCTGTGACCAACCTACCTACAAAATAAATCTGGCTATACCCTTGCCTTTCTTAAAAATAAGCAAAAGAGCAAACCCAACTCTCTTAGTTTTCCCGCACTAAAATCCTAGGATGTCAAGATGGGTGTAACGGAAACTCCTGCAAATTAAATCTATTACAACTCTGACTCAGTCATGTCACTCCTGGGAATCTATTTTAAAGAATAAACATCCATGGAAAATAACAACAACAATGAAAGATTCAGTGGGTGAAATATGTAACAGGGATATTATTCTCAGAAGTAGCAGCCTCCTTTGGAATGCTGGTGGCAAGATGCTGCATACTATTCAGGCAAAGAGCCCCCCAAAAATATTTCCCAATTCTTCTCTTACTCTACTGATAGTTTATCCTAAAGGCTTTATGAAAGGTTTAATAATTACATTTCAGGATTTAAAAAAAAATTTTTTTAAGGTTGTATTTATTTATTTGACAGACGGAGATCACAAGTAGGCTGCAGAGAGGCAGGCAGAGAGAGGAGGAAGCAGGCTCCCCACTGAGCAGAGAGTCCCATGTGGGGCTAGATCTCAGGAAGCTGAGATCATGACCTGAGCCGAAGGCAGAGGCTTTAACCCACTGAGCCCATACATCTCAGGATTTTTAAAGAGAAATACGATAGCCCAATAGACAATTATCAGTTTTATACTGGATATAAGAACTAAAGGTATTTTGTATTTCTGAATGTTTAAAGATTTAGTAGAAACTGACTTTGGGTATATTACTCGATCTGCTTCTTATTTACTGATGAGGAAAGTCTCCTTACCTCCTTTACCTGACTTGTTCATGATATTTATTATTGAAAATATCATTTCACATTATGCTTATATGCAAACCACCTCTAAGCTTTTTGGGTTTCCTTTCTAAATTCTTTCAGAATATTTCTGTAAATAATAGCCTTTATAGTATGTTTTCCTCGGTAAAGACAGATTTTATCTTTCATATCCTACATATCTCTTCCATTTTCCTTAAAACATCATACCTATCATAAAACTTAATAAAATTTTAGGCCTAGTTTACTCTGTGAGAAAAGTCCAAATAATATATTTTAGTATAATTCTCCATGTAGTCTATCTAATGAAAAGACCATGTGCCATACAAAATAATATATGTACATTTACATGTGATAGTGCTAAAATTGGGTCAAGTAAAAACATGCTAGAACTTGGATGACTTTATCTTGTGAGGTACCTTCAAATACTAAACTATATAACAGCACATGTAATGCCCCAACGATGCCCACTGTATTCAGTAAACCATTTTGATTTCTACACAAATTGCCACATTAAAATCAATCCTTAAAAAGACCTAAAATTGTATTGAGTAATAAGAAATACTTAAAATATATATGTATCATGATTTCTCACCTCCATGCCTTTTAAGAACATCTATCTATCAGAATGCTCTGTTCTCCCTTTTCTGTTTACTCTACAAAAATCATTTTATATTTTAGACCAAGTCAGAAGCTTCCTACAGATAGCTTTTCCCTAATTCAGAGACTAAACAAACTAATTTATTTTCTGTGCTTTCTCATGATTACTGTATGGTACTGAGACTTTGCTTTTTTCTTCTATGCTACTTATTTTATTATACTACTTATTATGTACTAATTGTTTTGGAGCCTGCATGTGACTGAAGCTGACCTGAGGCTAGGACTTTATTCCAGTGGCTCCTGTGATTGAATCAAAGTTGTTACATAACCAATGTTAATTACATTATTTCCCTGTTCCCAACTCCTTCCCTCTGTTTAATTTTGGGTGGAAGAAGATAACCCATTTCCCCTTTGTGTTGTCAAGAGCTTTCATAATTTCCTTATTTCTACATTCCAACAAACAGAAAACTCTAGTCAGAAATGGAAGAGAAATGAATTCGCATGCACATAAAAACTAATGTGAGGAGAATTAAAAAAAAGAAAAAAAAATGTTACAGACATCAAAGCCCTTGGCTTAAGTATTTCCACTGTGTAACCCTGGCCCTCATAATTATGCAAGTCCATTAATCCCCATTTATGTTGAAGCTAATTTGAGATGGGTTGATGTCACTTGCAAGTGAAAGACTCCTGACTTACATGCATACCTACGTTAAGATTAATATTTAGCTTTAGTACTGGCAAAATTTAGATCAGCCAATTAACAGCTGATTAAAAACATTTTTACCACATTTTCTCGATGATTACATTTGAAGGCACTAAAGTAGAGGGTGTTCTGTTTGGGGTTTCTTTGAATATTGAATAGGAGATAAAATTATTTCAGTATTCATGAAAGAGAAAAGCTAGAGGGAGAAATATATAGTTCAATGCTTCACAATTAGGAGTTCAAATCATGGAAGTTAAAAATCTAAAAAAAAAAAAAAAAAAAAAAAAAATCCAAACCAATACAAAACAAAAAACACATGAAGAATGAAAAGAAGAAAGCCTTCATGTTGCTTCTGTGTACTCCCTTCTCCCTCCACAATTATGTAAATAATAGGGAAGCCCCATTATAAAGCCAAAATGCCAACAAAGAATATATTAAGGTTGTTGGTGTTTCTAAATTTTTAATTACAATGTCCTTGCTGTTGTTGTAGTGAAAAGGGCATTTTCAATTTCTTATATAATAATAGTGGATAGGGAGTTACAAATGGTGATCAACTACTCTTGGTTTTGCTATATGGAAAACTAAGTATTTCAGAATTAGTTTTTTCTGGCATATGCACCTTTGTATTTTACAAGACATCAGGGGGCCATGCATTACACAGGAATCAGAAAAAAGAGAGAAACTTTATTGTATTGTTCCTTAGGGTCTAGCCAATATGAATTCTAAATAAGGTTGGCATTTTCTTCTAGATCAGTTCACTGACATCATTTCATCACAGATGAGAGATTCATCACTAAAGAGTTAATTTCAGTATAATTCTTAGATTGAATGTTTTGCTCTCTTAAAGCCTAATTTGCAAACCCACTGTAATCATATTGTAAGTGAGCACTGACACCCCAAGGAAACAGCAATACAGAAATACGTTGTGTATTTATGTTTACAAGGTGAAACGAGGAAAATATAGACCTATGCTAACACATCCACATGGTTGCACACACAAACTAAGACATCTGGTTTGTCCTTTATGGTAGATTTTGCACACTGTAGTAGTTGTCTGGGCAATTATCAGAGGACAACAGAATCTCACAAATTATTGGAGTGAAGTATAGGGGTAAATGCACTGAGAATTCAAATAAAATCTACTGAGTAGAACTGCAGTGCCATAAGATTGGCATCTACATAAAACTCTTTCTTTTCAAGTTGACTCATCCTGTTGTCAGTCATTCAGATCCAAAATACATTGCTGATGTGATCTGCCTGTCAGTCTAAGAGTGTTTTCATTTGAAAAGGGAGTGGGGTGAAGAGGGAGGTTCATGAGCAAAATCATCTGGGACTATTATTGTCCTGATGTTTTATGCATGCCACACAATAAGAGAAATTTTCTGAGAATTCGCTACTACTAACTTCTAAACTCTTTTATCTATTTTCATCTTATAAATTCTAGTTTTATTAAGTAACAGAAAGCATACAAGTAATTTCACCTGTTCCTAATTTTCCAAGAGTTGTACTAAGAGTGGATAATATCATAGAGTCCCTCTGTACATCGATATATTTTGATCAACTACACCAAACCTTTGGAATGGGGATTCATGTGACACTTGATGATCTTGGGACACTACAGTCAGCTGAAATTTTAAAAAGTAAAAGGAAACTACTGTGAACACTGTATAGTGTGGAACCTGTGGAACCTATCATGCTCAGATACATTTTCTTTTTTTTTTTTTTTGCCAGAGGAGGAAAGATGGTTGTTTTTAAAGACACATGCTAAGGTCCAAACATATTAAGATACACTGACTGAAGAGTTTAAGACTTGACTGTTCCAGTTCTGTGACTGAGATGAAACTATTACAACTCTTGAATCAGCTGTAAGATTTTCAGGAGGTTTAAGTTTGAGGATCTGGTGCATTTCAGTGTTGACAGAATTCTGTAAAGCAACCTGAACCCGCATATGTCAAGACAATATATAAATGCAGGCTTCTGTAGTTGACCTTGTGGATATTTAGCCAAAGTTATCAAAACTTAAGGTCCTGAACAACAGCAAAGTTTTCTCTTAGATTTTACTTTTGACCAAAGATAACACAAGTATTTCACTTCCAGTACCACCTTCCCTAACCTTTATATTAAAAGTGTTCCACAAATAATAGTTTGCCAGATAGCTATTCTATAACATGGAAAAGACAAAAACAAACAAAGGAACAGACAAGAAAATAAAACAAAATGAAACTTGGCTCTGAGAATTTATACAAGTAATCTGCATCATGTTGAGCATATATTTTTTTTTTTTTTCAGAAGAAAGTTTCAAAAGGAAACCTCCCCCAGGAAAGTGAGAATTCTAGTTCAAACAATCTCTTATACGGATATTTTTGGCAGGAAAAATGGTGGTTGTGTTACTCATGATGCAATTGAATCCACATGAGTAGCTTATTAATGGGATACTGGGTTAATTGACATGACAAGCATATAATCAGCTTGAAAGTGCTTATCTTTTTCTGACATGGTTTGGTGGTTGGCTGAATTCTTTCAGTCCTTTGTTCTAATTTGGCTGTAAATCAATTGGATTGTGTTGCACCAGGGGTTTTGCATTTTGTGGGCTTGTAGTGATAATCATAAAAGGTACTGGAATTTCAACCTAGTTCTCCTATTATATGAGCTTAAACGAGGTTAAGTATTAAAACATTCCAAGGCAATCTGATATACACACCTCCTCTTATTTTTATCCAGTGTATTAAAAAGTCTATATTTCTTATATGATTATAACATTGAAATGTGTTTCTAAAATATAGGATAATTGAGAAATATTATCGTCAGGTAGTAAAATAGAGTATACTCTCTAAGATTAAATAAACCACAACAAATTATAACATTTAGATAAAATTTGACAGATTTTTAAAGTCACTCAAATGTATGTATCTTAAATATGAGTGAAATGGAGGGAGAAATTTTTAGAGTATTAATGGATTCAGTCATTACTTCAAATTTAATTTAACCTTTCAAAACAAACCTACTTCTATCCATCTCTGCAATTCCAGACTGCTTTCATCATTTAAAAGGCTGCCTTAAATATAATCCATGCAACAAATCCACAAAAATAGCTCCTTTTTAAAAGATTAATTAATTAATTTGAAAGACAGCACTCATGTATGAGTGGGGAGGGTTGGGTGGAGGTTTGGAGAGGCAGTAGGAGAGGAGAAGCAGGTGTCCTGCTCAGCCCCACTTGAGGGGGGTGGGGGATTGCAGCTCAATTCCAGAACCCTGAGATCATGACCTGAGCTGAAGGCAGACACTTAACAGACTGTCTACCCCGGGACCCCAAAATTTAGCTCTTTAATGAATATCTTGTTTACTTAAAATGAAAAACACATTACCAATGTATGTTTTTTCAAGCCTCCATGAAATCCACATTCAAATTCTGAGTGTTTGAGCTCACTTTAACATGAAGAATGAGCTAAAAGCTAAAAATTATTTCCGCAATAATTTAAAAATTTTCTCCTACATAAATTTTAGGGCCTTTATTGATAAATTATTGGTTAAGATTCAATTTAAATTCGGTTGTACCAGAATACCTCTTTCATGATGTGGAACAGTATGTTTTGTTTTATTTTCTCTCTCTCCCATGTAAGCTCAACTGAGGCAAACAGGTTCTCTTTCTGCTCTACTTTCTTCAGTATTTGCCTTTGATTTTCAAGGTCTCAGAATGACTGCTGCACCTCTAGGCATCACACATTCATTTGTGAAAGGAATAAGGAAGGAACTCAAAGCATATATCTTAAGACAGTAATATATTTGTGTGTGTGTTTATGTGTGTAGTTTATTATTTTTTAAGTTTAGGTAGAATTCACACAAAAATATTAATCACTTTAAAGTGTATAGTTCAGTAGCATTTGGGACATTCACAACAGTGTGCAACCATTATCTCTAGTTGGGTAATGTTTTCATGACTATGAAAGGAAACCTCATATTCATTAAGCAATCACTTTCTAGCCTGCAGGAAATACTAACCATTTTTTGACTGTATGGATTTACCTAATTCTATCTATTTCATATATATGGAGCTATACATTTTGTTACCTTTTGTGACTGGGTCCCTTAGCATAATGTTTTGTTTTGTTTTAAAGATTTTATTTATTTATTTGACAGAGATTACAAATAGGCAGAGAGGCAGACAAAGAGAGAAGAGGAAGCAGGCTCCCTGCTGAGCAAAGAGCCTGATTCAGAGCTCATCCCAGGACCCTGGGATCATGACCCAAGGGGATGGCAGAGCCTTTAACCCACTGAGCTACTCAGGTGCCCCAGCATAATGTTTCTGAGGTTGATACCCATTGTAGCATGTATGAGTACTTCATACCCTTTTGTGGCTAAAATTCAATTGCACAAATACACCATCTTTTGTTCTTGCCTTCATTAATGTAAATTTGAGTTATTTATACTTTCAGCTATTGATACTAGTGGTGCTGTGAATATTCTTGTATAAGTGTTTGTTTGAATAACTGTTTTCAATTTGGGGGACACAGAGGAGTAGAATTTCTGGCTAACCTGAGAATTCTATGTTTAACGTTTTGAGGACCTGCCAAACTTTTGCACAGGGACTGTTGTTTACCTACCCACAGCCAATGAATCATTTTTCAGTCTCTCCATATCCTTACTAATACTTGTTAGTTTCTTTTTCTTTTTTATAGCCATTTGAATGAGTATAAAGTGGTATCTCATTGTGGTTTTGATTTCCATTGCCCTACTGGTTAATGATGTTGACCATCTTTTCATTGTTTGCCATTTGAATATTTTCTTTGGAGAAATACTGAGTCAAGTCCTTTGCTTACTTTTTAACTGAGTTAAGTCCTTTGCTTACTTTTTAACTGAGTTCTTTGTGTTTTTATTGTTGAGTTGTAGGATTTTTTTTTTCCCATATTCTGGATATTAGGCACTTTCAGGAATGTTTTGTAAGTACTTCCAACCCCCCCTCCCCCATTCTCTAGGTTGTATTTTCATTTCCTTGATATCATCCTTCAATGCACAAAAGTTTTTAATTTTTATTAAGTCCAACTTACTAATTTTTCTTTTGCTGTTTGTACTTCTGATGCTATATCTAAAACTCCATTGTCAAATCCAAGATCATGAGGATTTACCCCTATATTTTCTTTTAAGAGTTGCATAAGTGTATCTCTTACATTTAGTCATCGATTCATTTGAGTTGATTTCTGTGTATGTTATAAAATAGAAGTCCAATTTCATTCTTTTGTATGCAAACATCTAGTTGTTCACATACCATTTGTTGAAGAGATTATTTTTCCTCATTAAACTGAATGATCTTGGTATCCACATTGAAAATCAATTAACCATAAGTCTATGGGTTTATTCACAAACTCTCAATTCTGTCTTATTGCTCTATATGCTTATAAATAAGTCTATACTTTAGTTTATATTATTATAGCTGTGTAGTAAGTTTTGAAATTAAGCTTCCAATTTTGTTTTTCTTTTAAATATTGTTTTGTTTATTTTGGGTCTGTAGTGTTTTTTTATGAATTTTAGTATCACTTTCTGTTTCTTTAAAAAAAAAAAAAGCAAAACAAAGAAATTTGAGGATTTTTGTAGAGATTATATTGACTTTTTAGATCACTTTGTGTAGTATTGCCATCATGACAATATTAAGTCTTCCAATCCATGAACACACGATAACTTCCCAAGAGACACTTAAACCTTTCCCAGCCATTCATGTCTACATATCATAGGCCACAAGCTTGTCAAATCCCTGCCACAAAAGAAAATCTTAAAGATTAAGTTCAACATTTTGCTGCCCTGAAAATATTGGGATTGATTTATAAAGAAAGAATGTGAGATGGATATTGGGGAAAGGACAATTAACAATGCTTCTATACCACCTTATAAGTAAATTGATGTAGAATGATATTTTTTAGTTTCATAATCACATTTTAAAGGCATTGAAAATTGGTGAATTTTTAAGGATCAGGTTAACAAAATTATAGAAAGCTAAGAACCATCCTGTCAAGGGCTACTATAGGAGCATTTACACATGGGTTTCTCATGTCAAGAATGCCACTTCTAAATGAGAAAAATATCAATGAGTTTGTAGCTTTTTGCAGGCCATTAAAATCCACACTCTAGTCACAAATTATTTACATTCCTGACACATACACAATGCCCTACTCCCAAGACTTTAGAAGGTCTAACTTATTTTAGGAACAAGATCAGGCTTAAAGTCCAAGATCTTATCATTTAAATCAGGTACAGGAATAAAAGAGGTTTCTCAGGTGCACTTATTTAAAGCTAAAGACTTGTGAACTAAAAAGACAGGCTATCAGCCTAAGATTTTCTGGGGACCTAATATAGGATATCATCCCCTCATAATGAATTTAATTTTACCTGGGCATTATTTCTTATTTTAAGAATCATTTCCTGGAAGAGCCTATAAATGATTTTTTTTTTAAATTTATTTGACAGAGATCACAGGTAGGCAGAGAGGCAGGCAGAGAGAGAGGAGGAAGCAGGCTTCCTGCTGAGCAGAGCCCGATGCGGGGCTCGATCCCAGGACCCCGAGATCATGACCTGAGCCGAAGGCAGCGGCTTAACCCACTGAGCCACCCAGGCGCCCCAAGAGCCTATAAATGAAAGAAATCATTTCATCTGCAAACTCAGAATTACCCACTACTTGGTATTTCCTGGAAATGCTACTCAAAATCCTATAGTTCCTTTTTTAATTCACCTATCTCTCCTTGCATTTTATAATAGACAGCTAGTAGAATCCAGATGTCACTGCTTATATTACTCTGCAAAATCTTTCCAGCAAACTTGGATACTAAATTAGATACTCATTATATTTTCCATGATCCTGCAGATTGTTGCCAAGTTTGCCACCATTACATAACAATTAGTCCTTTCCTCTGGTTTTCAACGTTTTCTCACTATTCTTCCAGACTGCAAGTTGTGAAGCCCCAGCCTTCACTGAGTTTTCTCAAGCCCCTCTAACCTCTGTTTATGGACTAGTTTGAAAGACAATGTCATGTGTCTTAGGCTACTTCCAGATACCAATTCCCTTCAAGTTTTATATCAGTGTGTACAATGCTACTTTGTAACTTAGTGGTTTAAAACACCATTTTATTTTGTGAGCCAGGAATCTGAAAGGGGTTTGACTGGATTTTTTTTTTTTTTTTTTTTTTTTGGTCTAAACCACATGGTGTTAAATGGGGTGTCTAGAGCTGAAGAATCCACTTTCCAGGGTTTTTTTTGTATATGTCTGGCACTTGGGTTGCGCTGCTAGTAGTTGATGTTGGGAGCTTAGCTTGGGCGATTAAAAATGTGCCTGCATGTGCCTTCTCCATATGTCCTGAGTTTCTCAAAGCATTTGTGGCTGGTTCCCAAAGGGAATGAAAGGAAACATTTCTAAAGTAGATGCAGAGACAGCCAGTCTCATGGCTTGAGCCCAGAAACAGGTACAACATCATTCTGGCATATTCACTTATTCAAAAAAGACACAGAGCCTGACAAGATTCAACATAATGGAACATAGTGGACTTCACCTCTAAATGAGAAGTATGTCTGTCACAGAATTTGGGTCGGTCTTCCACTTTACTCTGTAAATGGTCAGATTTAGTGAAGCTGAATGAATATACATTTTATAATTCAGCTTGATTTTATGTCTGGTATATGCCAGTCAGCATATACTCAACAAATGTGCATATGTTTCTAAAATACATGGTCTGGAAGGTTCATAATGCTCCTGTAATTGGGAAAAAAAAAAGTATTCAAATGTCATTAATGTACAACTGATAAGGAATTTTGGTATATTTATGATGAGAATATATGGACTTGAGCACTAAATCTATATCTATACAAACAAATATGGATAATTATGAACATAATGTTGAGTAAAAGACCAAAATAAAAATATACTTATTGTACCATTCCATTGATGTAAACAAACAAACAAACAAACAAACAAAAAAAGGAGACAAACTGAATCTATTAGGTCAGATGTTGATATGAAATGACTTAGGGGTTGAGATTCTGAGTTGGGATATTACATTTCTTGATCTTTTTTTCTGGTTGGGGTTAAGTTACTTTATGATTATATATATATATATAATATTATATATATATATATATATATATATATATATATATATATATTCTACTAAAATAAGTTAACAAAAAAAGAATGAAAAAATATGACCTCACACTTACCAGTTTCCTATTGTAGCAAATTACCAAAAATTAAAGTAACTGAAGCAACACATTTATTACCTTAGTGTTCTGGAGTTCAAAAGTGTAGCAACAGGTCTTGGGCTAAAATCAAAATGCTGGGCAGGGTTGCATTCCTTCTGGAGGCTGTAGGGAAAAATCCATGTCTTTGTTTTATTCAGGTTTCTAGAGGCTGCCTATAGTCCTTGGCTCATAGCCTCTTCCTCTGTCTTCAAAGACATCAGCATGACATCTTCGAATCACTTTCTGACTTTGATTCTCTTGCCTTGTGATTATCTGGTTGGGGCCACCCAGATCATACAAGATAACCTTCCCATCTAAAATTCCTTAAATTCCTTCCTATAGAGTCCTATTACTATGTAAGGTAATGCATTTTCAAATTCCACCGATTAGAACATGGGCATATTTGGGGAACCATTTTTTTGCCTGCTGTATATATTATTGCACGTAATTTACATCCACACTTTCTTACTTCCCACCATTTCCTATCTGTATGCTCTTTCATCAATGTAAAAGCTTTGGTTCTATTTATCAAATGGATCCATACAAGCATTTTCCTTATTCATTGTGTATTTAAGTGAGAAAAAATATGCACAAATTGGGGTAATTTATGAATGAATTGGGTAGTGAGTGTTCATCAAATATAACTTTATTTTATAGGCACTGTGTCACAGATACTCAGAGCAGGGAATAAACCAAACAACAAAAAGTATAGTCTTGCTATTTTACATAGGAGATGTGTAATGCATGAACTCAGGTACTTACATAATTATTTCATGGAAAGCATGAGCAGGTTCTTGGCTGAGCCCCATTATTGTATTCCCATAAAAATTGACAATGGATTAGTAAAAGTTACTACTCTGAGTGGAGTAAAGCTAAACTGAATAGATAGTAGAATCTACTGCTGTCATACTCTTCCCATGGTCTCATTGCCAGTAGCAACCCTACCCAAAACACAGGAAGAGGGTGTCTTCTTCACTTTGGGCTTCCATATATTCCACAGGAACATGTTTTTACATGAAGTAATTATTATAACTATGGTGATTTAAAGTTAAATGTTCAAGTCATTGTTAAAAGTCTCTTTCCATAATGTTCCCTTTTTTACTGCATATTTTCTTTCAGTTGCTCTTAATGTGACAGTTTGTAAGGGTAGAGAAAGGTAAGTAGATTTTTTGCAAATATGGCGACAGTATAGTCTCCTTTACCGATGTCCATGGCTCTCTAAGTAATTAACTTGGACTCTCTTCCCATCAAGTGGTGATATCTGGAAAATGAAGTTAATCAATAGGTGTTCTATATCAATATTTCTAAAAACAGTGTCATTAGTTCTATGTACAAGCAAAAGCTAGTAATTAAAGAAAAGAAAAGCACACATACACACTGCTATTTTTAAGATTCAGAAAATTATACATGCTGCACAGCAAACCATAAATATTTTCAAAACAAAGAAATCAAAAGTAAAATGTTAACAAAAGTGCTTATGTGTACCATTCTAAACTAAGTTTTAATGTTGCCCCCAACAATCTTGAATCTATCCTAAGTGTTTGTAATGCATTATATTTCATATACTTGACATCTTCAAAATAATACTCCTTGACTAAAACTTTTAAAACTTCAGTTGTGTTTTCACAGAGTTAATATTGTTGGTATAAATTTTCAGACTACATATTTAAAATAAACACCAGAAACAAATAGAATTACTCTTTCATATATCTAGGTATGCATAAATTTGCCATTCTACCCAATAACTCTATTAATAGGTTCAATGCCAAATACATACTGGCAAAAACATGAAAAAATGTGCATACAAGTCTATTTGTTGAGGCACTATTTGTAATAACAGAGAAGGTAGGAAAAAAAAACCTCAAATAGGCATTAAATAGGCAACAGATTTCATGAACTAAGAAAATCCATACAATAGAATACCATGTACCAGCAAAAAGGAGCTTGAAATTTGTCTATAATCAATAGGAAGGGATATCAGGGTTTATTTTAAGTTAAAAAAGGTAGAGAAAGTGAAATACATATATATACATGTCTTTTTTGAGGTTCAGAACAATTAAAAAGTGCTCAGTAAAGAAGATCTCATGTACACAAATATCTGTGTTTAATTTTTCAGACATCATGGAGGGATAACCACAACATTTTAGATACATTTACTGATAGACAAAGAAGGGAAAAGATTAGAGAGAGTAAGATTAGAATCTAGTCTTCTATGGGTGTTCATTATTGTAAATATGACTTTGGATACATAAACTTTTTGCATAATTATAAAATAAAATCAAATACCAGAAAAGAAATTCCTAAAAATTGAACTTGCAACAAATGAAACTCTGTACAGTTATAAACTTGTGACTTAACCATAGATAATGGAACTATTCCAAGGAAAATTCAAGCACAATAACTTAATTATGCTGGTGGGATATGCCTTAAGGATAAAAAAGCATAAAAAATGTTTACAATAACATAATTATTATTTTACTAATCATATTGTTTATGTATTGCCAATTTTTAAACTGTTAGGCATGTAGTGTGTGTGCAATAAAAAAGTAACTCAGTTCATGTAATAAAAAATATATGTTTATAAAAAATAAAAAATTAAAAAAAATGATAGCTAAAAAAAAAATTAAAAATTTTAGTGAAAGAATAGAGATTGAAATGTAGGAATATTGAGATGAATTAAGGATCATTTAATTCTGAATATCAACTGAACTTCTATTTCATTTTTTTTAAAGATTTTATTTATTTATTTGACAGGCAGAGATCACAAGTAGGCAGAGGCAGGCAGAGAGAGAGGGGGAAGCAGGCTCCCCTCTGAGCAGAGAGCTTGATGTGGGGCTCGAGCCCAGGACCCTGGGATCATGACCTGAGCCGAAGGCAGAGGTTTTAACCCACTGAGCCACCCAGGCACCCCTTCTATTTCATTTTTTAAAAATACATATTTTTTACATCTGTTAGCTAAAAGCACTGAGAAGAAATTACCACATCCATAAACACTCCACTTGTACAGCTTTTGGTCTAAAAAAAACAAGACCATTGTAAGGAACAGTGTTTCATAGAGCAAAGCTTGCTTCATGTTGGAGAGAGATAACGTATAAAAAAGATTGTCAAGCATCAATGGCACCAATGAAAGACTGTTAGAGTCATATCAAAAGAAGAGCCAACTTGAATAACTTCCTCCTAAGAAGTGATGGATAATTTGAGCGTTTTCAGAGCGATAAATATGTAAAACATATTTAAATGCATGATTTCATAATGTTAATTAGAAACATATTTTTGATTACTGTGCTAGAGGCTGATAAATCAAACTATTTATAAAATAATAAAGAGAAAAAGTGTAAAAATTTCCTATCTTTCCTATAGAAATTGTACATCTAAAAAACCAAAAGACAAATAGTGAGGAGAAATTTACCTTTATAGAAATATACCAGCTAATAATAAACAAAGAAGGAAAATGAATTAGAATATTTGTATTTTACAACGTTCAATAAAATAACCCCAATAGCCTCTAGCCAAAATATCATAAATGAAAATTTATTTTCACACAGTTCTGGAGGTTGGAAGTCTGAGATCAGGATGCAACATGATAGGTTCTGGTAAGGTACCTCTTGGCTTTCAGATGGCCACCTCCTTGCTGTGTCCTCACATGGCAGGGTGAAAAGGCAAGAGAGAGTGAGCATGTGGGACAATTCTCTGGTGTCTCTTTCACCAATCTCTAGTGAAATCCAAGACAGTAATCCTAGGATGAGGAACCTACCCTGATGACCTCATTTAACCTTAATAACGTCTCAAGGTTCCCATGTCCCAATATCATCATGTTGAGGCTTAGGGATTCACTATATGCAATTTAATTAGAGACGCAATTCAGTCCACAGAGGAAAACTTGCTTTCCAGAAAAACTTCATCCTTTCTCTTCCTAAATGAATTTATTGCTGGGAGAAGGGTAGCTAGGTAAAGATTATATTTCTTTGTGTGTCTTGTTTCTAGGTTGGATTATATGAATAGCTCCTGCTATTGAAAAGAAGGGAATTGATGTGTGTCATTTCAGGGACTGGGTAAATCACCTCCACCTTTTATTTCCCCATCAGTTGGCCATTAACAGAAGATTATATGGCCTTAGGTTTTAATAGAGCAAGAAGATCGATGAAGCCTGGACTCTTGAATTAAGACTAGAGGGGATGTGCTCCACTAACCAAAAACATACATTTAGGGTTGTTATATTAATGAGAACTAAACCTCTATTTTGTTATATAAACAAAGTTTGGGATTACATGTGAAAAGCATGTATGTGGGGGTGTCAGATGAATGGTCCCAAATTCTATTGTGCATTCGTGGAAAAGAGACTGCGTGTATTCAGTTTTCAAAGTCATAAAGTGTCTCTCTCACAGAATAGTCTTGGTTTGGCTGTAAGTTGGTTAATCACAAAAGAAAGAGAAAATTCTCTGCGATGGAATCTTGATCCTTAAAGAAAGCTATCATAAGAAGTAGTGGCAACAATTAAAGTACCTGCTCACAAGAGAACACAGATGCTGGGTCACTACTACCTAAAGGCCATACTCAGGTCATGGGGAAAGAAAGGAGGAATGAGGAAAATGCATAGTATCAAAATATTTTCCTGAAAGTAAATCCCTCTCTGAATTTAATTATTATAAATAAAGACTAATATGAGAAATTCCATTTTTATATAATTATAATTATATTATATTATATATATAATTATATTATAATTATCATTTACTAATCATTAACAGAGCCAAAAATATATATATATTTATATATTTATACATAAATATATATATGTGAATATTTATTTGTGTGTATGTGTGTGTATATCTCAATAGTAATGGAAGCAGATTATTCTTAATCAGCTACGGATGACTGTTTCATGAGCTAATGGAATTTCCTAGGAAGTGGATGGTCTAATATTTGGCTTAGTACAATCATTGGTTACCTATGTTAGCAGCGATAGTGAAGACTCAAAGAGATGGAGGAGGAAATAGAATGGGGGGAAAATGACATCCTAGATATTAGTAAGCAAGTTGTAACTAGTGAAAGCCCTTGAAGCATAGGAGAAGAAAGGGATACAGAAGGAGAATCATGAATGGGAAAACTTTTAGGGTAAATCATCACTAGAAAATCTAATAAGTATCAATTAACACAATATGAGACACTGAAGATCCTAAAAAAAAAATGAAGAAGAAACCAGATATAAGTATATGTAAATTTGGAATTTAAATATCTCTTTATTTTTCCCAGCTGCCAGGCAATTTCAAGTACAAGAGGATGGAATTATTTTTCTTTAATTATCTAAGTTAAGAAACCACGACTTCACACTACTTTTGTAGTTGAGGGGTGTGCATGTTTAGATATAACCTGTATAATACTTCAAATTTTACCAAGTTCTTGCATAGAAGTTAGCTGATTTGATTCCCCAAAACAGCTATAGGAGAGGAATATCCCCATTTCTATAAAAATCTTTCAAATTAGAAAAGAGACTAAAAAAAAAACTTAATCTAAGGATTTGATTAAGAACATATGACCAACCAGTCAAGATGATCAAACAAATGTGTAACCAAATTTACCATTTTATCAGAAACTTAAAGTTAAGATGATGCCACTTCACACTTATCAACTAGACAAAGGGTTAAAATGAAAAGTCGGTTAGAAAATGTTCTTATGTGAGGCTGATAGATACGCAAATGCTGGGGCCTCTGAGTGGCTCAGTCAGTTAAGCATCTGTCTTTGACCCAGGTCATAATCTTAGGGTACTGGAAGGGAGCTCCCTTCTCAGCCGGGAGCCCGTTTTTTCCCTCTGTTTGCCACTCCCCCTGCTTGTGCTTTCTCTCTGTGTGTCAAATAAATAAATAGAACCCTAAACAACAACAACAAAAATATTAATATTGTTCTATGTTGGAAATGTGAAATTTTGCAGTACTTTTGGAAACATAGTAATGTCTATTAAATTCACACACACACACATAGCTTAGCAGTGCTACTCCTATAAAGTTATTTAGTAGAAGTCAAACATCCACATGTAAGATTTGAAGTTCCTACAGAATGCACAAGGATGTTGATTACAGTATTATCTATAGTGATTTAAAAAAAGGCAAAAATACGATATACCCACATATGGAATATGCATCCTTTTATTTTTTTTTTCATTTTATTTTTTTAATTAGACAGAGAGAACAGCATAAGCTGGGTGATGGGCAGAGGGAGAAGCAGACTCCCTGCTGAGCAGGGAACAGAATGCCTGATCCATACCCAAGACTCTAAGACCATGACCTGAGCCGAAGGCAGACAGTTAACCAACTGAGCCACCCAGGAACCTATGGTATATGCATCTTTTTAAAAGAATGGAATAAAAAAGAATAATAATAATAAAAAAAGAATGGAATCAAGCCATATATTACAGTGAATATGAGTATGGAATATCAAGTGCATCTGTTGAAACAATGGAAAAGAGAGACTGATTTGGATGCATTTCCAGAAAACATTACTGAGTGAGGGAGTTGCAGAGAAATAAGTGTAACAGAGTTTCATTTTCCATAAAAGAATCACTAATAAAACGTTTCATTGCATATGTGTAGAAGTGTATGGAATTTGTATGTACACCCATGCATATATATATATATATATATATATATATAATATTATGATATGAATACAAGTAAAAATGAAAGTTTTTGTCTTAAGGTGATACACAGATAATGTTGGGGAAGGTGGAGCTGATGAGAGCTCATAAGGGAGAAAACAGAAAGAACAGAACCAATTTTTAAAAAAATGGACAAGAATTATAAGAATGTATATAATCACAAGTACACAGAGATGTAAAATTAAAATATACTCATATATTGGAATAAAAAATCCAACAAATTAGAAAAAATAAACACATCCTTGTGTTAATTTTTTCTGCTTTTGCAACCCAGAGTTAACCTCTAATTTAAAATAAAAGAGAAAAATGGTCTTCCATTAAACACATACTTTAAAACAAGATATTCTTAAAAATAATCAAGTGAAATTATTTTAGTGAATTTTTTATGCCCTCGACTGTTGGAATAACATTCTCCTGTTGGAAAAAGAAAGTGTTCTTTGTTTCTATTTTAAAATATTATTGCTAGTAGTAATAATATTAAGCTATGAGTTATGTAAAATATATACACTTTCCTTATTTGAAAATTCTACTTCACATTTTTTATGCTCCTCTAATAGCTTTCAGATAAATTTGAAGTAAAATTGAAGAAAGTTATTTTATGCACAACTCAATAGATTTAATTGCAACATTTATCATGCAAAATTTCTAGCTGCCAAGAATGTGTTGGCAC
Organism: Mustela nivalis; assembly: GCF_964662115.1. Classification (NCBI taxonomy): domain Eukaryota; kingdom Metazoa; phylum Chordata; class Mammalia; order Carnivora; family Mustelidae; genus Mustela; species Mustela nivalis. Next base: position 39,285,241 of record NC_139023.1, on the reverse strand, counting down.
TAGGTAAAGGTGTAGCTTCCCTATAGGGATTTTTATAACCAACATCAAGGAATATCTGCAACATAATGGTCATTGTCCCTAGGAGCCTCCCTTAAGCAATAGAATAACAAGTTTGAAAAAAGAATAGGCAGAAATTTAATTTTAATTTAATTTTTATAAAAAATAATATTTGGTTATGGTACAGGTTTTTCACTATTCCTTTATAATTTATTTTCCCTTATAATATTAATATACCAAGTCCAGACTTCAAGTCATTGTTGTTAAGAGAAAGTAACAACCCTAAGAATATCAACACCAAATTAACAATAGTAATTTTTTAAGACTTTATGGCTCACTCTAGCTTATAGAGACAAAAATGGATTGTGCCACACCTATATTTACTCCTAGAATGTTTTTCTTGCATTATAAACTAACAAATAAACAATAAAATAAAAACCACAAAAAGTGAAAATATAGTTCATTCCAAACAAGTGTCTAAAAAGTCTTTCATAAAATCTGTCCTTAATGAAGAACAGAACATGGGGCGCCTGGGTGGCTCAATGGGTTAAAGCCTCTGTCTTCAGCTCAGGTCATGGTCTCGGGGTCCTGGAATTCAGCCCTACATCGGGCTTTCTGCTCGGCAGGGAGCCTGGTCCCCCATACCCTGCCTGCCTCTCTGCCTATTTGTGATCTCTGTCTGTCAAATAAATAAATAAAATCTTTAAAAATAAATAAATAAATAAAGAACAGAACAGTTTTCATGATTGTGTTATAATATTTGTGAGACAGATTACAAGTAAATGTTTACTACTAACAGTTTGCAAATTTGACTTATTTTTCAAAAGTTCTAAGTCATGGAAATTAATTGAATTAGTTTTTAAAGTAAAATACTTTGCATTAAAATATACACAGATATATAATGAAATACAAAGAAACTGACATTGATATCAATACACTTTTTCAGCCTTGTAAATAGGTAAGCTGAAGGTTACAAGTCATGTGAATTTCTACAGAAACAAAGGAAAAGAAAAAAATATATGCATATACTACAAACAATTAGCTTATAATACTAGTTAGAAGATTGCACATGGTATCTAGTTACCTGACTTTTTCTTTGTAGAGAGGTAGTATAGTATTCATATGGTATGTGGTGTGTGGTGTGTGTGGTGTGTGTGTGTGTGTGTGTGTGTGTGTGTGTCGAGGTTGAAGAATTGCTGATGGAGGAAAAGATGTAAAACATACTAGCTTCGGTACCAAGAAAATATGTCAGCACTATGTAGTACACAAAATATGCGCTAGAAAATACAGAAACATATTTTATATGTAATTTCCTTATTTTCATATTGGTTTATGACCACAGGATATGCCAGGAGGTTCAGGGAGACACAGAGAGACATGACACATCCCTTGGGAATATGTGTTCTTCTTGCAGCATTGGTGATGACTGATAAGCAAAAACTCAATTCTGATTCTTGTTCCATTCGTTGGTTTGCACTAGAAATGACTGAGGGGTACCCATGTGAAATATCTCTACCCAAGAAAATGTGAGATAATAAATCTTGAAAGATTTCTAAGGTAAAATAATGTGGCTGGTGTCAATAGCTTACATTTATCCTTGCTTGGGCAAAGATATACACTGGAGTTTAATAAACCATCTGCAACTATGATTTTAAAAATTTACACAATTAGAATGATAAGGAGAAATGGAATTTTTCCTTTTATGAGGTCAAGACCAAACACTATTTCTAAATTCCCTTTCTCTAATGTCATGTTGTGAGAGATTAAAAAGAAAAGACAAAGAAAAATACACTTGTTTGGTAAATTTTATTCAGTTGATTCACTATCAGTATTCTTTTCTTATAGCTGAAATCTTCCTGAGTAGTACAATTAGAAGTTAACTGATCTAACTTTGAACTTGAAACATTTTATATTATATAAAATGTTAATGTTATAGAGTCCAAAGAAACATTTACCATTTTAACTAAATCGGAGGATTTCTAAAATATTCCATCCTTATTGAGGGCTACTTCATAGGATACTATATACTCTCGGGAAATTTTCTACTTTCCTTACACATATAAGTTTAGCTAGCTATAATGGTAAATGTGTCAGCAAACACATGCATTATCACATCTCAACATGGATATGCTTCCAACAGTCAGATGATAATTGTCTACTTGTGTTATTTTAATCTTATTATTATTAAATTAATATTAATGTAATTAATATTGATACATATTTGGGATCAATCATGATAATGAAGTACTTTGGGTGTCGTCAAAGTGAAGTGAAAGTCAGAAAGAGATAGAGAAAGGCTTTAATCAAATGCAAAAAACATCAGAGAAAGAAACTGGTCAGTAATGAATCTGCATAGCCAGAGGTCAGAGAATATGAATTGGAGCTGGCTAGCCTACACATTATGGGGCAAGAAACATCAAGGAAATATCAAAGGCTTTCTTTCTTTTGAAGCTGTGTCTTAGGGCTGGAGTTGAGCCCTGTCTGGGTTTCAGAGAGCTTCATTCCTATAGGTCTGAGGAACAGCATGTGGCCTGGAAGCTGAGGTCACCCTAAATCCTGCAGAGTTGGAAGAGCACTCAAGTTAATGATTGCTAACACTTCCCTAAGCTATTTTTAATTTATACCAAAGCCTGATTTTGTACCATTTCCAGTCACTACAATTCAAATTTTTGCTCTTTAGAATTTTCCATTCCATCCATGACAGAGTAATTGGTATTGGAAGGAATGGTCCTGTCTAAATAGCTATAAAACTGGGGACAGTATTTGAGACAACTCTTTTCAGGCCTTAGACAATAGACCATACAGGACTCTGATTCTTTAAAGAAAGGAGGCACACATTCCCAAATTCACATTCATTTTCTTCTGAGGTCACTTTTTGGCCACTGTAAAGGGAGGTGGAGAGTAGGCAGGGCACAACGGTCTGCCCAGGAAGCAGATGTCGTATTTTAAGCCTTCTAACCTAGTTCAAATTTATAGGGCAGATTATCAGAAAAAGGTAGATTATCAGAAGGCAATCTCAACAGTCTACAGAGGATTTGGCAGAACATAAAGTTCTGTACAGGCAGAGCAAGAGTCAGTGAGACACGCATGTCAGCAAGATGTTGCACCAGACTAATGAGAGTACAGAAACACCACTGTGCACTTCCAGGATTCAGTTAAGATTCCCATAGAACCCACACTTTAGGCGTTAAGGAGCGTGTCCCAAGAGCATTATTCCGGCCTAAGGATAAAACTGAAATAGAACAAAGAATAAAACCAATCTTGACTGGTTGGTAATTTAACTGTCTGTCAGAAGGAATTTCAACACTCTTTAACGCAGGGATTGGCTGACTTTTTGTAAGGCGCTGAATAGTAAATATTTTAGACTGGAGGACTACAGGTTATATCACAATGAGTCAACCCTGCCTTTGCACATAGAAAATAGGCATAGACATTACTATACGAATGAGTGGCTATGCTCCAACAAAACATTATACACTTAGAAAAGTATGCATTAAGTAAGATTTGATTCATGAACCTAATTTGCTGACCTCTGCCTTAAAGGAAGACAATATAAACCAGACACCCCAAAACATATCCATGATAGTCAGTTCTTAAAGTCTGTTCTTAAATACAGACCATTGTTCAGCACAGGGACACTTACTTTTATTCTTTGGTGTGGGCCAAGTGGCAGAAGTCAGTTAGCAAAGAATTCTTAACCTCTAACTCTACAATGGAGTGCCAGATATTTGGAAGTCATTAGTTGAAAGTTAATGAATATCTTTAAATAAATACAAATTATTTTTATAAATAACTTAATTCTCCAATTTGGACTATTTCTTCTTTAGACCTACTATGCAACATTGTCTGGGTATTACCTTAAACTCTCTTGATAAATTCATTTGCTAAGTTTCATTTAATTTTCTTTCTTGTTGAACTTCCTTTTTCATTACAGAATAGTGATCACAACTTCCTAAGAAAGCATCAGGCTACAAACAAATTTTGAGAGATATGCTTTATTTCATCAATTTAAAGTGTTTTTTTTTGTTTTGTTTTGTTTTTCTTTTAACATACCTGGAATTAAAATGCATATTTAGAATTGGTGGTCCTCACAACTATTCTCAGTCAGGCAGCAGTATTAATACAGAGGTGATTGTTAATACTTGCTGAGCTTACTCCAAAACCCATCTGCTGATATTTTCTTGCAAGCTAACAATGTACCAAGATCTAAATTTATCTAATGAGGGGAGCTGACTGGCTCAGGCAGTATAGCATATAACTCTTGATTTGGGGGTCTTAAGTTCAAGCCTCATTCTGAGCACAGAGATTACTTTAAAAAATTATCTAATAAGTGGTAGTGGCTTTGCAACATTACCATTATCTTAATGTCACAGGGAAGTGTTGTGTCAGAAACCAAAGATATTATTGTTCTGATCATTCTGAGCCAAAAGTAATCCAGAAGAATCACACCCTAAATGTAAAGAAATTTTAGGAACACTTTAACCCTCTCAGTCAGCGTTGGCCACATGGTACTGCAGGAACAGTCTCCAAACAGCTTGTAGGTTATTACATCAAATGTTTCTTTGTCTATCATAAATATTCATAAAAATTATCCTGCACAAAGCAGAAGTTCAGGGTATTTTTATGTTATGATTCCATCATCTTAACTAAGTCTACTTCCATAGTCACTGAAGAAGTAGAGAATAGAGAATGGAAAATCTAACATATGTGGGTTTTCACAGCTTTAGTTTTGGCTAGAAATAATCACATTGGCCCACTTGAGTGCAAACAGTCTAGAATGTGATGATTTTATTGTGGGTGAATGGAAGTAAACCTGATATTGGTGAATACAAATAATGTCTATCACAGTCCACTCCTAATCATCAAATATTGGATTTTGCCAGAGGTTGATAGAAGGAAGGCAAATCCTGAAGGAAAGCAAATCCTGAATACCATTCAATCCCAAGTTAGCATTCAGAGGGCAACAGCTGTAATACACAGTAATTTTTATATTTTTTAGACAAGGTTATTCTTGATCTGAAGACAAATCAACAAAAAACTAAATCAAGAAGAAATATTAGGGGCATCTGGGTGGTTTAGTGGATTAAGCCTCTGCCTTTAGCTTGGGTCATGGTCTCAGGGTCCTGGGATCAAGCCCCGCATCAGGCTCTTTGCTCAGCAGGTAGCCTGCTTCCCTGTCTCTCTCTGCCTGTCCCTCTGCCTGCTTGTGCTCTCTCTCTCTGTCAAATAAATAAATAAAATCTTTTTAAAAAGTTTAAACAAAAGATGAAAAAATTATCCATCTTTCACATCCCTATACCAAAATTCAATCCCTGTCCAACAAGAGACTACATGAAGACATATGGCACTGGTCCATAGCATCATGAAATCCTTTGTGCACCAAGTCTTCCAGATCTAGGGAGAGAATGTTTTTGTTTTCTATTTAGATGCTAATTTGGTTTTCTGTGAGTAGCTTTCTTCTTTTCCTCTGGGGCTGCTGGTCTCACTCTGTGGGAAAGAGGTTTCTATCTTTTTATTAATTCCTTGGCCAATCTGAAATTTATATTGGGAAGTATGCTCTCCTTGAGGACGAATTGTCTTTGTCTACTGACTGCTCAAAAATTACTTAAGATGCTATTGTTTTTAAGCTATCTCCTAGTTACCCATTCTTTGTCCAAAATCCCTCTATCAGATTTACTAGACCCAACACCTTTCATCTTATCTCTACAATAGGGAAAGTCTTTATTGTGTGTTTCCTTCTCATGTGCTTTCTCAAACTTATTTACTCATTAGAATGGAAAAGCACCTGTCTTTTCTACTTCTACAAGTCCATGAACTTCTGGACTTCCTTTTTTTTCTTTCTTTTTATACTTGCATAAATATCAACTAGTTCTTTACCGTGCTCATTCAGTTCTGGTGATATCTAGCAAAAATACCATGGAAAACAATCAAAGCACAATGCAATTTAATAAAAACATAATCAACTTTTCATGGTAGCATACATAGTAATGTTAGTGAATGGTTTGCCACTGAGGCATGGAATGCCATCACTCTAGCCCCTCATCTTGGTTCCTTCACTACTCACTACCCACCACATACTTTAGGTTTTGTTTTTTAAGATTTTTTAAAAAATTTATTCATTTGAGAGAGAGATCTATAGCATGAGAAGAGAGGAAAGGGAAAAGCAGGCTCCCCGCTGAACCAGGGACTGGATGTGGGGCTCAATCCCAGGATGCTGGGATCATGACCTGAACCAAAGACAGACACTTAACCAGGCACCCCATATTTTAGGTTTTTGTATGTCTTTGTCTCACTATTGTGCTAAGTTTTGCATTCATCAGAATAGGATATGTTAGGTTATAGTAACAGAATTTCAGTGATTTAATGCAATAAAAAATTATTTCTCATTCATACCAATTATTTTGCAGGTCTAGCTCACTTTTCAGAGCAACCATCTTCTGTATAGTGAATCAATGGCTTAAGTTGCTTCAAAGCTATGGCTCTAACACTGTTGCATGAAGTTTTATCCAGTACTGCTGCGGCAGGGGAAGAGAGATACTGGGGAGCCATGAATGAGCTTTTCATGACTTCAGGACAGAAATTTCACATTTCACTTCTATTCCCATTTTATTGTCAGGTCTACAGACATGGCAGTATCCCATAGTATGGAACTGAGGGTCTTGGTCTTTCACATATACAGAAATGGGAGAGAATGGACAGGAAGATCCATCACTTAATTTAATTTGTCCATATCTCCCTTTTATTAAGGATAAAAATCTGTATCTAAACCAGATTAAGAGATTTGTGAAAGGGTACAAAATAAGAATTCTGTGTGATAATAAAGCACGTTATAGTTTTCTTAGCAGTTTTTTTTTCTCTCAGTTACACATGACAATGGTATCTCTTACAACCAATGGCATCATCAACTTGATGAAAAATACTACAAATAAATGTATAGAGACAAATATGCATGATATAATTTAAATAGCATTTAGGGACGGCAGGGTGGCTCAGTTGGTTAAGCGGCTGCCTTCGGTTCAAGTAATGATTCCAGAATCCTGGGATCAAGTCCCACATCGGGCTCCTTGCTCTGCCGGGAGCCTGCTTCTCCCTCTGCCACTCTGTCTGCCTGTGCGCTCGCTCTCTCTTTCTCTCTCTCTGACAAATAAATAAATAAAATCTTTTTTAAAAATAGCATTTAAATGTCTAATAAAGGTACAGTATATAAAAACCAGGTAAAAACCATGCAAATTTTGGGACATCCTGGTGGTTCAGTCAGTTAAGCATCTGATTCATGATTTGGACTCAGGTCATGATTGCAAGGTCATGAGATGAAGCTCCTCTTCTAGTTCTGCCCTCAACAGATAATCTGTTTAAGATTCTTTCTCTCTCCCTGTGCCCCTCTCCCCACTTGCACGCACTAAATAAATAAATAAAATCTTTAAAAAGCAAATGATTTCGGTGTATGCATTTTTATATCTTCTCTTCCTCACATTTTAAAAGCTTTACTTACTAAGTAAGTACTATTGTCAGTAACGATCCTAAGTAATTCCCTATTAATCACATCATTTATTATTATAGTAAATTACAAGAAGACAATATCTGGAAGACAAAATCTATTAAATATAAAAATATTGTCTATACAATGAGAAATTTTCTCAGGAATCTTTGAGCAATCTGTTTAATTACATAAATTTGCAGTAGGAGTTTTTCAACTGTGATAAAATGCCAAAATTCAGAATAGCACTTTTTTAGCACCATGTATGATGTATGAATCTCAAATGAAAATGATCATTGATATATATAATATATATATACATATATATATATATTTGTATAAAGTAGCCATTAAGAGATGGAATAGAAATAATAATGTTAACAATAATAATTCATTGAATTGTCTACAGTATACTTGTAAGAAGAAGAGTAGATACGATTTTTTTAAAAATGTTAAAGGCTCATGAAGGGAAATTTATTCCCACCAGTGTGCCATGAGCCACAGTTTGAAGATACTGCGTGAATAAAAGTCTCATTTATGTCAGTTTTTCTCTTGTCTCTTGTGCTTCAGACTCCCCTAGGATATTTTCATAGAAATCAAATTACATTAATTCTAACACAGGGCAATAAAATTACAATCTCTGGAGCTCTCCCAAGCCACAATTTTTAGAAGCCCTGTGTAAATCTAATGTGAGACTGATGTTTAGCAAAATCACTTATGTTAAGAAGGCAACAAAACAATCAGCATAATCAGCAAAATAACACTTTCTTTGCAGTTAAACTATACTGGGTTTGATTGTTTCCTTTCCTATTTGACCATTTTTTAGTCAAGCCACAGTAAGTCTATAAACTTTAGATTCTTCTTCTGTTAAACAGCTGATGGTAATTTCTACCCCATTTATTGTTTTGAATTTCTGTCAAATTAGCATTACTCCTCATGCTTTTCTTTATAATGTAGAGAGAAGAAATCTGGAACCATGTTTGTTAACATCCCCTTCCTTCCCTCTGTTATACCTAATTAGAATGATAATAACACCAGCTCCTGATAGAATTGAAGGGAATGGGAATAAATTATCTAATTCCTGAGAGGTGGTCCTATGTGCGAACAAACATGAGATGCACAGAGTTTGGGAATGCTTATCTACAGTCTCCTCGGATGCAGTTAAAAGAGAGAAGGGAGGGGCGCCTGGGTGGCTCAGTGGGTTAAGCCGCTGCCTTCGGCTCAGGTCATGATCTCAGGGTCCTGGGATCGAGTCCCGCATCGGGCTCTCTGCTCAGCAGGGAGCCTGCTTCCTCCTCTCTCTCTCTCTCTGCCTGCCTCTCTGCCTACTAAAAAAAAAAAAAAAAAAAAAAAAGAGAGAGAGAGAAGGGATGCTCTTGAGGGTAGCCGCAGGTTCTTTTCAGAACCACCTGCTCCAGTGACTCCAGTTAACAGCCTAAGTCTCTACTTGTTTCACCTGCTAGCCACAGTTATGTTGACCTTTATTGGGTATTAAACTGATATTTGTTTTCCACCTTTCTCATTTCTTTCATGTAAATCCAATTTCCTGGGTTAAAGTCCTTTATTCTGTTTTCCTGACTGTACCTAGTAATACAGCATTTATGAAAGAGCTTGAGAAGATAGCATCGACTTTGATCGCATGGTCAAAAATGTTTGGAGATAACAGCTTTGTAAGACAAAGCCCCTGTTCTGTCATGTGCTCGCTCTTCTTCCTGGCAAGCTTTCTTGCTAGTACTTAGAGGCTAAGAGGGGGGAAAAACAAAAAAAAACAAAAAACAAAAAAACAAGTAAAACAAGCACATGAAATATATATCAGTGATATTTCCATTCAGTCACCTGTTACCAGTTATGGTCTATCCACCATTTTGCTTTGCTATGCTTTATTGTTGTCAGAAAGAGACAAACTCAATAATCTCTAGCTTCCCAACATTCAATTTGGTGTAGAAATCGTCTCAATATTGTGTCAGCTCCCTAGAAAACTCCAGATAATGGATTGTCTTACTAATTGTAATAACAAAGCTCCCACTAGATACCTGTTCAATGCTTAAAAAGAAATTAACTTAAAATCAAGCTAAACATGTACTCTGAGACCTAGAAGAGACATAACCATAATCATAACAAGTGCTAATGAAGTTCCCCATATTTCATATTGCTCTGTTAACTACTGAAACAATAACTTTCTAATTCGGTCAAAGCTTCATCTAAGTTATTTCTGGACTAGCCCGTGTAGCCAATGTTAAATACTCACAAGTACTGCAGAATAAATGAAAGAAAATATGTTCACTTTGCAGAAGCAGTGATATTATCAGAATATTATCAAATATTCAAATTGGTTACATTTTTGTGTTTTTCATTTATTTCCCTCTCTTTGACCTTTTTTTTTTTTTAAAGATTTTATTTATTTATTTGACAGAGATCACAAGTAGGCAGAGAGGCAAGTAGAGAGAGAGAGGGGGAAGCAGGCTCCCTGCCGAACAGAGATCCCAAAGTGCGGCTGGATCCCAGGACCCTGGGATCATGACCTGAGCTGAAGGCAGAGGTTTTAACCCACTGAGCCACCCAGGCACCCGCCTTTCTTTGACCTTTTATCTCACTTGGATTTTTATTTTTAAAATATGGGCAGCAAAGTAGAGAAAGAAAATAAATTGATTTTTAAAAACAATAACCCT